>NC_137460.1:37268834-37443505 GCF_964235325.1 Thermobia domestica | reverse complement strand
CTCCTCTCCCCAGCCAGCAAACATGTCTCGGTGATCGCCTGATCGGGGTACACTTGATTCACAAAGGATCTCAAGAATCCTACTACCACTCTATCACTAAAGCCTGTGACAAACATCTTGGCATTTCAGCTAAACGAATAAAACGCAAGCTCTGACGCGACGTTGCCAAGTGGTAAAGGGGTGTGGCTATGGCTAAGCAGACAAACTACAGCGCGATCAGGTGACAGGGGATAGACGTGGATGTGTACAAAATAAATGTGGCAATACTGCTTGTCTCTCATTTGCTAGCAGTACTTAAAGAGAACTTGGAGCACCGCCTTCAAATGCCAAGATGTTTGTCACGCCGTTTAGTGAATGAGTAACGTCATTTTAGGTTTTGCTAGGGGAGGCAAGATTGTTCACTAACATAAGAGTTTCATGTTTTTATTAGTATATTAATATACAGTTTATGAAAATACATGTGGTTCTTAAACTCAGGGAGTACGAAAGCCAAAGTGAGCTCCTACTAAACCTCATCTTCCACCATCTGTAGAACGGTCACTAATACCAAAATCACGAGTAGGATCTCTCTCTGACACTTTGAAGGACCCCGGAGCCTGTGGGTCCGTTCCATACATGATAATTAAGGGGACAATATTGACAAATCTCATAACCATACGAATAAATATTATTTCTAGCGCCCCTAATAGTAAACATTTTTTACTGAAAGGGGCTCACGAGTCATTTTACATTCGTATCGTGTATGAAGTAAGAAAATTTTGTCTTAAAGTGCCCCCCCTCGAACGGCGGGAGCTTCCCTGGGAGGCAGTTGCCCCTGCTCCCCACAAGTTACGGCCCTGCGCTGATTGCGTGAGTGACCAAGTGGTCAAGTTATACCTGTTGACAGGTGAAACTCTCCTAACGTGTAAAAGAGACTACCGGCATCTCCAGTCTCAGCACAGGAACGTTAAGACCAATTCATTTTGGGATCACCTGAAATTCCCGGAGGGGCTTGCAATTCCAGGCTAACACGAGACAATGACAAAAGGATGGTGAAAAGGAGCAATACACAACAACCATGCTCTGAGTGGGATTCGAACCCAGGACAGACATCGCAAAATCTAATACCGTAGATCGCTCAACCATGCCATCTGGCAGATGTAAGATAAACTTGAAGCATTTTTGAAAGATATAATGTATGACAAATCATAACTCTCTTGTTTTTTTCATATGGCATTTGCATTTAGCCATGATATTTTAACAGAATTAAGAAAAATGTAGTTATTTGTTTACAGCAACGTTAATTATTTATATAGAAAAAATAGGGGAATATTTCACTATAGATCAGGTAGCTAGGGTTTTGGTTTCAACCTCTGTAGATTTTGTCGAGTACAGATTTTCTCTACTTTGAATTATACGTATGTGTATCAGTTAGTATTTCTTCTAGACGTACTTTTCCCGTCCCAGTACGTCTGAGAGCTAAGGTAAATTACATTGCTATTTCATGTCACTCTCTTGTAGGGAGAGTGCAAATAGTGTCCGAGTACAGACCCCTCATATTTTTGATTTTGCCGCAATCTCCAGCTGTCAAAGTTTTCTAGAAGATTTTCCCACACGTCAGTGTTTCTTCCTCATATTGACAACCAACAACAATTTCACCGGAAAAGGGAAAGCGTACACAGGGACTTTACTCCAGTGTAGATGGATTGATATGCGAAATGACAGTAAGTTCGATGACATTACCCTACAGTGATGTCTCAAGTTCGTGAATTATATCCTGTGCTGTGCAATACCTACATAATACAAGAGTACAATAGACATGCATTCATACTGTTTGTATGCAAAAAGGGAAAGTTGATGAAACCACAGAACAAACCAGGCCAGAAGGAAAGACAGATGAAACAAAAAAGGGCATGGATGCTAAGCTTTCCTCGCCTTTAGTTGAAAGTGCTTCCGAGCGTGAAAATAGTTCCATTTGTCGCATCATTGCTAACTGTTAAGGTTTCTTCACCGTGAATTTTAGCAGACAGTGAACTGACGCGAAGCGTCAGCATCATTCAACTGTCTACGCTTATTATTATTACTATTATTATTTAATATTGTTTTTATTTTTATTTCTCTGTACACACAAATAAAGATATAATAATCAAGTACAGGGGCGTAAATAAGGACCCCGCACCCGCATTGCTGGGGACCCAAGCCACCACGAGGTCTCTAAATCGTGAAGTAGGACGTAGAGATAGGGACCCACTCCACGTTGTCTGCGAGATGCGCCTCAAGCCCTTAGTTACGCCACTGATCAAGTAAAAATATTTTACTTACATTTGAACTTTATTGAAGACAGAAATGCTCGTACATATCATTACTTGTTACATCTCTCAACACATTAATTTACTCAATATGTACACTCATGTCTAAAATTATTGTCGCATATCTATAAATATGTTGTTATAGGAATATAATTTGATAGCGAAATCGCCCGGTATTTCTTATAATGTTAGTATGTGTATAATCGACAAATACATGTAGGGCTATGTGGCAAATTTCATATCAAAAGAGCAGTAAATAAGAACAATAAAATCTTGTCCATTTAGCAACATTTTGTTTTACTCATTCTAATTTTCGTATTTATAATTCTTTTCTTATGAAATTTACTATAAATATACATTTCCCGATTATACACGTAGTATCAGTATTAAAAGTACCCTGCAAAATCATTATCAAATTATATTCTTACAAGAAGACAGTTATAGATATGCTATTTTGGACATGAGTGTGCATTATTTGGGTCGAAATTAACATTCCTTCATTATTCACAGCTTGTCTAATAGAAACTATAGTATTCCCATACTTAAATAATGATGACCGGCTTTTTAGGTGTGAACTTATTAGCTCAATCCTCTCTCCATTAATTTATTAGTTGGTTGGTTATGTCTCATTTCTGTACAAATCTATATGAGACAGGAGCTAAACGTCTTGTTTCTGTACAAATGCTACGTGAGACGAGAGCTAAATGTCTAATTTCTGTACAAATGCTGTATCAGATAAAAGCTAAACGTCTCATTTCTGTATAAATCTATATGAGACAGGAGCTAAACGTCTTGTTTCTGTACAAATGCTATGTGAGACGAGAGCTAAATGTCTAATTTCTATACAAATGCTATATGAGACAGGAGCTAAACTTCTCATTTTGTACAAATGCTCAGATGGGAGCTAAACATCTCATTTCTGTGCAAATGCTATATGAGACGGGACCTCTTTTTCAAAATGGTATCCAAAGCATTACTTGGGTTTGTATCCGAGTCTAATATCCCATCGGTTATCGAACCAGGGATCAGAAATACAGATAGCACACTTGTTACTCATTCGACTATGTGACACTATATTAATGTATTATACGCATATATTTGGAGTTCTGTTATATAATAGTTGAAATTTATTTTTTTTTTAAAGTTCGGTTTACCAAAACTCCTTTTTGCTGTATATTTATCCTTATCCGTCCGAGTGTGAATCCGTCAGTCTGGGAAACAGAAAACCTCAAGAACTATTTTATGGAACATCATCTATTTTAACCAGGATGTAGGTCCAAAGTTATGAGTCCAATACTCAAACCGGAAGCGGTAGAAATTAAAACACTTCCAGTTTTAACGTTTATTACTATAGCGTGAAGACGATAACATACCGAGAAATGGTTTCTTATACATTTCATTTTTTATCCTTAACTCTTTATTAAAACCGGAAGTGATAGAAATCCATTATAACTTCTGGTTTCAATACTGATTGAAGCGAAGTACTCGATTTAGGCATTCGCTTATCTGGATTCTCCTCCGAGAATGCCAGAACCGCTCTTAACCAAATTTTGACATGGTGATTCGAGAGCGCTCGCTGTGTCATACGAGGCCGCATGACCCGATCAGACATACCATTGAGGAATAATAACCGAAAAACAGGGTGCCGATACACTTAATATTGAAAAAGAAAATTTTGGCGCACGAATTCTCATTATAAACATTGGAAAATAGAATTTTCAATATTAGAAATAGGGGAAAAGCCCTTTTCGTTTTGTTCTGCGAACACAATTTTTCAAAATCATTGTGTTTTTCGCTGATATGGAACTATTTGTATGTCGTGTTCGTTCACGAAAACAATTTATGCACTAAAAAAATCTATGAATATTGAATAAAGGTCAATCGTTTCGTTCCAAGTTTGCAATTAAGGCATAGATCTATTTAGTTTACATAGAACAGAACCAATAAGAGATAGCAATTAAAAAAAAAGAATCCATATAGTGTTGTAAGAACAGATACCATCTTTTCTCTTAACCTTATATTGAAACCGGAAGTGGAAAGAATCAACCACTTCCGGTTTAAACGCTAATCGCTACAGAGTAAATATATATATATATATATATATATATATATATATATATATATATATATATATATATATATATATATATATATATATATATATATACCGTGTGATATATGAGGCGTATAGTTTCTAAATCCGCCATCTCCAATTTTCAAAAAAAATGAGTTAAGTAGATTTATTGGTATTCTTTTCCATGCCCTACATGATGGTGAAAAGAGTTGTTTTAAATGTCGCCACCTCCACCCTCAATTACTGCTTTAAAGTTCAGGGTATTCTTCAAAAGCCGCCATCTCCACTCAGCAGTGTGTTTGTAAACCCCGTCATCTCGATTCTATTCTATTCTATGCTATGAATTGAAGACCGACGTTAATGAAAAAAAGTTGCAAGATGTTGTTCAACTCCTAACGAAACACTTCGGGGAGAATTGGCGTGCTAATTCAAACTTAGCCATTTATGTTGATGCTGAAAAGAGACTGACTGCTTTAACAGAAGAAAGTGTAGATGAGGATTAGGCTGAATGCCAGTGTTTCGAACATGATTCTGATGAGAACTATATCTGAAAATAGTGTAAAGATCACTTTCAATCCTTTACTTGTTGGTAAAGGTGGCATTTATTCCGAAGTTCCCATCCTGTTATGTCAGGCTATGTTAGGTTAGGTTAGGTTCCAATGGGTTGGATTAGGTTAGTGAGGTGAGGTTAAGTTAGCTTATGTTATGTTAGGAGACGATATTTCTAAACGGGCTGGGAACTTCGGAACTTGACCCGTAAATGTAGCTAACGTACTATGATTGGAGCTTCATTTTTTTCCTTGTTTGTGCACATTATAATGTCACCCAACAAGTTAATATCGTTGTTTAGATTCAGTTTATCTCCATCTACTGTTCTGTTCTGAAATAGTTATCAAAAATTATAATAGTAATGACTTAGAAGCAAATAAACCCAAAAAAACTTAAGTACGTTTGTTTCAAAGTCCTCCATTTCCAAAAGTTGTTTTCAAAATCCGCCATCTCCAAACTGCTTTCTGCAATAACCGAGAAATTGGATGAGACAGATTTTTGTCATTTGGTAGTTATAATGAATGTCCAGAAAGCAGTAAAGTATTTATAAAAAGAAAATTTTATCTCACATAATCCCTGAGTTATCAGTTTTTCCTGTTTTTCTCGAAACCGTTTATGAAGGAGATGGCGGATTTAGAAACTATACACCTCATATAAAAGATTTATATATACTGTAAAAGATATATACGTATATTGTGTAAATATTCATACTGTGTATATGATAATTGGAATTTACGTTTTGTTTAATTCAGAAATTAAAGTAATTAAAGATTAATTGCTGTAACAGATCAACCCATCTTAAACTTAGGAATGGATTGCTTTTATAGGAGCAAAGATCTACAAATCTATCAAAGAGATCTCAGTTTAGGGATCTCAAATTGATTCTAGTATATAAGAAGAATTAGTAGTAGAATTTTCTTCATTGTTGGAACAGTTTCATTGTTAAAGGTTTCGATATCCATTTCAACAATCAAGCCATTCCATCAATGAGGAATATTCTAAATAAAAAAAAAATCGGCACGGATTGTTGTCTTCGATGGATTATGAAATTCCTTCTCTAAAAATTAGAAGTCTGTAGGTTCAAATTTGTAAAAGAAATCGTGAATTTTCGTGAAAGATAAAAAATACACGAGAGAGATACGAAGACTGTAGTGACACCTATCGGCAAAACTTGTCCCTTTAAACCAATCTTAAAGACATTGTTGATTATTTTAAAATATTGCAATGTATGACTGAAAACCTGCTATTTGATTTATTATTTTTTTAATGCTTACTGTTTCTTTCTTTCGTTGCAGACACCAAATGTGGCCATCCTCCAGTTCCTATCAACTCCAGGGTTTCGTTATCCAAAGATGATCTCAGTGAAGGTACCACCGCTACCTATGCGTGCGATGAGGGTTATGAATTATTCGGGTAAGTGGTTTCCACAAACAGTTCCCACTTGTTGTCTTAGCTAGCAAGTATCTATGGACAGTTATTTATTTATTTATTTATTTAACAATCACCAAATACAGCTCAAAGGCCAATTTAAATTGGACATCTAACAACAATAACAATGGAAAGGATTTGGGAAGGTATCGGCCAGGGCCTATTTAGTAGATATCATCCCAGCATTTGCCTGGTAGGACTGAAGAAAACTCTGGAAAACCCCAGTTAGGATGGGCGGCGGCGGGAATCGAACTCACAACCTCCCTAATGCGAACTCAACACTCTACCACTTGAGCTACTTCTAGGGATGCGCCTCAGACGAGTCGAGACAGGATTTTCCTGGCAAAATTCGAGTCGAAACACGGCTCTTCCAATAGAGAAATATACATTTTTCGAGTCGAGACATCACTTTTACAGCAGATTTTCGAGACGAGACAGACACAAATCTTGTCTAGTGCGCAACCCTAGCTACTTTGCTCGGTTACAACTGGATGCTGTGTAACATCGTGCTTTCTTTGCTCCTCTTCTCATGTAACTACATAGAGAAGAACCTCTCTTTAATACAGTTGTGGTGACAAACAAAAACCACCTATGATTTTGCAGATATACAATTTGCAGATATACAGTGGCTATACGTACATTCCAACACTTGTTTACTCCATTTCACTCTTCTTCCTCTTCCCTCTTTTGCTCTACTTGTTTCCCTCTGTCATTTCTCTAGCATAAAGCCGTGCTCCTTTGTCGTGTACCAGCCACTTGAAAATGACTGATCTATACACATGAAAGGTATGTAAGTTTAAAAAATGAGTTAAATTATGTATTTTGGATTCTAAGGTACTTCTTAACTGCTGCGTTTTCGAAGTGATGTAAAGCGTACTATTGATACAGTCTTAACCGAATCGAGGTATTAAAATAAATGTTCCCATAATATATGTCTTGTGTGTCTCAGGAACTGCTTCGCCACTGTGAAATGAATCTGAGATTCGAACTTGTTTCCTTATGTGCTACAGCCAGGTCCTGGTAGTAGGTGTGCTATATTCTTTCGACTTTCAACATCATTTGTTCAAAGGCTTGAAACTTTAAGATATGCCGTTCTTTTATCCCAAAACATTTGCCTAGATGTCTTATATCCTGGATAACTATTAAACCTTTTAGAGATAATGTTATACAGTCTCTTGTGAGTTTAACCTTTTAGTCAGGGGTAAAAGTGAGGGGAAATGCGGGAGGACGCAGTCCCCCACCTCGAAAAAATATGATCGGCGTCCCCCCAGTTCCTAAAAAAAATCACAATGGCCAAAGATAGGCAGGGGGAATGGCGTAGCGTAATGCCGCTACCTTCCATTTCCCACCTTTCCAGATCCAATTTTACCCCTGCTTTTAGCGATATATCTTCTCGTGAGTTTAACCTTTAGCGATACATCCTCTCGTGAGTTAAACCTTTAGCGATACATCCTCTCGTGAGTTTAACCTTTAGCGATACAGCTTTCCATGAGTTTAACGAAGTTAAGTAGTGTCCGGTCTGGTCAGAGAAAAGATGGGTGACCGTTTGATTAACCAGATGATGGTGTTGTAATTAGAGATGCAAAAAAGCCGGCTTTTTTGAATCGATGGTTTTTTTCACATAAAAAGCCGGCTTTTTTGGGAAAAAAACGAGAATTTTGGAAATTTTGGCTTTTTTCAACTTCATGATTTTTCTATCTAAATAGCTTTCTTATAGTATATTCTATAGTTAGATAAAAATTCCATGACCTGAATGTGATATTTCGCTCTGAAATTCACCATCAAGATGGATGGAGCACATGTTTTACGAATTAAAGCTAACATGAAGAATGTAGTATTTGAGGGTAATTTTAGAGGCTATTTAACTTTATTTTAACTTTTGAGTTATCGACATCTTTTTTCTTCTCTAGTTTGTCATCCGTGTTTCATTTCTAAGAGCTTTTAGTACTCTAGCTTCTAGCGCAAAAGTTAAACTTGCCCGTTTTTCAATATATCCGTCAAACCGTACTTCCACATTTCTGTTATACTGTAGCTGTGAAGTGATTTAGCAATAAATTTCCGGACACAACCTTGAATACCAATTTATACAAATAATCAGTAGCGGATTTAGAAAAGTACTTTAGGAGTTTTTTTTCTGATTGTTTCGTTTCCTAAAAAGTCCTAATTTTATTTGGGAAGTGCTTGAAGTTTATGAGTACAGGCATAACTAATATTTCGTTTCGTTTATATGTTTAGCAATAATCTTCAGGATACAACTTTAAAAATCATTTTATACTGAGAATCAGTGGCGGATTTAGAAAAGTATTTTGGAAAGGGTTTCTTACTAATGTTTAGTTTTTTTAAACATTCGTAATTTTTATTTGACGTTTATGAGTAAAGGCATAAATAATAGATATTTCGTTTGTTGCAGACATACCGTAACTTTGGGGAACGGGCTTCAGTCCGAAAGACCGCCCCCCTAACCTTCGCAAAACCATCACTGCTGGTAATTAGTAATAATAACGATTTAAAAACAATAAAAAAGGAAGTCGGCCAACTCACAGTACACGCACTATTTCTACATTCACAGATGGAATGGAGAAAAGCTTTGTGAGAATAGTCGAATGCTGGTTGAATCCCGGACTTCCCGATAGAAGCGCAAAAGCTAATCACTCAGTCATGTTTGTTGTGCAGTTGTATTTAGATTAACTTAAATATATTCCGTAGTCTTTTTTTGGGGGGGAAGGGGGGGGAGTTCCGTAATGATATGTTGAATCCCTCTTGTTAAAAATTCAGAAAACTTGAGGATTGGGTAAACTGTGATGGTGGTTCTATAAAACTTAACTGTAGAATTTCAAGAATATACAGAACCAAAAGCTCTAAATGTGCAGCCTTTAAGTGTATCATATAAATCTAAGTATTTCTCTTATGTTTTATTTTAATTTTATTTTGTTTCAAAAAGAGGGTATGGAATATTTTGAAGTAAAAATACTACATACTATTTTGCTAGTTATTTGTGTATTCTTTAAAAAGAAGTGTTTACTTTTAGGGTTGGCTGGTTTACACCAACTTCTTTTATATATATATATATATATATATATATATATATATATATATATATATATATATATATATATATATATATATAACTGGTTTAAACCACAAAAATAAAAAGAATGAAAAATACGAATCGTGTGAACTTCATGGTAACGTTTCCAGATATCAAACCACCTGCAATAGTTTTATTTCCCTTTCACCTTTTAATCAAGGTGTCCCATGTTCAATTCTCGGTCGAACCACAAACCTTCTTTCATGCGTAACCCAAGTAGCGGTTCGGATGTCAGTTTAAGCGAAAGTCTTCTCCTTGATAACCTCGGTATTTCGTAAGGATGTTAAGCCTAAATATACGAAACAAACCAAATTGTATATTTCTGCATGCCTAAATGCGTGTTGTTTTATAAAGAAGCCAATATTGCTTAAATATATTGATAGAAATTGGCAAAATTTATCGATTGCCTACGTAGCTTCCAACATTAGCTTGGATTGGACTTTCAATGATATCTACGTACCGGTACTAAATTTGTAATTTAATACCTCAGTTTTAGCGTACTGATTATGGTACGTTGACCTTTAAATTTTACATGCAAAGCAATAACAGGATTTTCCCGTTATTGTCTTACATTTCAAGTAATGACGGGATTTTCCCAATGGCTAGGGCGGGAGATTCTCAACTTAAGAAATTTACTGACCGCACTTCTTTAAGCTTCTTCCGGCATAGCCCCGCTGTTGCATAATAACATCAAGGCGAAACAAACTTATTTCTGTGAATATGTAATATAAATACATAAAGCAAAAAATCTAAGTCAAAAAAGCCTGGTTTAAACATCCCCCAAAAAACGGGTTTTTGGCATTTTCAAAAACAACCATGGTTCTTGCCAACTCTGCTTACTTTTGTATATAGGAGGTTAAAAAATTCTTATTATATACATTGGTTAATCCTGTGGAATTCATAATGTAAATATGTTGAAGAAAAATTGTTTGAAATATTTTTTCGAAATTCATAGTTTATTTTCGATGTTTTATATTATTATCAGCATCAACCACTAATTAAATGATTTTTTGTGTTATAGAGAAGCGATACAAAGTCTGTTTTATTAATTTAAAGCAGTATTTTGAAAAGAGCCCAAAATTTCCCAAGCAAAAAAGCAAAGCAGAAAAAACCGAGTTTTTTTTTAAAAAAGCCGGTTTTTTTCCGAGCCCTTGCATCTCTAGTTGTAATATCCACCCAGTGACTTGGGGAACCGGTCAAAACCCCCACAGCCAAAACCGCCACACTCAAGAAATGTCAAAATGCCCACACAAACGGTCATAACCCCCACACAAATGGACAAAACTCCCACACATAGCAACGGTCACAATCCCCACATAAATGGACAAAACCCCCACACAAATGGACAAAACTCCCACATGCAGAAATTGTCACAACTGCCACACAAATGAACAAAACCCCCACACAATCGGTCAAATCTCCCACACTTTGAAATGATCCTGGTTGTATGTCTTGCCCTTGTACTTTTTTAATAACATTTTTTAATCCACTTAAACTGATGTTGCAACTATTCTTCTTGCACTGTTTTGTAATGACAGAAACACTAAACTGGGCGTTGTAAAGAGCCGCAAAAAAGACGTGCAATCACGATAATTTCAGAGTGTGGGGGATTTGTCCGATTGTGTGGGGGTTTTGTCCATTTGTGTGGCAGTTGTGACAATTTCTGCATGTGGGAGTTTTGTCCATTTGTGTGGGGGTTTTGTCCATTTATGTGGGGATTGTGACCGTTGCTATGTGTGGGAGTTTTGTCCATTTGTGTGGGGGTTTTGACCGATTTTGTGGGCGTTTTGACATTTCTTGAGTGTGGGGGTTTTGGCTGTGGAGGTTTTGACCGTTCGTGCGTTTGGGAGATTTGTCCATTTGTGTGGGAGTTATGACCGATCGTGTGGGCGTTTTGACATTTCTTGAGTGTGGGGGTTTTGGCTATGGGGGTTATGACCGTTCGTGCGTTTGGGGGATTTGTCCGTTTGTGTGGGAGCTATGACCGATCGTGTGGGCGTTTTGACATTTCTTGAGTGTGGGTGTTTTGGCTGTGGGGGTTTTGACCTAGACCCGTGACTTGAGGATAATTGGATAGTACTCGAAGAAATAAGAACTTGCGAATTCCGATTTAGAAATCTAACATTAACGATGAGGGGAACAGATGCGCTGACCACGTATCACCCCAAAGGCATGAGTGCCACAAGCCGGGTGGTACGCCCTGGGCCCGTAAGATCTATTGCGCCAGGTGTATAATTTATTTTATTTTATTTTTATTTTTTATTTTTTTTATTTTATTATTTTTTTTAGCGGGACCTTTAGATTTTGTGGTTAGAAATGATAGTCTGAAACGAAATCGTGTGAACAATTTAACATTGGAACCTTTCTCTGGGCAGCGATATAAAGTGCTTCATTGGTGCATGACGAAGTCTTTCTTTGATGCATCCGGAAACCCACGTAACCTCTCGATATATTACAACATCTCACTTGAAGAAATTACACAGTTAAATAATTCTGTATCATATTCATCAAAAGTTACCAAAATCTAGCTCCCTCATGGCAATATGATCAACAGTGTTGAAGATACGGATTCGACTAATGATAGGAATTCATATGATTCGGATCAAGCATTGTGCTGAGGTCCATGTGCCGCATAATTTCGGTGCTAAAAGGGGTGTTAAACCTTAAATCAACTTTCAAACTATTTACGAGCTTTTTTTTTTTTTTAGAAGCCTTGTTTAATTACAGCACTCCGTGCAAATATTATCTGAAGAATATGAAGTGAAATCTTTCAGTTTTACGTCCCACGATTATGCTGGGTAGGCTAAAGGGAACTGCAATGATGAGACTGAATGAAATGGAGGAATAAAGGAAGTGGGAGGGAACGGGAGATTCCCGAGAAAACCCACGCATACAGTGTTTGTTCACCACAAAACTTACTTGGCGCGAGCTGGAATCGAACCACGGATTCATGCACCAGAGGTGAACGCTCTACCACTAAGCCAGTACAGCCCACATATACGAAGGAAAATGATTCTTAACATTTACGTGGAGTCTATATTTCAATTATTAATAGTAAATTCAGCTTTAAGTCTACTACTAGTGTTTACTACCCTCTGAAGAATAGTTATGAAAAGCTCACTCACGTAAATATTGCAACATTAATACCTAATGTTAATCAGTTCATTTACAGAATTCTCTCACAAACTACAATCTAACTCATCTACTACTATTTATATTTTTAGTTATAGAGAGAATACATTTTCAGGGTTTCAATACATATTGTAGAATCACCAAATGTAAACAGCAATTACAGGAATCTTCTTTTTTTTTTTTTTTTTTTAATATCTTGTGAAGCAAGGTAGATTAGATTGTGATAAGATCAGGGCGCAAAATTTTCGGTTGCCAGGTCGCCGTTAGCGACTAGAAAATTTAGAGCTGGCGACCAGTATTTGGTAGGAATGGTTTCTGCCTAAACTCACAGGGCTGCGCAGTTTGTATTTCGCACGAAAATAATTGTCACTAAGTGAGAGAAAACACGAAATGTGTCTGTAAGTGCTTGCAATTAGATTTATAGAAGTGGGCAGAATATAAACTTTTGCTTTCTTCATTGATGTTGAATCAAACACTGAAAAAGATTTAGAGTGCAAACTTCATTTTACGAGATTCCCAAATTTGCTTCCAATTGTCATATTTTGTGCAGTTTTACCTTTGAGTACTGCTTCATGTGAGAGAGGCTTCAGCAGTCTCAACACAGTTAAGACTTTCTACAAGAATTCACTGAAGACTGACACACTGGATGATTTGCTGCCAATTTCCATCAATGGCCCTTCAGTTAAAGACTTTGATCCGAAAGCTGTAATCGACAACTGGTACTTCAGTGCAGAGAGAGAGCGTTACACAAACCTGAAGTCTTAAGGTAAAATATTTTTTTAAAAACATGTATATGAAGTGTCCAATTCAAAATTGATTATTCTCAATCTAATTGTCCGGTTTTGAAATTTTATGCCCTGAGTAATCTCTTTCTTTGTCAAACCAAAGGCCATTGAGGGGGGGGGGAGCTCTCGCAATTTGTACCTGAGAGATAGTGGCGACCATCATTTTTGGATTGGCGAGTGCGTCTGACTTTGAAATTTTGCGCTCTGGTAACAATGTTGAAATTATAAGAAGTATTCTACGCCATATGCCATAAGTCGGTGTATTTTTCGGAGCTAAAAAAAAAAAAAAAAAAAAAAAAAAGTTACATATTACCACTGGAAGATGGTATGCTGATTCTGAACAATAAGATGTAGGAACTCGTGAAAGTGTGATGTTAAAAGAAATGCATATCATTTCTGTTATTTACATTTCTTTTAAATACTTCGAACATTATTTGCAGTACATAACATTTTCTTCAATATTTGTCTTTAGAAATAAATAAGTATTTATTTTACAATGTTATTATACTTTTTGAGGAGTTTGATTTATCAGAACTATTTTACATATTTAAATTGTCTGCCTGTCCGTCCAGAAGACAAAAAAAAAAAAAATCTTGAGAGCTTTTTGATGGATTACATCAAGAGCCCAAAATGTAGGGAGTAAAAAATTAGGACTTGGGTTTGTTGATAGGGGTGATACTTAAACCGAAAATGGTTAAAAAAAACAACAAAAAAACAGCCAATTTCGGTTATAATGTTAATCACCACAGAGCAAAAGCGGTACTAGATAGTGCGAGAACTGGTTTTCTACGATCGATTAAGCATCCAAAGAATACATTTCAGTCTCTGTTCTTTACTCTCTACTAAAACCGGAAATGATAGAAATCCACTACAACTTCCGGTTTTAATATAGATCTACATAGAGCAGAAGCGATAAGAGATAGAGACGGTTTTTAAAAATCTATTTAGCGTTCTAAGAATAGGTACTAACCAACGCCGGATTTAGGTGAGTTGCAATAGTGCACGTGCACCCCTCCTTCGTTGTTAATATACACTATCTAAAAACCAGAAGCAACCAGCGAAAATAGCAACACTTACAAAAATTCCCATTGTCATCTTTCAGTTTGGGACGTAAAAGAAAGCGGAGTTTTGCAAAAGCAATAGTTTTAAGTCGATTTTTTTTTAAGTTGCCGAAAAAGGGTTCAAAAGCAAAACAATATGTATACCACTAAAATCAAGTCAAGTAGGACAGAAAACACAGGCTAGGAGGAGAGAGGAACCCGAGATTAAGACACTGAACATTTCCAGGGAGATTTCTCATTCACCCACAGATGCCTAAAAACGTTAAGAAATTTCACATTTAATTCAGATGTACTCGTAGTTATTGGTGAATCCCCGGTCAGAAAATTCTGGATCCAACCCTAGTACCGTCTTCTGTCTTAGCCCTCTATTCAACCTGAAGTGCGCTCCTCCATGGCTAAGCTGTTAGCGTACGCGCCTTTGGCATGGGAGACTCCGGTTGGATTCCCAGTGGGTCCTCACGTGGTACGTATTCCATGTTAATCAGCAAGTCTACGTCTTATATAGCCTAGCTGCTGAAAGGGACGCTAAACTTACAATCAACTCAACTTAACTCAAACTACAAGAGTTAGAAATAAACCACTTCCAGTTTTAACCCTAATCGCTGTAGAAAAATCTTTCAATTCAACGACCCACGAATGTGCCCTTTAGACTAAGAAAAACGGATGATTAAGGCAAATGAATTATGATGGAAGAATTGGTGGAGGAAATGGGAGGAAACGGGAGTATCCTGAGAAAACCCACGGACACAATGTTGTCCACCACAAATTCACTTGGCCAGTGATGAAAGCAAAGACCCCCCACGCATCAGAGGTAAGAGCTCTATTATTGAGCCACTGTCCCTCCGTCTTACATAAATGGAGAATCAAAGGATATATATATAATGCTTAGAATGTTGCTAGTTTGTTGTATAAAGGAGATTCAGAAAAACCAGTCATTTTGTCACCTAAGACGTATCTGGAAGATCAAAAATAGCCCCAATCTGCATCGACGACCCTCTGCCAGCTTTCTGGAAGGCCATAGATTCCATCGCGGTAGAACTTTATGGACTGTGAAGCGAAGGAGGTATCAAGTGTATTTTGCACCTCTACTAGGGATCTGAACTAGCGTCCAAGATATGGAACAGGTGATAATCGGATGTGTAATGTCCGGAGAGTGAGGACCCCTTTGCGATTCAGAAGTGCTGGCTCCAGTTTTGAGTTTTTCTTGCATACGGGTCAATTGCTGACAGTACACAGTTGTATTAATGTTCTGACCAGCTGGTAGGAGTTCCCGATGCACAATGTCGCGAGCAGTCCACCAAACACACAGGAGGATCTTCTTTTGGTGCAATGCTGATTTCGGTTGTTTTGGAACCGGTTCATGGGATGCTAACCAATGATGACGGCGCCGTGGAGTTCGTATAGAACCTACTTCTCATCACATGTTAACACCCTGTCCAGAAATGGCTCCTTCCTCAGACGAGACAGGAAAGAAACACAGGTGTCTGCTCGCGTTGCTTTCTGGCCCGGAGTCAAATCATGTGGGACCTATTGACCCAACTTGTAGTGCTTAACAAGTTGATGGAGCCCAATGGTTTATCCACTCACACTGAATTGTAGTCCCAGTTCCTTACATGTCTGGCCACTATTCGCCTCAATGTCTACTTGAAGATCTTCTTTGTGCATGTGTTGGTCTTTCAGCACGTGTTGCGTCTTCGAGTGTTTCGTCACTGTTCTTAAATTTGTTGAACCACCGCTGCATTGTCCGCGTAGTCACGACACCCTCATCAAAGGTCTGGTATATCTTTCGCCCCGCTGCAGTGGTGTTTGACCCGAATTTGAACTCGTACAGCATACACACCCTTATGACGCTCTGTGGAGGTCCCATGTTCACTCTGTCCTTACACAAGTTCACGGTGTAACTGAACTGCCACAGCCAGACAGTATGTTGGATATACCGACACCAACAACAGACCTTCGCCTTATCTCCATTCGCATTCAACTCATAGTGAGGGAATCAATTGAACGCATACTTCTACTAAAACGATAGAACTTTCTTAGTTACCTTTATATATATATATATATATATATATATATATATATAATAAAGTATGAGTGAAAAATGTTATTTGATTTAATTTCAACTATCTCACAGCCTTTCCTTATTATAAGGAACATTCTGCGTGCCTAAAACCTTTATTTTACGTTGATTAACGTGCCATTAGAACTGAAAAAAAAAAGTTTTCGGTTGCATAGACTGCAAATGAGAACGTGCTAATCATCAGCTATTAGAAGAATTTTCGTTTGTTAATTTTTAACGTTAAAATATATCGGTCGCGACGTGTAAAACTGTGTGTTCTATATTTAACAAAGGCGTGTAAATGAATTATATGTAGGTTTTGTAACATTATTCTTTTTCCATAATTTATGTAAATAACTCAGCTGATTACTACAAATTATATGGATAGGTCTCTTTTTTGTTATATGAAAAAAAAAAGGAAGTCATGCAAAGCGAAATTAAGTAAGCATGACATTTGGTTTGTCAATTAGTATAACCCAAATGCGAGAAATACTTTTTTTTCGGATTAAAACTGGAAGCAGAATGTTGTATTTAGTACAAATTATTCACAACACTTCTAATAGCCATAGTAAAACTTGGACTTTGCTGTGTATTAATTCGTATACATTGGATTGTTTTACAACTTCACTTGACCCCTCAGCTAGGATATGACAGGTGTAGTTTCAATATTGATCTGTATAGTACAAAAACGATAAAAGATAGAGATGCTTTTTTAAAAAATCAATTTTGCCTCCTAAAAATAGGCACAATCTTCCCCCTTAATTCTCTATTCAGACTGAGATTGGCAGAAATCAATCACTTCCGGTTTTAACGTTGATCACTGTAAAGCAAAACTGGTCATCGATAGCGAGAAGTGTTTTTTTTTTTTTTTTTTTTTTGTCAATAACCATCGCAAGAATATATTCCCATCTCTATTCTAATCCCTCTAATAAAACCGGAAGTTGTACAAATCTACTACCACTTCCGGTTCCAATATTACTAAAGAAAATGCCATATTCATACAAACTAACTTCTTCACTTTTTGTACACTTGACACTGTTACTTGTTTTAAGTGATCCTTTTAATCTTAAAATAAGTAGAAATCTGGTTTTCAAAAGTTAATGTTTTTCAAGAAAAGAAATTAGAACTGAAAAAGAAGAAACCATTGTTCTGACTTTAATAACCCATGACTATATTATCATAGAATAATAATGTCTGAGATGAAAATTGTTTCTCACATTCTGATTTTTTTTTTTTTTTTTTTTTTGAAAATAAGAAATGGGGCTATATGATCAATATTTTCGCCTTCACCGCGGGCGACTTAGATTTGATTCCCGGTGTAAATTTCCAGGTAGTTCGAATCCCTCGTCATACAGTGTAACCTGCAGGTTTAGATTTCAATATATATACAGGGTGTTCATTTATTATGTAGCCAAAATCCACTGGTGAAATCCTCGCACCTAAACAAGAAAAAAGTTCATATGAACATACGGCGAAAAACGCGTTGTTTCAAAGTTACGAGACGGCGAAATTTAGAAAACTGTAACTTTGAGGCTGCCTAGCTCGAAAACTATGAGAGATATCAAAGGCTTTTAAAGAAATATTAGATGAACTAGTACATTGTCTATCGAAATAGTTATGTTTCAAAGTTGGGTTTTACCGGCGCACATGATTTTAGAAAGAGACGTGGAAGAGCGCAACCTATACTGCAGCTCCCTCTATAAAATCCGTTTTGCTGATACGTCCGAACTCTGAAACATGATTATTTAGGTAGACAATGTACTAGTTCCTCTAATATTTCTTTAACCGCCTTTGATATCTCAGTTTTCGAGCTAGGCACCTTCAAAGTTACAATTTTCTAGGTTTCGGCGTCTCATAACGTTGAAACAACGCGTTTTTCGCCGTATGTTCATATGAACTTTTTTTCTTGTTTAGGTGTAAGGATTTCACCAGTGGATTTTGGCTACATAATAAATGAACACCCCAAATATAAAATAAAAAATGTCTACTGTAAAGATAATGCATATCAAATCTAAGCAAAACAGAAGAGTAAAAGATATAATTAAAAGTTTATACACAGAATTTCCCACATTTGACATAAGCGAATCCTCATACTCCCATTTTCTGAATAGAGAATCGAAAAAATTTCGAATGTTATAGATAGTGCATTCGTAGCCCCTTTTAGGAACTGAAATTTCAAAAAACTTTAGAAAGAATTACTTTTAATGAAGAATATATATACACATGTACATAGAGTTTCATCTCTTTAACCTCAGAGATTCGCGAAGTATTATATTCTTAATGAAAAAAGTTCTCTTTTACTCCAGCTTAGGACACGTTTTCACAACCCCTTGCTTTCATGACCAAAATAGTATTCTGTCTACATTTCACGTTTCAAGCTGTAGTAATATGAGCTTGGCGTGGATAAGTTATTCACTTTTAGTATTTTATATACATATAATATAAATTACATGTAAATGCTGTTGTAATTCTATTGTAATTTATATCCAGAATTTGTACCGGATATTTGATGTATTTTTATTTTCAGGGTTTCAACGTTAACGTGTTCTTCAGAGGGCACATGGAAAGGCGATCTTCCATATTGTGGTAAGTAAAGCTACTTACGTATTTAACTTTAAAATTCCAGTAAGTTTTAATCAGACTATGTACGCTATATAAACGAAAATGAATTATGACAGGGGATTATGACAGTAACACACAAAGACTGCTGATACAGTTGCTTATGATTTGTCCTGTGATAGAATGCCTCTAGTACTATTTGGTTTTTGTCCGTTTCAAAAATAAATCATATTCGTGTTAACCTTTCTCTTCCCCAAAGGAAATAAATGGATGGTATCCAGCCAGACTAGACCAAGTATCAATTTTTGCGAAATTGAGTTACTCATACCAAAGTACAGGTAATGATGTGAATTTTTATCTGCCAGAGTAGACCAGCTATACTGTTATTCAAATAGATACCAGCTATACTGTTTGATATAATTTCAATGTAGTTGATTTTTCTTGCAAACTACAGTTGTTATTCAAACTCACTTTTTCGTTTTTCTCAGAACTTTAAAAATGCTGGTTGGTCTAATTTGCCTGGATACCCTAATAACTTATCAAGGTGATTGATTATGAAATATTAGTGGAGTGAGAAAATGGAAAGGAATGGGAGAAACTCGAGAGAAGCCACTAACAGCCCAGATAATAGCCACGGGACGAAACGAGAAATGATATTTCAGGGTGTCTATCGGCCATGAAAGTCACGAAAAAGTAACGAAATCGGAAAACGGTCATGAAAGTCAAGAAAAAGTCACGAAATTTAGCTTTCGGGCTACGAATTTTTTATCGGTATAAATATAAGTGCAGACCGGAAAATTTTGTTCTATAAAACGTCAAAATTCACGACGAAAAGTGTCTATGGTGGGTTTTAGACGCTACCAAATCGCAACCAAAGTGTGCTTCAATCGCATGTATGAAAATTCGGCCTGATTCGCACCCAAATTCGCACTTGAGAATGCTACGAAATCTTATGGTTTGGTAAAGAAAAGGTCACGAAATTTCATTTTTAAAATTTAGTACACACCCTGTATTTTTACGTCTCGTCTCGTAAACTTTTGTAGAAATCTGGTCTCGTCTCATTTTGTAAATCGATGTACAAAATTTATGACGTGATTATTTATTTTCTTAATTTCTTCTAGAAGTTATCAGATTTTTTCTGTCTCACGACAGGCCCATGAAGAATGTAATATAACAACATTGAAACGATATTTATTATTGGAGGATATTTATTATTGGAGGATATTTATTGTTGAAGGATATTTATTATTGGAGGATATTTATTGTTGGAGGATATTTATTGTTGGATGATATTTATTATTGGAGGATATTTATTATTGGAGGATATTTATTATTGGAGGATATTTATTATTGGATGATATTTATTATTGGAGGATATTTATTATTGGAGGATATTTATTGTTGGATGATATTTATTATTGGAGGATATTTATTGTTGGATGATATTTATTATTGGAGGATATTTATTGTTGGATGATATTTATTATTGGAGGATATTTATTGTTGAAGGATATTTATTATTGGAGGATATTTATTGTTGGATGATATTTATTATTGGAGGATATTTATTGTTGGAGGATATTTATTGTTGGATGATATTTATTATTGGAGGATATTTATTGTTGGATGATATTTATTATTGGAGGATATTTATTGTTGGATGATATTTATTATTGGAGGATATTTATTATTGGAGGATATTTAGTATTGGAGGATATTTATTATTGGAGGATATTTATTGTTGGAGGATATTGTGTAATGGATTGTATATCTTTAAACTTTGATAAATGCCCTTCATTGTGTTTGCACAATTACTTTATCAATTTATAGTTTTTATACTATGAATGATGTAACATTAAAATAGCGTTTGAGATCTAATAAGATTTGGATGAACTAGTGTTGCCCACGAAACTAAAAAAAATCTCATCTCGAAAATGAAATGAGAATTGCCATGTTTCTAGTTTCAAGTCGAAGTTGAAACTGTACTTCTTATCTCGTTTTCGAACGAGACGAGACGGGAAATTCCTCATCTGGTGGGTATCACCAGACACAATATTTCCGCCACAAACTCGCATGGCCTAGGATCGAACCAGAGACACGTCACACCAGATCTGAGCGCTCTACTACTGACCCTATTATTCAGTTATCAATATTGTCATAAAAATGGCTGGATTTTGATTCACGCTGGGAGTGCATCGAACGTACTATACTGGTTCAGATCTTGCTTTAAACTGTAGGGCTCATTCTATACAGACCTCATTGCTGACAAATTCATAAATTTAAATAATAAGCGTCAATTACCAGCTTCACTTGGTTAAAATAAGAAAAAAATAATAACATATTCCGTTAGACAGTCACTTTCTTCTATTACTGAAACGCTGACTGATATCGGTCATTTTCGATCATTTTTATATATCTCCCCCTCCCCAAGCTGCACCGTCAAAGTGAAATTATAAAAAAAACATCCCAGTTCCGAATCTCATCTATGTTGAAAATTTGATTGAGTTATTAAGTCACAAGCACAGTCTTTTCATTTTTATTTATATAGATAGATTTGTCCATGGCAGTATTTTTTCACCAGCCAATTAGAATTTAGGAAACACAAAAACGGCATGTATTGTGCGAAAACGAAGTCGTTGATAGGTGGGTTGCATAACTTGCAGGTAAACAGTACAATTCAAAAAAAAAATCTTTGACTTTTACGTTCCACGGTTATGTCGGTTAGACTAAATCAGACGGTGATTATGAGAAATGAATGAAATGGTGGAATGAAGAAAGTGGGAGAACCCAGAGAAAACCCACGAGTCCGGTATTTGTCCACCATAAAGTCTATACGGCGCGAGCTGGGATCGAACCAGGGACCCCAAGCACCGGAGGTGAACGCTCTACCACTGAACCACCTCTCCCCCAGTACAATTCTACTTTGAAACCCAATCAAGAGATCCAAACACGGATTGAACACAGGTCTCAAAGCACTGCACACTGTAAAGACGCTTTCTTTATTGTAGAATCCAGTACAATAAAATAAAAGTAGAATTTTTTTTGCAAAAAAAAGGTCACTTTCTCAAAAGTCGTTTTTATTTGAAAGACCTACCAAACAAAGTCGCTTTTTTGCACCTGTACTCAGAGTATACTTACAAGGATGATGCAAAATGTAAATGCAGCAAATCGACATGTGTTGTAGGACCAAAAGTGTAGTCTGCTATAAATATTAATGTTACAGTCATTTCCTGCAGATGGGATGGTAAAATTGGAGGTCATCCGTGTCTAATCTTGCTTTTCTTTCTTTTCTTTTAATCTTCCTTTTTCGTTCTAAGAATCTTTGGTTTCTTTCTCTTTGTGGAAGATACTAACTGCTGCGATGGTGCTCACAGAAGTGTAGATCCTGCGTTTAGAGAGAAAAAGATATGCTTTCAGTTTGCCAGTTCTTCAGAAAATCGACGCTAAGTCAGGCGTTAACACCAACAACAATTTACAATAGAAGCGAGAAATTTTAAATGATACACTATCTTCGACTGTTTCTCCCTTATTTTTTGCCCGGTAATTAAAGAAAAGCATGCGATTATTATTATTATTATTATTATTATTATTATTATTATTATTATTATTATTATTAGTAGTAGTAGTAGTAGTAGTAGTAGTAGTAGTAGTAGTAGTAGTAGTAGTAGTAGTAGTAGTAGTAGTAGTAGTAGTAGTAGTAGTATTAAGGATGTGCTTGAGAGACATGGGTGGCGTCACTGAACCTTCTTTTCAAACACAAGGTATATTGGTTGTCTTATGGTGTCATACTGATAACTTTCTTTGCTCAAAGCGTTTCACCTTCTGGATATGTGTACCTATATTGCCAGGGAAGGATTTTTAGAAGCTGAGCCATGCAGAACTCTATATTTTCAGGCAGAAGTAAATCATTAGATTTTTCCGTACTAACGTTATTTAATTTAATGCCACAATATTAGCTTTTCATATTAGTCTATTAATTATAAGCAGTATGTGTGTTACTGTTAGGAGTACTTGTGTCACAGTTAAAAGTATATGTCACTGTTAGTATTTGTGTCACTGATGTGAGTTTCTGTACCACTGTTAGAAGTACATTAGTCACTGTTAGGAGTATATGTGTCACTGTTATTAGTATATGTGTCACTATTAGAAGTATTTCTGTCACTGTTAGGAATATATACGTCACTGTTAAAGGCCACGAGTTACTGTTAGAAGTATATGTGTCACTGTTAGAAGTATTTGTGTCACAGTTAAGTGTATATGTGTCACTGTCAGGAGTATATGTGTCACTATTAGGAGTATTTGCGTCACTGTTAGGAGTATATTTGTCACTTTGAGAAGTATTTGTGTCACTGTTAGGAGTATATATGTCACTGTTAGGAGTACACGAGTTACTGTTAGAAGTGTATGTGTCACTGTTAGAAGTATTTGTGTCCCTATGTGTCACTGTTGGGAGTATATGTGTCACTATTAGAAATATTTGTGTCAGTGTTAGGATTATATTTGTCACTTTGAGAAGTATTTGTGTCACTGTTAGGAGTATATATGTCACTGTTAGGAGTACACGAGTTACTGTTAGAAGTATATGTGTCACTGTTAGAAGTATTTGTGTCCCTATGTGTCACTGTTGGGAGTATATGTGTCACTATTAGGAGTATTTGTGTCACTTTTAGGAGCATATTTGTCACTTTGAGAAGTATTTGTGTCGCTGTTAGGAGTATATATGTCACTGTTAGGAATACATGAATCACTGTTAGGAATATATGTGTCACCATTAGGAGTCAAATACTCCCCCGTCATGTGCTGATAGTATTGTGAAATTTATAGTTGTTGCCATGAAAAGTAAATAAATGTTAAAATGAATAGCAATAAAGCGTATATAAACTAGAATGCAGATATTAGGAATTATGTCAAACGCAGGAGACACATACTGAGTTATTTTACTCCCCTGGGCCTTAGAAAATTTTGCGCCCCTTATCTCCCTTATTTGTTCATATTCAGTATAAGCCAAAACAATATGGCCGCTGCCGCTTACATTGAGCCACCAGCAACGAGACGGAACGTATAAATATCCAAATGCATAGATTACACTCACAACCAATAAACAATAGCCTCAGATTCTTCTAACGCCACTAGCGACTTACGGAGAGGAGTTGGTCGCTCTCTAATACTAACATTGTCTTCAGAATAGTTCTTTCTTATGGATAGTAACTTTTCTCTGCATATATTTCAATCTTGAATTTTCTTAATATGCCGCCCCTTGGAATTTACCGCCCTGGGTTCGGATCCCTGTAGCCTGTCTGTACATATAGGCCTGATCATTATCCATAGATATAGTCTGTCATTACCGGTAGGCTACTTGCGCCACTGTACTCAGCTATTCCTTCATGTAATAATTTTCCGTTTTAATTACGTCAATCAGCTATAGCCTCGCCCCTCTCTCTTTTCTCATTTAACCGTAACTTCATGATAAAGTTCCTCTTAACCTAATTTCTCTTCTTTTTTCTTTCTAATTAAATCTAAAATTTTTCACTTCTCCCATGATGTTTCTAACACTTCCTTCCTATAATCTTCCGTTCTACCCAGCTCTTTTTCACAATTCTTCTCCACACCCACATTGCGAAAGCCTCCAGTCTCTCCTCGCCATGTTTCTGTATTTTTTTTTTAAAAAAATGTATATTTTATAAGTATTTCTCCTTCACGTTTTATTAAAAAACTGACAAAGTAAACTTTTCTTTTTGTTCTTCCTAAATCTTTCTCTAAGTTGAAAGTTGGAGAAGGAAGAGGAGAAAACAGAATAGGGTGACTACTTTTAGGTGCTTGGGGAAAAAAATTGTGTTCAACTGTGTCATGTGCAGCTATTGATGGGATTCTTTTTATTTGCAAAAACATATTACACGCGTTATGTCTGGCAAAGTGGAACTGTTAGGTTAAATTCGATTATGAATTCACTTAAGTTGGACACGTATACATATTATGTGGATCGTAAAAAGAAAAAAAAGTTCGATATTTTAATACCTCTATCTTTATTATCATTTTTATAACTTCTTCGAGAAAAGTTTCTCCAAGTCTGTAAGTTTCAATAAATTTGAGGAAAACTTTCTTGCATGTAGTAGGTCTAACGTAAAATATTCTAGTTGACTTCAGTTTTTAAAAATGCACAAGTTTTTTTGTTCAAGAAGAATGCAAAAAGCAATTTAAAAAAATAATATTAAAATATCGAACTTGAATAATGTTTTCTTGACCCACCCTAATACACAACTTATCAATGGTTTGCTACTCAATTATAAACGTTGTGTTGCTAAACTTTTCACTATAACATTGGCTTTGTAGTAAAGTTAATACTAATGAGTCTTACAGTATTGTGCAACATACAGGGTGAGTCAAAAGTCCTTGGACACTTGCATAAGTTTGAAAATCGACGGGAAAAGTAAAAAGTGATAATGGGAGCAGAGGTTTGATGAGGGTCCGCAACTTTTGGAGTGTGTCATTCATGGCCGCCATCTTGAAATCCGCCATTTTGGATTCAAGTCAATTTTTTAAATGGAAAGGGGGATGTATATATAGTCAGTGGCGACGAACTTGGCTTTGCCTCACCCGCTCCCTGAAGAACTAAAACAAGTCCAACGGAAATCGAGGTTCATAACTTGAGAGGGGTCTTTAAAGTTCAAAGCTCTTCCGTACCGCCAGGTCGACGGGGGTGGACGTTATCGCTAACAGTGCCTATAAGTATACTTTGAGTGTATGAACAAAAATCCATGTTTTCTTTTATTTTTTCAAATGCTACGTACGCATTGTAATTCAACTCACTTGCAGAAATATTTTTTTCGTGCGGTTTATACCTCTTATTATGGTATATATATGTTTTACACAACTGTCCATTCAATGATAGTTTAACCAAACCCTATTTGAAATGCTATGTTCAATTTTACACAACAGGATTTATTGCACGTTTTCGGTTACAAAAGAAACAGTTGCGTTAGTCAATTCGGTCAAAATAAGTACCTGCAACACTTTGTTTTCTTTTTATTCAGTCCACAGTTATTGTTTATGCATTTTCCTGTGGTATGTTGTTACATATTTCTTGTTCACACCAATATATGTAATTATCGGAAACCGTGCTACGGTATTCAGTTCCAAAACAAATCTACAAATAAAAAAAATGGTATTTCATAACCACAACCGTTACAATAGGTACATATAGCGTGTATGAACGAGTTATGTTTACGTCATTTAAGGCGGTTCAGTGGAAGAGGTTTGTGTATTCTGTTTTTGTTCCATCCGTACGGAAGCTGACTGTCTTCATTCAACATTCAGTTGTCACTTTTTTGTTTGTCTTGTTGTTGTTTTTGTTATTGTTGTACCTGCCCATTTTCATACCACATGCTTCATTAGGCCTATTACTATTACATAAAAGAAACCATTTTTGCATTTTTTTTAAAGTTTGTTATTATGATGTAAAAGAAAAAAGGAATATGCTCACGCAATAACCGAAACTTAACTGTTTTCTTTTTTTTTTTTAGAATGACCTTCTGTCTAATCAATGGAGCGCAAACATAAATAATGCAATCCTTTCTTCTTCTTCTTCTTCTTTGGAATGTCTGGTAATTAAATCAAGCCCAATTATACTGCTTAAAACGTTAAACCTGTCCTGTTAGGTTTGTTTGAATCTTCTAATATCAGCTGTCTACTTGAAATCTCAAACGGAAGGCCAGTAATCAAAATATTAGTTTATCTTTCACAAAACCATTCCACTAAAAAGTCGTGAAGTAATAGAAATCAGAAACACTAGCCTAATACTAATGCTACTCTATGACTAATTTGTCATATTTTTATATCCATATATACGAGGTGAGTTCAAAAAGAAACAACTTTTGAAATAGCGCGTTGATCAACAGAGGGAGCGCGTTGCGGCTATTGAGCGCACTAGCGGCAGATTTAGACAGTCAGCTAGCGGGCTGGTTTAGAATACAGTCATCTAGTGGCAGGTTGATAATACAGTCAAGGTACACTGCAAAAAATCGTTCTGTTATTTCAACGACATGTCTATGTGTTAACACAATTGTGTTGAAATATAACACAAACAGGTTAGAATAGCTCACTCTACATTTGGAGTTGTGTTCAAATGCCGGTAGTTGAAATGACACACAGCCTGTGTGTTAAATTAACACAAGTGTAGAATCTTCGGTGTTGTTTTGTGCGTGATTGCCAAATATGCTGGCCATCTAATTATATAACTGTACTGAAGCTACAGTTAAATATACTAGAAAGAAATACTTAAACAAATCCAGGTATTCGCAAAATTTCAACATGCAAGCCGCGCGATGTGTTCTCAATTGTTTTACATAATGTTTCTGAAGAAATATGTCAACAGCGAGAAAAACACCGTATTATTATGTCACTTCTACACTGCACTAGAGCTCACCAGTCATCATCTGGGACTATGTTTCAAAAATGGCGGAAAACCAGTAGAAACTTGATTAAGAGGCAAACATATTATAAGGATATGGGTAAGAGATTCCTATCATTATTGAACAAGTTGTTGGTGAAGGTTGTGTTTCGCACCATCAAGAAATACTTCACAATAAGGGAAAGAAGACCAAAAAAAAAAAAAAGTTTATGAAGATTTTCTAAATGAAGTGTTCTGTAGTTTACTATTCTTATTTTAAAAGTAGAATCTTCGGTAATCGTAGGTATGCACACCACAAGCTTTACCAACACACAAAAATGGTTCCATCAACTCCGCACATGGAGTTATTACAACACCGAAATAGGTGTCGTACTAACACAGAACTGGAGTCGAACTAACACCAAAAACGGTGTTAATCTGGTGGTCTGACCTTGAATTTTAACACAGGGAGTGTTGAATTAACACCAAAACGGTTTTGACCTTGAATTATGACACAGATTGTGTGTTGAAATAATAAGAAAATGGTGTTGAAATAACACAGGGCCTGTGTTATATTAACACTTGACATTGTGTAATATTAACACAAAATAATTAACACACTACACACTGTGTTACTTTCTTCGTGTTGGTGCAACACTGCCACAAGTAACACTCAACACTTTTCTCCACACTACCAACCCTAACATCGTGTCGAATCAACACCGAAAATATTAACACAGATCCGAATTTAACACCGCTCAACACGGTTGTGTGTTAAAAACGTAACACACCGCCTGTGTTAAACGCTAACACCTATGGGTCTATATTGAATTAACACTGCATAGTGGTAGTCACGCTGGAACCACTGCCCTGTGTTAAATTTGAGTTGAATTAACACAACCATTTTTTACTGTGTATTCTTATAACTTATATTAGTAGTTTCTAACCCGTGTGTGGTACAGTTCCATAGAGTGTGTCGCGAAGTTTTAGAATTTGAAAATCTTGAAACATTTAATAATAAGTTAAAAATCAATTTTGAGAGACACTATACCACGCAACGCCAGTAATAATACTGAATACTATATAGTGAAATGAAAGATCTAGTGTAACTTCTCTTCCACGATTATGCACCGAAGCAAAGATAGACGCTGATGATGGGAATGAAAAAATAGAGGAATGAATGAAGTGGGAGGAAACGGGAGAACCCCGAGAAATTTCATGAACACGGTCTTTATCGACCACAAAGTTCACATGGCACCAGCTGGGATCGAACCAGGAATCCCATGTACCAGAGGAAAGTGTTATACGACTAAATCAACGCAATCCCTACATAGAGTTACTACATTACTACACAGAGTCTTATACCATTATAATTTATACTAGTAATAATTTTAGAAATGAAACACGTATGTTTGAATGTGGGTATTTAGTACAGTGTATGTCGTCAATGAAATAGGTTTGAACACTGGCTTATATCACTGCAAAGGAAAAATAAGTTCCGATTTGGTTGTGCGACGGAATAGAGATTCAATTTAAAATATTGGCATTTCCAGCTAATATTTCCTATCGAAACGGCAACAGAGTTTATTTTTATTTTATTTTTAACTTGACCGCTCTGTTTCTGACCTTATTGACTTGACAACGATTCCTGGTATCTTTGAAAGGGAGCTGGATGTAGTAATTTGTTGTTTTCATAAGTTCAAGTATTTTGTCAGAACAATTTTGAAAAGCTGTTAAAATCACATTAAACTGTTCTAATTACGCATATATATTTTAAATGCTTTTGTTTCTATGTAGCTCATAAAGGAAAATTGTATTTCATAATAATAACAATTATGTGTTAAGAAAATATAAATGTAATGTGGACTAAAGTTTCCCATATTCCCCAAAAGAATATCTTGGCCTCTCCTGTCTTAGTGTTTTGTTTACGTACGGGCTGGCGTGAGGTTGAGTAAATATAATACCAAAAGGAGTTGGTTGACGTTAGTTGATTTGGAGTTTAACATCCCTTTCAGCAGCGAGGCTATATGGGAAGGGGCCTACTGATTAAGATGGAATCCGAACCACAGCAGCTCCCGCCGGGAATCGAACTCGGGTCTCCCGCGCGATAGGCGAGTACGCTAACCGCTTAGCCACGAAGGAGCTTTCCAAAAGGAGTGGTTGTGAGGTAGAGTGAAAGAGTATCGTATTGATGGCATGAGGGTTAAGTGAAGTAAGTAAGGATCAAAGTGGGCGAAGCTAGTCAGTAGTTATTTATTCCCGTTGTACCTTTGCTTTGTCTTCGTTGCCCCAGCTCTAACGTTTTCATTTCTTTCATCTGCTAAGACTACACCCAAATATTTAAATGACTTCATTTCTTTGATTTTCTCATTCTAAAAATAAAGAATTCTTACTTTTGTTGTCTCTTCTTCATGCACGGGAAACCCGGATTCGATTCTTGGCGGAAGCTCATGCGGTTCGGATCCCACGTTAAAACTGTAGGTCCACGTCTCATATAACCTTGCTGCTGAAAGGAACGCTAAGTTCAAAACTATGTGTCTTCTTCATACACTCGTGGATTTTCGTCTTGGCCTATAGAAATAGCATTTTGTTTTAAGTTTTTTTCTTCATAAAATGATACAGCAGTAGTTCTTTCCCCATTTATGTTAAAATTGCTAGAATAACCTAGCTGAATGTAGGTAGAAAAATATAAGTGGAGCTGTAATTCGTTGTGGGTAATATAAGAAAACGTTTTCAGCTAAGTTTTTTAGTCCCCATGCAAGAAATTCCCTGATTTGCAAACAATTTTCAACCGAGAGGTAATGACTCAAGATTTTGTACTTACAGTACAAATATCTAATACCACACAAAACTGAATACTTGTTTGTTCTGTTCCATATATAAATCTACACCGTTGGCTTATGGCACACTTTTAGGTAACTGTTCGGGAAGGGCTATTTACTTTAAGGAGGGGCACTGTGGGTCAGTGATAGAACACTTGTTTCTGGTGCATGGGGTCCTTAGTTCGATCCCAGCCAAAGTAAGTTTGTGGTGGACAACATTGTGTCCGTAGATTTTCTTGGGATATTCCCATTTCCTCCCGTATTCTCATTCCATCATTCTCTTGTCATAATCATCCGTCTTCCTTACCCTGAAGGGCATGACGTGGGACGTTAAACTGAAAGATTTCAACTGTAAGCATTGTAGGTTTATGTTTCCTCATTAGGAGGAAGAGATTCAAAATTTTGCCTGCCTGTAATGTAGACAACCCAAAGAATCCTGGAGTTTTGTAGGTTGCATATAATCAGGTTATATTCAGCAAGCATATATTCAGGTTGTTTTCTACAAATCTTACTTTTTCGGTACGGAGAACAGGCACTTCTCGCAGTATTGACATATTTTGTATAGGTCATATATGAAATGAAATGAAATCTTTTGAGTTTTACGTCCCACGGTTATGCCGGTGAGGCTAAAGGAGACGGTGATGATGAGTAATGAATGAAATGGTGGAATGAAGAAAGTGGAAGGAAACGGGAGAACTCCGAGGAAACCCATGCACACGGTGTTTGTCCACCACAATAGCTCATCTTTAGACTTTTTATTGTGAACTGTTGTGCACTGCGTTTCCTCCTGTGAATTTCAAGCATTAGAAAAGAAGTTACTGTTACGAAGTTACTGCAAGGAACTAGATAAATTATTATGTATATATGCTTTAAGAGACTATCTAAGCAGGAGAGCGATCGATTATCTAAGATAGCCGTATCCAACTCAGTTTCTGTATGGGATCGCTTCATTTGATACGAGAATCTCGAGAGGATTGCGTAAAAAAATTTAAGTTCTACTATTACGTAAGTCAATATTCTTTGAACAGTTTCCCTTCAAAAATTTGGAGTGAATTCGCAACTGCTGTGCAATTTGAAGCTTATGAATTAGAACCTATTAAAATAGGACCACACTAGAAGCTGTATCGCAGGCGGTCTAGAGTTTAAACCTGCATAATTTGAAACTCCTGGCAAATGTTAACCTTGAGGCTAAGCAGTTTATTAATAAAGCCAATCTCTAGCCGTAAATCTACTGAAGATGTAAACTATCGGTGTATAGGTTTGTTATGGGTGACAGTTCTATATACCTAGGTATAGGTAGGCAAAGCATTGTCTACGTGGTAGCTCAATGGGTATAGTGTTCTTCTCTAGTGACAGATGAACTCCCTTGTGGCTAAACGGTTAGCCTACGTGCCTTTGGCGTGGGAGACCAGAGTTTGATTCTCACCGGGCGCTCATGTGGTTCGGATTCCACGTTAATCTGTAGGTCCACGTCTCATATAGCCGCGCTGCTGAAAGGAATGCCGAACTGAAAATCAAATCAAAACAAATCTAGTGCAAGAAGACTGCTTCGATCCCATCCCAAATGAATTTGTGGTGAGCAATATCGTATCCTTGTGTCTTTTCGATATTTTCCGCTAACCTCCACATTCTCATTCCATTAATTCCTTCACGGTTATTCACTTTCATTAATCATTCATCTTCTTCAAGCAAAGGAGTGAATTGTACAACGTTAAATTGAATATTTTATTTCAGTTCAAGTCGTTGTCTGTGCCAGAGACCACGGACGTAATTTGAGGCTGTAGAGATGAGAGGCAGTTGTCCCTATGATTTTAATCAGTAGTATGATCATATACTAACGATAAACGTGAAATCCTAATTATATTGATGGAGTCTTGTCCTCTCCCCCCAAGCAAAACGTGACTAGCGCTATTGGTGTGCAATGTAACACAAACTGCAAATGACTGTAAGTGTTTTTTAGTAGTTTACTTGTACTTCAATAAACATTATGAACTGATACTATCTAGAGTTGTAAAGCAATGAAGAGAAGCCTGTCTCATCGTAACGTCATTTCTAAGTTACATGAGACATTCAAAACATAAGGAAAATATGTCTAAGTAGTACCAAAGTTATGACAGAAATGGATACAAAGTTTGTACGATACACATAAATACATGAAAAAAATAACCCCCTTTTCACATTATAAGAGTTAATTACAATATGTAGAAGGCGCTAACGTTCTTACCTTTACTGCCAGTCGTCCCAGGTTCGATTTTCGGTAGGAACACTCGGTCGTAAAGGTGTAACAGTTTGTTCAGGCCAGCCATCCTGAATGAGAATATTCCTTATTCACATTAGGCAAATGTCGGGATGGTACCTAACGTGATGGTCCCAAGCAGCTTCGTTCCTTCCTCATTCCTTTCTTTCTCTTCAATTCCCTCATAATAGAACTAAGAGAACTCTTATTTCTACCATGCAATTCCCCGAGCAATGTGACCGCCGAGTGACATCATCCCTCATTCGTGACGGGCTAACATGGCCACAGATGCCGAAAGCCCAGAATTCTAATCCCCAACCCTAATCCTAGTGACGGGCTAACATGGCCACGGATGCCGAAAGCCCAGAATTCTAATCCCTAACCCTAATCCTAGTGACGGGCTAACATGGCCACAGATGCCGAAAACCCAGAATTCTAATCCCTAATCCTAATCGTAGTGACGGGCTAACATGGCCACAGATGCCGAACGCCCAGAATTCTAATCCCTAACCCTAATCCTAGTGACGGGCTAACATGGCCACAGATGCCGAACGCCCAGAATTCTAATCCCTAACCCTAATCCTAGTGACGGGCTAACATGGCCACAGATGCCGAAAGCCCAGAATTCTAATCCCTAACCCTAATCCTAGTGACGGGCTAACATGGCCACAGATGCCGAAAGCCCAGAATTCTAATTCCTAACCCTAATCCTAATAATATTTGGACATGAATATTTTAAACTCCAAAGAGAGCTTCAGATTGAGATTTTTAAAGTTGAAATACTATACAAAATGACCAAAAAAGAATTTGATTCCCTTGTGCACTGTATGCGCCATATGGCTGACTACTTTGTACTTTTTTTTTAATTATAGTGCCTCGGAAATCCTAGATCAATGCTGTACATTATACAGATATCATTTTACCGATACGAGTATCTTGTCCTCTAAATCAAATAGTTTTGAAAATACTTATGTAACTTTTTTTTCATCTTTGTTATTTATATGACAACAGTTATCCACGAACGTCTACGTACATCTGTCTTACTGTGATGGTTAGTTGAACGTGCAGGAAAAAATAAGTAACTCTTTCACAACCACAAATTCATTCTGTTCCTTAAGGTGTTGCATGCATCACTAAATAGGTGAAGCGTGAGTGATAGTTATTTCATTTAAAGATTACGAATTAACGCAAGCAATAGTACGTCTCTTCTTTATTCCGTCTGTGTCAATAAGGATCAAAAGCGTGGATTTTGAAAATGCACTTTGGTTTCAACATTTTCCATAGATTATAACATCATTGACTTTTTTGTTGGCTATAGTTATAAACTATATTTAAGTTTCGCAAGTAAATTTCATAATTTCATCATCATCATCATCTTCTTCTTCTTTGTATAATTTAATACTTTAATAACAAGAGTAAACACGAAGTTGAAAGGATTGTTGAACTTTTGTCAGCAGGCAAAGGTGGTTACTTTCAGAGCTTAAAGAAGGAATAATTTTACAGTGCTCAGAATGTGAATGTTTATGTTGTAAGACTAAGAATGAAAGCATTAAATACTACAGTTGAATTGTTTTATGTCAACTACTTTCTAGATCTAGTGCTTTGCAATGACGAAGTTGAAGGATAGATTGAAAGAAATTTTAGAGAAAGTTACATCTATACTGTTCACCCATCAAAGAAAATCCTAAGTTCCCAATCCGTGTTACTGCTACTATATGAAATGAAAACCTTAATTTAGAAATACAAAATACTCATTATTCGGCGCACTTTCCATGACATGCAGCGGTGGGTCAGTGGTGGTGTGTTCTCTTGTGAATGGGGTTCCTGGTTCAATCCCAGCTCACGCCAAGTGGACTTTGTGGTGGACAAACACTGTGTGCTTGGCTTTTTTAGGTTCTCCCATTTCCTCTCCTTTATTCATTCCACCCTTGCATTCATTTGTCAAGTGAGCTTTATGGTAGACAAACACTGTGTTCATGGGTTTTCTCGGCGTTCTCCCGTTTCCTCCCACTTTATTCATTCCACCATTTTCGTTCATTTCTCAGCATCACCGTCTTTTTTAGCCTAGCCAGCATAAACGTGGGACGTAAAACTGAAAGATTCATTTCATCCCCCCCATGACGTGGAATGCACTATCCCAGCGCTTTGGGTGTAGGTGCATATCTCATAAGAGAAATGTTTTTGGTTGTGACTATGGATGCTGTTTTTACTAATTCATCGATTCGGAGTTGTTACCTCCCATCGCTCTTTGAGCGCATGAAAACATGAAAGCTACTAGAGCGAGATGTGGAGAATAGAGTGAGTGTGCGATACACTTAGACTTGATAATTTAGATTTCGGACACCGTTAAACGGGCTGTATGAAGTCGAGCGTTGTCGTGAAGCAACGAAATACCCGAATTCAGAAGTCTTCGACGTTTATTCCTGATTGCAAGGTGAAGATGATTTTGACACATCTGGATACAAAGCACTGCCCACTGTTTAATAAAAGACTACCCTGTAAAATAAATATATGAAGAGTTCGGGGGGCAACAATGATAACCCTCATTTTAAAACCAAATGAGTTAGTTACAGAAAAACAATAATAACACTCATGTGAGCTGAATTGTGGAAAGAGTTCAAGTTTGAAACAACAGCATAGTCAGTATGTTATTTTTTCTATCTTGAATTGTTTACACAATTCAGCTCATATGAATGTTATTATTTTTTTTTCTGTAACCAACTCACTTGGTTTTAAAATTAGTGTTATCATTGTTTTCCCCCGAACTCTTCATATATTGAAAGATAAAAACAAACTACGACATAGTAAATAACACCAATGAATTAATAGAAATACCAATAAAACGAAATAATTAGATGGAAGTTAAAATTTACCCCTTTCTGACTATCGGGACTTTTAAGTCCCATTTTCTTTGCTCATACATTATTTCTCCTGTGTGTGTTATAATGTCGAAGAATATCCGCTTCACGGGATTCCTGAGTCCCCTTTCCCCTCCGCATTGTTGAGCAACAATAGAAACAAAATGTATTTTTATATAGTCTAATGTATCCTCAATTTACTATCATATCAAATTATAGTAAGAAAAAATATTCCGTCGGAAAAGGCTTAAAATATACTCTCCTAAAGGCAGTAAAAAAGGATATGAGGAGTAACAGAAGTAAAAAATTCAGTTTCATCCAGTAGACAACCGCTTGCGGATATTTGCTGAACTTTACTTTGCTACTGCGAATTTAAGGTATTTATTATTTAAAGTAAGGAATATTACTTAGCATACTATGGATGTTCAGAAAATGAAATGAAATTTTTGAGTTTTACGTCCCACGGTTATGCCGGTGAGGCTAAAGGAGACGGTGAAGATGAGAAATGAACGAAATGGTGGAATGAAGAAAGTGGGAGGAAACGGGAGAACCCCGAGAAAACCACGAGCACGATGTTTGTCCACCACAAAGTCCACACGAGTTGAGATCGAACCTGGGACCCCAATGCACCGGAGGAGAATGCTCTACCACTGAGCCACCGTGCCCCCTTATGGATGTTCAGAAAATAATCTTTTAATATTTAAAGGATTTTCCGAACATACTAAGAATGCTCAGTGAATGTTAGTACTATGTGACTTTATTCATAAGTAGAGACCGGATGTTAGGCAAAATGCCTATTCTTTATTATTAAAGATATGATCAAAAATAACGTTTTAAAGTTTATATGGGGGTTTATACTTTCGATTTAAGCCAATTTTATTTTGCCTATTTTGCCTATTTTGGCCTTTAGTGCCTAAACAATTGCTTTAGTGCCTAATATTGCCTATTCTATGCATTTTTCTTCAAAATAAGCCTTCATTGGGAAAATATATAATTTATATAACATAAATAATACACACATATTAAGTGTTTGTAAACAGAAGCACGTGGTACGTTACGATATATATACATGGTGAACTTCAAAGATGTGCACATACTTCGGGAGGTGATTAGTAATATCAAAAGAAGGCAAAATGTTTTCTTGTATTTTGTCAAATTCCGTGTCTTGTACGACTGACAGAGTGCCAATTTGGTATTGAAAATTGAATCCTGACAATTGGAACGGAACCGAAAGATGTGCACATACTTTGAGAGGTGATTCGTGACATGAAAAGAAGTAAAAAAAAGTCCTCTTGGATGTCACGAATCACCTCCCGAAGTATGTGAACACCTTTATGTCTCGTTCTAATTGTCAGGATTCCATTTTGGATTCCAAGTTGGCCCCCTTGTCACTTGTACACGACGCAGAATTCGACAACATGCAACAGGAGTTTTTGTCTTCTTTTGATGTCATGAATCAGCTCCCAAAGTATGTGCACATCTTTCAGGTTCACCCAGTATGTATGAAATGCATAACAAGCTTCGTTTTTATATATACAATAAAAGAAGATATTAACAAACAAGTATGTTTCTATATTCTTTGAACATTATCTATGACTTGAATCTATTTTTTAATGGTATTGAGTATTTATCTTCATTATTTGGAGTTACATTTTAGTGCCTATTTTACTGCCTATTTTTTAAATTTTTGGTGCCTATTTGCCTGCCTATTTTCCAGGTTTTTAGTGCCTAAACATCCGGTCTCTATTCATAAGTAACCCAGATCCATGATAATATGGAGTACTTTTCTCTGCCCCTTTCTCTGTTTTTTCAGTGATTTTCCTCAGTGTTGACATCTATAGTTAAGGTATTTTCTTTATAGTTTTTTATAGTTCCTAATAATACATTTTTTGAACTTGAAAACAATAAAAGCTCTAATTAAGTAGTCTTTTAGGAATGCAAATTGTTCTGAAAAGAAGCTTGAAAATGGATACATCTACTTTACCAAACCGGAATAAAAGCAGCTTTAACTACACGAAAAGAAAAGAAAATTATTGAAATTGTTACACATAATTTCCATTTATACATTTTGGGCGAAAGTGCTTGAGAAAATGTTTCCGTAACTACTTTATATATGAAGAAAAAAAAACTCCTCTGTCTCATGAGCGTTTTCTGGAGACAATTTTTTTCCGAACAATATGACTTATACATTCTCTCACATTTACGAGAAAACGTACTTTCATTGTCATGTGTTTATTTTTCTGAACTACTTTTTACAAAACATCGCGTGTGTGTAACTCAATTTGCAGTCAATTTTGTGGTTAACGTTTTCTTCAGGACTAAAAGGTTTCTCCATGTGTGTCTATGTTGTCGACCGAGATATTAAATGTAAATAGTACACACGTGTAGTTAATACACAAAGCATGGCGTTCATCAAAATAATTTTGATACAAATTACGACAATGTTTCTGATTTTCTTGGAAGGATTCAAATTTATTCAACGAAGATGTTTTTGAGACGAGTATTGTTCCGAATAAAACTTTTTAGCACTAATAACATTCTAACTAACCAACCAACTGTATGACCTATAGAACACGGAAATTCAATGCCGCGTTCGTAAAATCTCTCCACTGACTTCTATCCTTAAGCAACTGGACCCAGTTTCTACTTTGTACGCCTATTTCTATGAGATCCATCTTAATATTATCCTCCCATCTGCACCTAGGTCTTCCTAACTGTCGTTTTCCAATTGGATTTCCAGTTAAAACTTTGAAAGCGTTTCTACTTTCTTCCATTTTGACTACATGACCTGCTCACCTGAGCTTTCTAGACTTAATGATCTTAACAATGTAAGGTAAAGGGTATAAACTATACACTTTCTCATTATGAAGTTTTCACCATTCCCCATTCCCATTCCTCTTGGCTCCGAATTTATCACCTTAGGGTTTTATTCTCAAATACTTTCAGTCTGCGTTCTCATCTCAGAGTAAGTGACCATGTTTCGCAACCATACAGCACAACAGCCCAAGATTATCGTTTTTATATTTTAAGCTTCAAATTTTTCGACAGAATACACAACATTCTTGATAAAATTAAAACAAACCATTCTAGTTAATTTTCTAGTCAAATTTGTAGAAACATTTTTTCAACATCGGAAATTGTCTTGAATATTTAAATACTATTTAAATGTTATCTACAGAACTGTTCTTTTAAACTTGTTATTCAAAGTTATGCTTTCGACGTTTTTGGTGTTCCATAGGGATCTCCCTTAGGCCCGTAATGTTTTTTTTCTTCTATACGTTAATAATAATCCTAAGATTTTTTTTAGTTTTGTAAAATATGTCTCTTTACGCCAATAATCTAAAAACTTACTGTATGTAAAGTAAAATGTATTAATGGCGTTTGAAATAAAAAAATAACTTTTATACTTTCTTTAATTAGTGTTGAATTTGATAGCTTCCTAAACGTACCAAAAATATTAGTACATAACTATCATTCGAGAAGTAGCAACACAATACTCAGCAAGAAATTGGACAAATAAATAATGAATATCCACTAAAATTATACAATAGCACTCTGATTGGGGTTTTGTCACAGATTGACTTTTTTTTATTTTTATTTTTATTTTTAATAAATACATTCTTTCTATCAGTTTCTCTAGCCGTACGCTTGGATTGGATTTCCACTGGAAACAATAAAACGCAGTGTTCTCCTGTGATTTGTTTGTTTTATACATTTATCAGAAAAAAGCCTAAATCCCTTAATACAATGTGAAAATCCTCGTGTCAAAATACATAAGGAACTGAAAAAAAAAAAAAAATGAACTGTTCCTTCCCAAAATGCTGTGCAAGTTATTATTAATTCTGTGTAATTTTAGCTTTGAGTTGTTAAAATCCTTTAGTGTTAAAAGGGATTATTTGAAGTTGCTCGATGGGGTACGGTGGCTCAGTGGACAAGCGCTTACCTCTGATGCATGGCGACTCTGGTTCGTTTCCCGGCCAAGTAAGTTTGTGGTGGACAACATCGTGTCCGTGGGGTTTTCTCGGGGGTACTCCCGTTTTCTTACACATTCTCATTCCACCAATTCTTCCTCCATTATTTGTTTCTCTTAATTATCATCTCCTTTAGCCTAATGGGCATAATTATGGAACGTTAAAGAGGAAGATTTTTTTTTTTTTTTTTTTTTGCTTGATAAGAGCATAAACATGTTATCATTAGTCCATATAAATGAATCTGTGAGAATGTAGAGCTGATACATTAATGTTTCTGGGTAAGAAAATTGAAATATGTACATCAACAGTAGCGTATTTAGGATTTTGTTTCAGTGGGGCCTATATACATTCTCCTGAGAGAGTGTATATATACTGAGTCTATGTAGGTATACAGTTATTATATATATTACTATATCGGGGGGCTTGAGCCCGGTAGCCACCCCCTAAATACGCCACTGTACATCACCTTCTCCCTTCAGAAATAAATATTCTAAAATAGTTCTTCTGTTTTATTACTTCACTCTGTTTAATCTTTTTGTACTTAGTTTTGTTTAGCTTTGTCTCTGCAGGTTTTGTGCTAGTTTATATAGAATTTAGCGTGACACTGGTGTAGAGGCAGATCTAACCATAGGCTCCCCTTAGTTTGTTGAGTGACAAAAATAAGTGAAGCTATTATTTATATATTTTTGAAAGTTTATAGTAAACTCAAGATACACCTATCATAGTCTGGGTTCTGATTGCCCCCTCCCCTTAGTTTTTACCTTTTAGATCCGCCTCTGCTGGGGTTGTTTCTCTAAGGCAACCTAGTAATTAAAATCTAATCAAGACAAAACTGTTGAAAAACCTAAAACTTGAAAAGATAAATTTTAAGAAATGCAAATTAAGTTTCCGTGTTGCTATTAGAGAAAGAAGGACCGTAAGGCAATCTTTATAGGCAGTGTACTTCAAGCAGATCACTCGGACGGAACATCATCTGCTTCATAGCAAGCTACTCATAAATTAAACTGAGGACCACCCGAAGAGGGTAGAAGGTAACTTTTTTTTTTCCCTAAAACAACTCTTCTAGCCCAAACGAAAAGGAAGTCTCAAGAGAAAAATAAGAAAAAGAAAAAATAGAAAAGATACTCTCCTTGAGTGTGTCTGTCTTTTCTAATTAAAACCAGAAGAAACAAAACAACCTTGTCAATCGTTTGAAACAGCCCCAATGCTTAAGACCTTCTAACAGAAGAATTTTATTGATGGCAAACACTTCGTGGGGTGTCTTCCTTTTCTCTGATGTTTTGGGACATTTCCAATGTTTTCTCTTTATTTACTTTGCAAAAAAGAAAAAAGAATATAGAAAGGTATCTTCTTCGTTCCAACTGATCCATCAAGTGAAGTGAGCATGACAATTCTTCCTGGTGAGATAACGAACAGATAACAAAGCAACTGGCTAAGATTTCCTAGCCGACTGCAGTTCCTGTCTTTCTTTGTTGCAGATTATTTTCTGAGATATCCTTTTTTTCTTGTTTGAGAAAGAAATTATATATAAATTAAAAAAAAAAAAGGATTGAAGAACATGCTGTCGGATTTTCACGGTGGTAGTTGCTTAGAAGGTCACCGTCAGTGTATGTATGGGATATTACATACACTTGTACTTAACTAACACGCACGTGGTGGCTTTTTTTTCGTTGTTTCTCGCTTATATGATTTGTTGTATGTTATACAACGGACATGCATCTTCTTGTACTTCAAGTACCTCCTATATTGTGTTAGACGTGAAAGGTGTTTTAAGGATTTCCTCCAGAATGGGTGCTGTTACGAAAAGAGGAAAAATGAACAAAAGGAGATTTTTTGTGGGATAAAATAAAGAAAGGTGACATAATATAGAAGCATTGGGCGCTCTGAGTTACTCCCTATAATCCATTATAACCAATCGTGACCAATGTTTTTTTAACCTTAGGCCTATTTCTCTATTTTATGCCATCCAAAAAAAATGTTCACTTTTTGTACATTTTATAAAACTTTCTTTTTGAAAGTTTTAAAATTGTTATTTTATTTATTTATTTATTGTTTTGTTTCCATATTCAATCAGTTCTTGAAGTCTCTGGTAGTTTCTCGATGCGAAGAAAGCTCAATCTCGAATATATCCTGGGTGTTATACTGTACATTCCAACACCAAAGCATTTCGGGTTGCATAACAGAGTATATCAGTAGAGTTAATTTTATAGTAAAATAATATGTTACAGCATAAATTATGTAAAAATATATTTATCATCGGATTTACGTCTCTGTAAAAGAATTAGAAAATTCTAGTTAGTACAGAACCATATGAAATTAAGGTACAAGATTTTAATGTAATTCAAGAGCTTCATCTAGGCTAAATGGTTATCGGAACCGACTCACTGGTCACTCATCACCCAGTTGACTGTGAGCCGTCTGGCAAGTCATACACTTCTATGGCTATAGCATCAAGAAGTTTAATTTATTGCTTCTTACCAAATTTCTTCAGTATTTTAATGCTGTATAAGTTAAGAAAAGTGAAGAGATAACTTCTTTCTTATCTGTCTCACCTGCAGTTCACCGCAAAAAGTGAAGAGATAACTTCTTCCTTATCTGTCTCACCTGCAGTTCACCTCAAAAAGTGAAGAGATAACTTCTTTCTTATCTGTTTCACCTGCAGTTCACCTCAAAAAGTGAAGAGATAACTTCTTTCTTCTCTGTCTCACCTACAGGTCACCTCAAAAAGTGAAGAGAGAACTTCTTTCTTATCTGTCTCACCTACAGGTCACCTCAAAAAGTGAAGAGATAACTTATTTCTTATCTGTCTCACCTGCAGTTCACCTCAAAAAGTGAAGAGATAACTTCTTTCTTATCTGTTTCACCTGCAGTTCATCTCAAAAACTGAAGAGATAACTTCTTTCTTATCTGTCTCACCTGCAGTTCACCTCAAAAAGTGAAGAGATAACTTCTTTCTTATCTGTCTCACCTACAGGTTACCTCAAAAAGTGAAGAGATAACTTCTTTCTTATCTGTCTCACCTACAGGTCACCTCAAAAAGTGAAGAGAGAACTTCTTTCTTATCTGTCTCACCTACAGGTCACCTCAAAAAGTGAAGAGATAACTTATTTCTTATCTGTTTCACCTGCAGTTCACCTCAAAAAGTGAAGAGATAACTTCTTTCTTCTCTGTCTCACCTGCAGTTCACCTCAAAAAGTGAAGAGATAACTTCTTTCTTATCTGTCTCACCTGCAGTTCACCTCAAAAAGTGAAGAGATAACTTCTTTCTTATCTGTCTCACCTGCAGTTCACCTCAAAAAGTGAAGAGATAACTTCTTTCTTATCTGTCTCACCTGCAGTTCACCTCAAAAAGTGAAGAGATAACTTCTTTCTTATCTGTCTTACCTGCAGTTCACCTCACTTCTATATACTGAAATAAAATACTAAACTTCGTATCACAAAGAATCCATGAAGAACTCTGGCCGACCATATGGTCCACATTTTAAACCTGTAACGCTATATAACGCTTGGTGTGTGTGATTAGCGCATTTCTTCGTCACGGCAATTTTTAGTGTTCTTCATTATATATTTCTGGTTATGCCATGCATTTGGAAATTTCGTAAGTACTATAATGTGTTGACGCGATTTACAATTGTTTTCCCTTTCATAGCTATACTATTATATAAAAGTGAATCATTCATCAATATAAAAGCCATACTATAGCTAGAAACATAAAATTTGGACAGGAAACTCTCTTGCCAAAAAAAAGTGATACAAAAGGATCTTTGAAGTACATATCCTAAAGCAGGTTTTAAAGGAGTTAAATCTTTTTTCAAAAAATGAAGTATCTCATATTAGGAAAATAAAACCTGGCATATGAGCTTCTCAATAAATATAATTGAACTTGTGTTTCATAGTTTTTTTTTTTTTTCTCGAAAATTTCGCTCTTAAATAGGGAAAAGGGGATAATTGCTACCTTACAAATTTCGACTCTATTGTAAAAGTGACAAATGTGATTCATTAAGTTTTTAAAAGTGGAATTTGATATTTAAACAGCTAATTAAAAATAAGAGAGTACATGTTTCGGATAATTCAGCTTCTAATGGGGAAATTAAACAATTTCTTTATAATAACCAAATTTCCGATTTTACATACAGAAAAACTTTTATGTGAGTGTTCATTAGAAGTCTGGCACATAAACTCCTAACTGAAATTAATCGGGAACGTGTTTCAGCATTTTCAAAACTTCGGCTCCTACAGGGAACAATTTCCAATTAAAATTTTCGATTATTTATTTGGAAAATTTTTAATGCGAGTATTCATTTAAATTGGAAGCGTAAAATTCGATAAAGATAATAATAATAATAATAATAATAATAATAATAATAATAATAATAATAATAATAATAATAATAATAATAATAATAATAATAATAATTTAAAAATGAGTAAACATGTGATGAAGCGTTTTCGACACTTCCGCTTTTTTTTTTAAAAAAAAAGGACAACTTTTAAAATATTTAACTAGGATCCCTGGTTCGATCCCAGCTCGTCTCAAGTGGATTTGTTAGTGGACAAACACCATGTTCAAGAGTTTATTGGGGTTCTCTCATTTTCTCCGACTTTATTCATTCCACCATTACATTCATTTCTCATTATCACCGTCTCCTTTAGCTTAGTCGGCATAAACGTGGGACGTAAAACTGAAACATTTCATTTTTTTACAATATTTAAATTTTCGGTTAATATTCATTAAACTTTACCCTTCCTGTGTGACGAATGGGTACTTCTGTTTTTTCTGTTATATTCTCACGTCTTTTGCTTTAGTAAACATGTTTAAATAAGCTCTAACTGTCGAACTCCATTTGGGGAGCCGACAGGAAGTCGTTGGGCGGGGGGGGAAGACCCTCATTTGCCTGGCTCTACCATATGTAGATATAATACAGTTTAATATTCTAGACAGTATTTTTTTTTTTTTAATGCACTTTCACCTTGAGACTGATATGTAATATGGCAAAACCTGCATACTAACTTTTTTTAAATCCACTTCAAAGAACTGAACCAGCTAAGCATGTTAAAACTTGAACTGTTGACAAAGGTCGCAAAGAAAAGAAAGTGATTTGTGATCGTTGGTAAAGATATTAAACAAAGCCATTGTTGAGTGATTCGTGGGATGGGAAATTGGTACCACGACGTCTCTTAACACATAGTATGTGATATTCTGTATGCGTACCGTCGTCTCACTAACTGCCATGCATCGCTGATTACATCTCAATAGACGTTATAGTTTCACTCTGGATATGTACTGTAGTTTATGGGCTTGGAGGACCTACATTTATTTCTGCAAGGATTAAGCTTGTTGTCTTGCATTTAAATTACTGATTTTGACTTTTCGAGTCCTACCATCCTCTCTGTCAAATAATAATAATAATAATAATAATAATAATAATTATAATAATAATAATAATAATAATAATAATAATAATAATAATAATAATAATAATAATAATAATAATAATAAAACTATAATTTCTGTGCAGTTCGATTTATGATGTTCAAATTTAACTCGAGTCAAGAATCAAATATGTACAAGTGTTTGGAAGATACAGAGACAAATTTCTCTTAAATTTTGCCTAGTTTGTAAATACTTGTCTTCGTGTAGTTACAGCAATACTTTATGTGTGCATACGAAAGGATACATTTCGTTATAAGTATTATTGGCGTGATTATTGAGATTATGGGCGCCACTGTAAAGTAGTATATGTGTCAATCTTAGGAGTATATGTTCCTATTAGGAGTATTTGTGTCATTGTTAGATTAGTGTCACTGTTAGGAGTGTATGTGACACTTTTAGGAGTATTTTTGTCACTGTTTGGAGTATATGTGCCACTGTGAGAAGTATATGTGTCACTGTTAGGACTATTTGTGTCACTGTTCACTGTTAGGAATATTTTTGTCACTTTTAGGAGTGTGTCACTGTTAGGAGTATATGTCACTGTAGGGATGTCTGTCACTGTTAATAGTGTATGTGTCACTGTAGGAAAGTGTGTATTACTATTAGGAGTGTAGATGTCACTGTTAGAGGTGTATGTGTCACTGTTAGGGATGTATGTGTATCTCTATTTGGAATACAAAGCTGTCAGATGATAATTAACTTTACTTTGTTTCCTTATCTTTCCATACTATTAGTTGACTCGCTAATTACACTAGTTTTTCTCCAAGAATTCAGCTCAACTACAAATTGCCTGCATATTAGCGACATCTCTTGGCGTCATGTAGGAGGCAGCGCAGTTAGTGACAACTTTTAGCCTAATGTGAGCTATTAAGAATTACAGTGACTGACTGGCTAAATCGCCTTCTCGTTATGATAAGGATTGACAATACCTACTAAACAGTTTTGTCTAGACGTTTATGCAATCTGTATCTTTTAAATGTTTTGAGGTTTGCATACTAACGTTACTCACAAACTAATACTCATTTTTGCTTTGTAAATTATACGAAAGCCATGAAAATTATTGTAATTAATTTCCAAATGTGACAGTAGTGTGACAGTAGTGTGACTTCAGTCACTACAAGAACTCAGAGGTGGGACAAATTTTATTCCAGGGGGAGAGTTCCCCCCATACCCCCAAGATATAATGTGAACTACAAGGCAAGTGAAAATGATGGTCAAGATTTCAGAAATCTATTCTGTGAAATCTAAAGCCTGTGACAAACATCTTGGCATTTCAAGCTAAACGAATAAAATGCAAGCTCTGACGCGATGTTGCCGAATGCTAAGGGGTATGGTTATGGCTAAACAGACGAACTACAGCGCGATCAGGTGGCAAAGGATAGACGTGGATGTGTACAAAATAAACGTGGCAATACCGCTGGCCTCTCATTTGCTAGAAACATTTAAAGGGAACTTGGAGCGCCGCCTTCAAATGCCAAGATGTTACTGTGAGACATGTACTAAGAAATGTAAACTGTCAAAGTTTTCTTGGAACACATTCACAAGTGTTCTATGTGAGCACCTAGCGTAATACGTCACACATCAAGCGATATTCTATCTCCTGCCAAACCTTTTGTAGCATGTTGGGGTCAATATCAGCAATGGCTGCTACGATGCGGGCACGCAGGTCATCAAAGATTTCTTCAAGCCATCACAATGTTCTATGTGACTATCTCGCGCAATACGGCACACATCAAGCGATATTCTATCTCCTGCCAAACCTTTTGTAGCATGTTGCGGTTAATATCAGCAATGGCTGCTACGATGCGGACACGCAGGTCATCCAATATCGTTGGAAGTACTGATACTTAAATATGATCCTTTACAAAATGCCACATACCGAAATTACATGGAGGCAAGTCGGGGGAACAAAGTGACCAACGAAGGAGACGTCCCGGTCAACGTCATTTCATTAACTGCTCGCTGCTGACTCGTAGCGGTAGAATGTGGAAACACTGCATGGAAACTAAACTTTGAAAGTTAACCTTTCGAAGCGCATGTCTCACAGTCAGTGTTGCCACACTTGGTACAATTGTACCAAATTCAGCCCTCTTTGTCATTCATCGGCCCGTTGGTACCACGCTGGCATTTTCAGCCCCTTTTGTGAAAAAGTTGGTACAATTCTACCCAATTCAGCACCATTTAACAAATACTTGCCACATTTTTTTTATATATATAGCCATAATACCGTTTTGGTTTATTGGTCACTTTAAAATAGAGGCGCGTTTAGTTTCCATACAATACACATCTAAGATGATAACTGTTTTCCCTTTTAATTTGGGGCCTCGGTTATACTTCCTACGTGGGAAAAAAGTTTCAGCTACTTCCATCGTTGTTCGGGGTCCTCCTATTTCGATGCTTTTAAAATGTAATTTTTAAAAAGAGCATTTTCTTGATTTAGATTCTTGGAAGAGGGGGAAGGAGGCAGTGTTCTAGAACTTAACCTCTTTTAGTTTCGCGATACAGAGCCATGTATTACACTAGTATAAAATAATGAATTCAGCCCTTTTTGTTTGAGTTTGGTACTATTTTTCAGCCCACTCCAGAGCTAGGACTGTGGCAACACTGCTCACAGTACCATATGTTTATTGGATTTCACAGAATACATTTCTGAAATCGGGTCCATCACTTTGACTTGCCCTGTACCAAGAGATAGTAACAATGATTATAGCGAAAAAACGAAAAGCACGTGTTCTGTAAATATATAGGTGTTTCTTTTTCAACGAAAAGAATACAAGCTCTGGCGATGTTGAAGGTACTGAATATTCAATGAAGAGAACTTACAATCCGAAAATAATGAGTTGTATGTTTGAATGAAATGCAAGGTTCATTGTTGCTAACAGCAAATAATGGCCTCCTCTATCTCAAGAATCGGCGTGAATGTTCGCAATGCAACTTATTTACATTTTCTGGTGTTTTATGTTCCTTGAAGTTAAAACACATGCGACGAGCTAAAAAAATAATCCCCTGAGGCTATGTGTGTTGCACTCAATATTTCACTGTCAGATGGCATTGTTCGAGAGAGTCCCAAGATGTTGAGAATTGGGACAACTCGTTCCCAATAAAACAATCTTTCTGATGCGATTACACTCTTTATTTGCTGCTAATGTGGTTCTTGCTTTTGTTTTACTAAGTATGTGTAAATAAAGATATGTTAATGTCTTTTCAGTGGCAAGGAAGAGCAACTTGGACGAAAAATTGCGAATGAAAAGCATAAATTTTTAGTACCAAATTCAACTACTTTGCACAGAGAACAATAAAACAAAAAGAATTGTCATAAATTTAGACGTGAGATTGACTACGGAATGTCTTCCAAGAGTGTCCTCGTGTTTAAGCGGTTAGCATACGCGCCTTTGGCGTGGGAGACCCGGGTGGGATTCCCGGCGGGAGCTCGTCGTTCGAATCCCATGTTAAGAGCCTGACATACTAAAAATAATACAAAGTTTACCATTTTTTCTTTTGCTTGTTTGTCATAATTGAAAGGAGACAATGAAATGCAACTTACCACAACCATAGATAATGTAATTCTATAACAGAAAATATGAGTCCGAAGAATTTTCAGTGTTGCCACCCATAGAAATTTCAGTGTTGTCAGAATAATATTTCCCCCAAAATCTAAGATAAGGCAGAGATTAGAGGAACGAACTCAACTGCATTTGATTACATATCATGTTATCTTGGGTGGAGTCCTGTAAAATATTTTCTAAACAACGTTATTATTTAATTTTAATAACTGTATGTTAAAACTATTTTGTTTATTACAAAGTAAATACAACTATTATTTAAGAAGTAGTTCACAGGATTCCGAAAAAAAAAAACATGATACGTAATCAAATGCAGTTGAGAATTCCTCTAGTCGCTGCTTTAACTTAGATTTTGGGGAAATGTTATTATGACAACACTGTAATTTTTATGGATGGCAACATTGAAAATTCTTCAGGTTCATATTTTCTGTTATAGAATAACATTATCTATGGTTGTGGTAAGTTGTAATTCATTATCTCCTTTCACTTATAAACAAACAAGCAAAAGGAAAAAATGGTAAATTTTGTATTATTTTTTAGTATGTCAGGCTCTTAAGCTGTAGGTTCACGTCTCATAAACCTTGTTGCTGAAAGGGGCACTAAATTCAAAGTCAAATCAAATCAAATTGACCATATTCTTGAGTATTTTTGTCTACTAGATACTCTTAACATTGAGTCACTGAATGTTTGTGACTACCAAAGTTCAGTATGATCTTCTCTGATTTGGAAACGTACAATCGGGTTCAACATTTCCTCCACTCTGATCTCATCAACTTTAGGGTGCAAAGATTAATTTCATTACAGTGTTAGGTACTAGGGATGGCCAGTGGTAAGGCGCTTATCTCTGGTACGTGGGGTCCTTGGTTTGATTCCCGGTCAAGTAAGTTTGTACTGGGCAACATCGTTTCCATGGTGGCGTGGGAGGTCCGGGTTCGATTCCCGGTGGGAGCTCATGTGGTTCGGATTCCACGTTAATCAGTAGGTCATAGCCTCGCTGCTGAACGGGACGTTAAACTCAAAATCAACTCAACTCAACTCAACTCTTTTCCATGAGTTATAACGATACGTGTATCTTTTTTACTTGTATTTCAACATCTTTGGACAGAATGTACTTCAAATTGATGCACAAGCTATCTAAGAAAAGGAAGAAGAAATATATAGAAAGAAAAGGATATATAAATCAAGGACGTTATAAATAGAGGATCTGCCCATATGTATCTTCATCCTATTAAATCGATGAAGCCAAAAATAAAACAACCGAGCATCGGCATGTCTGATTGGCTATTCTCGTTTCTGCCATCGTCTGATTGGCTACTTTCGTTTCCGCTATGATTGTTGGCTCAAAACATTGCGATCCTATTGGGCGGAGTGGACAGAGTAGGGGGTGGTGAAACTGTGACATATAGCTTCAAGATTTTGTTGTAAAGGCAGATCCTCTATTTTATAAGATCCTTGATATAAATGTAATTGTTTTGCTGTTCATATACGTTACTATTTTTGTATTAATATAGAGAGATTCGTTGTCATGGCAACAAAATAACATATAATTCCAGAACCATCTTGTAAAAAGTTTCATGCAAAAATCTTTAAGGTGTGTATTTATTGTAGTGATTATGTGACATAAATAAAAGGAAAATATTAGAATGCAATATGAAATGTTTTGTGGGGCTTTAGTAGCCTTATTTATACACAAATATTAACTGAGGACCTTTATATAAATATCGTCATCGTTATAGGGTTTTCTCGGGATACACCTGTTTGCTCCCACTTTCTCATTCCACCAATTCTTGTATCACCGTTCAATTGTCTCAATTATCGTCTCCCTTAGCATAAAGGGCATAAACATAGGACGTTATACTGAAATATTTCATTTCAGTTTAAGATCTTTGTCAGTGTTAAAATATACAAATTTATAAAATCAATAATAATAATAATAATAATAATAATAATAATAATAATAATAATAATAATAATAATAATAATAATAATAATAATTTACTAAGATATTCGAAAATGCTAGAAAAGTTTCAGTTTCTTGTTGTTTGCAAGAATATTAAAGATTTCAATAGTTTATTCCAGCTTAAAACCATGTATGAAGTATTGCTATTGTGCCCTTGTACTCAAATAATGAAGAAAGAAAAAAAGACTAAAATTACTATGAATTTACTATGTAATGTAAATTACTATGTATTTCATCGTTCAGGTTATAAAAGCAATTGAATGGTGTAACAAATCAATGATGCCACACCAATTTATGGAATATGATTTTACCGCTTTACGCTGATTCTAAAACACTGTTTGTTGTTTGATGATTTGAATAAATGATTTGTGATTTCAGTCAGAAAATAAGATTGCTTATTGAGAATGAGGACAGGATAATACTCAACGTATAAAATATAGCATTGGCAACACACACGCATCCGTGTCCTTGCCACAAACATCTAATAATTTCTATCTCTCAATAATAGAGTGTTGTTTGAAATTGGTAACTTCTGTCGTTGTTTTTTTTTTTTTTTTTTTTTCTCCCCTCTAATACACACAGATGCGTTGTTTTGTTTTGTGGTTAGCCTTGATGGCGAGTTATTGTGGAAGAGATTTGAGAAAATGTAAGCGGCAATGCTTGCTTGCACGTTCCTCAATTTTTAAAAGCTATATAACCTTTGACCTCAATGGCCCTCTAACAGCGTGATTTCCCAGGTGGAGAGTCATGGCTAATTCTTAAAAGAACAAAGAAAGAAAGAAAGAAAGATCCTATTGAGGTCACCATAAGTTGCCATTTTTAATTTCGGAGACGCATCAAGGAGCAAACTGAAATGAGGAAGAACCACAGAGAAATTCTTTCAAAGTCATGAGTTGAGTGAAGAGATAATAATGTACAATCACAAACAGAAACGCGTAAACACATTACATTACATACTTTTCATATTCTTCTGTCAATGATTTCGATGCGAGTCTACCAATTCTAATCAGCTTTGTTTTATATTGAAACAGCGTTATTCTTTGCAGATTACTGAGAACAATACATTCGTATCTCGGTTTAACGAATTTCGGAAGCAGCGAACAAATCGTGGCAAGAAAAATGCGTTTTTCTGTCATCCTAAGAACATGCTGTTAACGATTATAGTGGCTGACAAGGTACATTCACGAAGGAATTCTTGTAAAATGGATTTAATTCAAAGTTCTCTGAGGCCCAATGTGTATTTTACTAAATTTAGCGGCCCATACGGTAATTTGCATATTTATAGGTCTTCATATATCCGTAATTCAATCATATACTACTATAACTCTTAGATACAAAATTGCTTTTAGTGTCTTTAGATGTAACTGGACATGAATGTCGGCGTTTGCAAAACAAATTGGATCAAGTACTGCTTCTCTGACACGTTACCCACCCCGCCCACCATCTTGGATCCGCCATATTGGATACAATTTTCAGTTTTTAAAGCTACAGTAAAAGTCACTACACCAGTGAATTTCCGCGAAAATTGTACATTAATTTGATGTATCACTTGCGCCTATTCCCATTTGAAAAACCGAAAGTTGAATCCAATATTGCGGATCCAAGATGGCAGTCGGGCTGGGTAACATGTGTCAGAGAAGCAATGCTTGATCTAATTTGTGCACATGCCCACATTCATGTTCAGTTACATTTAAAGAAACTGAAAGCAATTTTGTGTCCGAGCGTTATTATAGTAGTGTATGATTGAATTCCGGATATATAATGGCCCATAAATATGCAAATTACCGGCTGCTAAAATTAAAGCCTGTGACAAACATCTTGGCATTTCAGCTAAACGAATAAAACGCAAGCTCTGACGCGACGTTGCCAAGTGGTAAAGAGCTAAGCTATGAATTAGCTAAGAGACGAACTACAGCGCGATCAGGTGGCAGGGAATAGACTGAAGTGAATGTGTACAAAATAAACGAGGCAATACCGTAGACCTCTCATTTGCTAGCAGCATTTAAAGGGAACTTGGAGCGCCGCCTTCAAATGCCAAGATGTTTGTCACGCCGTTTAGTACAATACACATTGGGCTGCGGAGAACTTTGCATTTAAATCAATTTTTACACAAATTCCGAGGGGACACTTTTCGAATGTATCTTATAAGAGATAACACATACAAGAGTTAGGTTACAAAAAATGATACTGAAATCAAGGAAGCAGTAGACGAAGAGGAAATTGTTGTAACTTTTATGGCTCCTTAGTACATTCTGTTGCTAAAAACTACATTGAGCTAGGCCAATTTGGACGAAATGTATTCCCCTTCAATGGTGGATAACTTGATAACAGAATTTGAATTTATAAATTTCCCCTGCCACGTCCAAAAAGCGGAAAAATGTTAAATTTGTAACTGAACGAAATCCGCTGCAAACGTGTACGTACAAGATAATAGAAATGGCTATATTAGAGGAACGTTGCACTGTTTGATGCCTAAATGCGATCGAAAATTCGATTTCAAACTGACACTCTTGTTTGAAAAGGGTGTGAAAACATAATCTAATATGCCTGAAAGGTTGGGTAGAGCGTGAAGTGGAGCTCGAATTGCAGCCATCTCCACGTAGTAAGATCTGGCTCATTTTTTTTACCAAAAATAATATTACCATTATCAAGCAGCTAAAATGAAGCAATTTCATGTTATTAGAAGTCGAAGAATCAGAATCTTTAAAATTTGAACGTGAAAGCAAGAATTTATTATTTTGGTCGTACTTTCAAACTAAACTGAAGATAAAATATAGGAATGTTTCCACTGTTTTCCCCATCATTAACATAAGAATATACAATTTTCCCGCACTATTAGAATTCGATATTCGATATATATATTACCATGATAATAGGGACCCTTGTTTCACGTGAAGGTTAGCATAAATAACTTAAGGCCTAGTCCGGAATTTCAGAAAATTCCCGTATTAATTGCAGGAGAAGAAGGAAAAGGAAGATTGTTAGCTTTCAAAATGTTATAGACCACGTTTTACAGTATATGTACCACTTTTAACTAAGGAAAAAGAAGCACCTGAGAAAAATCTTTATGTGAATGTAAGAGTTTCATTTAATAATATTAGAATTTTGCGACCGACCAAACATTTCTTAAGGAGGGGCAGAGGTGGTTTAGTAACAGACTCCTGATCTGTAGTATATTGGTCGGGTCCCTTAACTTGAGCTACATTTAGCCAAGCGAACTTTATGGTAGGCAAATACCATCCATGTCTATGGATTTTCTCGAGGTTCTTCCGTTTCTTTCCACTGTCTTCAGTTCACCATTTCGTTCAGAGGCTCTGTTACGGCGAAATTAAAATGCCGCTTGTTTCACACTTAGTATGTGATATCTTCAAATAGATAAAAAGATGATCGAAAAATGGAACAAGAGCTTGCTAGACAATATTATTTTACATGAGATACCGTCATCACGACTCACTTATCTGCTTTCGATTTCCAGCCATTTAGAAAATCGGCATTTATTTTCGCGTTTCTAAATGGCTGCAAACGGAAAACTACTAGGTGGCTCGTGATAACGATATCTCATGCAAAATAATATTGTCTAGGTCGCTCTTGTCCCATCGGTATTTTAATTTCGCAGTAATTAGGCCTCTTCAGTATCGTTACCACCATCTCTCTTAGTCTTGGAACAATCGAGGCGTTTAACTTCTAAAAAAAATCAACAGGACCCACCAATAGATCACGACTCATGGTTTGAGAATCACTGGAGTAGACGGTTGAATATTAACATAAGCCATAGACTTGGGTTTAAAGGAAATTATGTCGAATATGTGTGTCATCTGTAAGTGCATTTTAAAAACAAATTTGTCTGTTAGCTGGACGTAAATATTTACACACATTTCTCTCCATTACGTCAGGTCAATGGCAAAAGGGAATCTCTTTCTATGGACCGAGAAAAGACAGTTAAGGTCGTCGAACCATCTTCTTAAACAAAGAAAAAAAAAAGTTGTCAGAACTATCTTATTATTCTAAACAATATGCATTCTTGCTATAATTTTCATGTTACTGTATGTGTGAGGTTTTTACTTTGCCGGAAGGTATGGGGTGTGTCGAGCTCTTCAGACACACTTTTAGATGTTGTCTGTCTCTCGGTGTACAAGGCCAAGAGAGAAGAGCTGATGGAAATGTAGGACACTGTGCCTCTTGAATGGACAATGCCCAGCGTATACTTGTCAAAGCATTGCTTTTCCCATCCATCGTCCATATTCTTCTCTCATTGTTACAAAAGTCCAGCTGGATGGATAGACGGATGAAAGCACATCGCGTGTCAGTTGAAGAAGTACCCACCTTTCCATTGCATGCAGAGTCCTCTCAGGAGATGATGATTGTAGTTGTATTTAAAACCAATATTCTGTGACTGTTCCAGTTTCTAGGTCAATTTTATTCAGCGTACACCCAAGAGATATTTATAGCGTGTGACTTTGGATGTCAATACGTGGTATTTTAATTTTTTTGATATTTGAATTTTCGTGTTAAATCTTACTTTTTTTCATATTTTTTTTTTTCAGTGAAACATCAATGTTTTGAATAATTTAATAATCGTGCAAGAAAATATACATCCACACACTTACGAGATACAATTTTCAGCTACTAAAAATAATGTAATTATTCACACGAAAAATATTTGTGTTGAAAGTAGATAAATCTTCAGATATGTTTAATTCATGATCGAGATATTGTCAGGAATTTCGTGGAACTGAATTGCATTCATCTTTTAGCTTTTCTTATCGAGATACTGGATTCAGTTGATAATATGATAGTAGAATTGTTATTAAGAGGTGTCACCTGATTACAATCAAAATATACAAAACTGACCTTTGATTGTACATATATCTACAGCACGGTGTGGTCAACCTGTCGACCAGCAAGTCGTGAGTGGTAGCTTGCGGTGGTCTGTGTTTTTTCAGTATCGATTCCAATGCGAGCAATTCCATTGGATAATTACGTTAAAAAGAACTAGTATAAAGCACATCACTCATTTTGTACCATTTTGAGTAAGAATAAATACATATAAATCTTTATACTCTGCGATAATTTTATAACTGTTTCTGTAATAAAATGTATTAAATCTAAGCATTAAAAAAATCATTTATAATAGCTGTAAGGTAGTAACAAAGTTTCCCTTATTTCTTACAAAAAGAAGTTCCCTCTGTTTGAAACATATTTTCTATACAGTATTTGCAGAAAAGCTTACTTCTGTAAAAACTTTGTAGAGGCTACTTTTTTCTGAGGGAACACACTGTTTACGTTAATATGGTGAATTAGTGAGATTCCTGAATATGCATTATTATAAGTCCGGCGGATGGGGAAGGAGAAAATGATTTTTTTTCCCTGCGGATCTTCAAGCTATTAGTATGACAGTTATGGCTCTTACGTCCATTACAATTTTATACCACTAGTTCATTATAAATTGTTGCTGTATATTAACAATTAGGCACTCTGCTGAAAAAAGTTACACTTACACTCCAGTATAAGTGTAATTTTTTGTCAATGTAAGTGTAAGAGTATGTAAGTGTAAGAATAGAGATCTGTTAAACTCCACTCCAGTGTATTCTGACATACTTCAATTGTTTCTTTCGTGAATATTGACTTTATTATTATTATTATTATTATTTCACGGCTTTATATATATATATATATATATATATATATATATATATATATATATATATGAACTCATTGAACGATTAAATGCAAATCTGCTGAAAGTTACTAGTGTTAATTTAAGAAATATGAGACGGGATAACATTTTTTCACGAAGATAGTAAATCTATTTTCTCTTGCTTTTTTTCCTGTTTTGATTTCCAGATAGGCAATGTAACACTGCACTGAAAAATAACTGTTACTTCCTTCTTCCACATCGTCACTGTCTTGCATCCAGTGGCGGATCCAGGAGGGGCGATCGGGACAATCGCCCTGCCCCCCCCCCCCCAGAAGAGGAAACTTTCTTATTTCATATATATAAATACAAGCCATCTCAGAGTTTGAAGCTCTTAAAAGTAGCTCTAAGAAGCAGTATGACAACCCACCGCCTTCCCCCCCATAAGTCGGTTCTGGATCCGCCCCTGCTTGCATCTTCCCAAGACAAGATTCGTCACTAGTGATTGAGTGATCATTCTCTTCCGATTGATGTTCACTTACATCGCTTTCAGTTTCTTCCTTTGTTTCCTCTTCCAATTATCTTCAAGATTTGGAGCATTCTCCTTCATATTTAGTCATTGTCGTGATGATTTCAAATAAATCTTAATCTCATATACACATACTCCAGCAGATATTTGTATAGTGTCATATATTTCATGAAAAGATGCAATTTTATTTCCTTTTGGAAATGTGCTAGCCGCAGAAGGTACGCTTTCTTTAGGATCAGCGACATATGTTATATCGTTTTGAGAATTATATGTATAAAACACAAAATTTATAAAAGCAAAAGTTAAAAGTATGTAGATAAATTGAGTTTACCATTCACAACATTCAATAAAAAAAATACTAACGTTTATAGTTAACGTTTATCATTGTCAGTATTCTATCATTATTGGCAGATTACTTGCCGCAAATTAAGAAGTTACTAGGCACTCTGATCCTTAGCTATAACATTTTTGTCTTGCCGTACAAATTATACACTTCAATATTGTCCATCAATTGCAAATTCTGCCCTCCCTCCCTCTTGTTCCTTCCACAGTACTTTCTATGGTTTTATTCAGGATACAGCTTCCTTTGACACAATATTCTAACCAGTTCTTGTTTCTCGTTTTAATTGTGCCCTATATTGTTCCTTTCTCTCTCTCTTTCTCTCTTTTTTTTTAATTTTTAACACTTCCTCGATGGTAGTACACTTGTCATTGTCGGGTGTGCCATTGTTAGGGTTGCATATGTCACTATCAGTATAAAACAAACAACAACAATATACGATATCAGGGCCGGCCCTAGGCAATTTGCCGCCCCGAGAATTACATCATTTGCCACCGCCGCCCTTTCTTCAGAAAGAACAAATTTTAAAGCCACAATTTTAAGTATGCTATCACATCATGAACAATGAAGGGGAGGGGAAAAGCACGCGCACTCAGAAGGGCCTAAACGCTGCAAATACAATCTCGTTATGTCTTTTTCCTTTAAATAATAATCTATTTTGTTAGTGAAAAATAATGCAAATACACCTGCAATGGAAAGATGGTAATGCTTTTTTAGAGAATTCAATATCCAGCTTCAGTTTCAATATATCAGTTTGCAATTCCACTGCAACTAGCTCTTTATCTTTATTTCTCGATTTTTCTTCTACATCTGTTAGTTTCTTTGAAAAGAGAACTTGTTTCCACCTTCAATGATAAGGAAAATGCTTGTGACAAACAGAAGACTAGTTTTCATGTCAAAACTGTGATAACTAACTAAATGGAACAGGTTTTCACTACTCTTCAAGAACTGAGTTCTTGTATTTGACAGCAACCAAGCAACTCATGCTGGGATTTGTTTAACCATTTGCTTTAGCACTGTCCATGTGACCTTATACTAATGCGACATAAACGCGTTTCATGAATGTAGTATTCAAATAGAAGATCAGCTTAGTAACTATAACTACCATCATTATAAAGTATGTTTCCAACAAGAAATATTTATTTTAAATAATATAGTTGTGACAGATTTCGTTTCCCCCTCGAAACTTGGCGCTCCGTGCAAATGCTGGTGTTGTACATATGGTAGAGGCGGTCTTGATGTATATGTATCAGGGAAACATAATGGTATGTCACATTTTTTCTTTCAAGAAAAACTGGAAATTAAATGCAATGACATACCAAACAAGCTTCATTGCTATCTGCAGGCACATTTTTGAAATGAAGCTACCTAACATTGTTCTCAACGCATTCCACCTAATAACTTAATAGAAGTAGCGCTTACCATTATATTTGCCCGAGCCGCTTATATATACGTGTAGTTATGCTTCGTATACAGAGTGTTCCAAAAGTAGGTATACAGTCCTACAAAGTATTACATTTTAGTTTATTAAGATAATTAGTTTATTTGTTTCTGTTTGTTCCAAGCTTGAGGTATGAGTAAAAAAAGAGATTAAAAACAAATAATAAAGGAACTGTGAGTTACTGCTTGTATGGATAACAATAAGTAAATTATATAAAATGCCATGAGCAAGTCAATACGGGACTGTATACCTACTCTTGGGCCACCCTGTGTATATAGTTATGCTTCAATGGTGAGGGAGAGAGCAATTATCATAATAAATAAAATGGTAAAATGAAAAAAGCGGAAACGAGATAACCCGGAAAAAACCCACGCAGGCTGTATTTGTCCATCACAAACACCACTTGACAAAAGCTGGGATCAAACCAGAGAATTTAAATTTCTATTTCATTTCATTTTATTTATTTGCCTATTTCATTAAATTACAAAACGCGAGAAAATTCTCATGTAAGCATCACAGTTGTCACTAATATACATATAAAATATTATGAGGTAGCAAAAGATACACATAATATTGCACTTTTACATGTTACTAAAATGTAAAGCCGTAAAATAGGAGATACAAGTAATTAGGAAATTAGGAAATTAGGAAATTAGGAAATTAGTAAACCATTTCTACCACACCTGGCCTGTACTAAGTAGTAATATCTGTTACCAATTCTTCATTTAATGAATCATTTCAATACTCCTCAATACTATAATAGCCCTTTACTGTAAGTAGGTTAAATAACTTCTTACGAAAAACGGTAACGTTAGTCATATTATTTAAGTACATAGGAAGTTTATTATATAACCTAACACAATTCGTATACACAGTATTTCTTATATTAGCATATTTTTGATGCATCACATATGACATTGCCTTGTCTTGTATTATGGCTACGAACATTTTTGTTAAAGTTGAAAAGAGATGCCTGTTTTTCACAGTAGAAAGATTAGATTTATAAATGTATAAGCCGGGAAGTGTTAAAATGTTTGCTTCTATGATAACCTTTTTACATGATGACTTCGTTGGTAATCCAAAAAAATATTCTAATCGCTTTCTTTTGCAATTGGAAAGTGCTTAAAGTATTTTCAGCAATTCCCCAATGTATTATTCCGAAGCTAATTAGTGCATTAAACTTGGAGTAGTAAAAACTAAGAAGTGCTGCTCTCGACACCGTGACTTGAAGTTTATATAAGGCAAAACATACGCTACTTAGTTTCTTGTGTGAAATGGACATGTGAGCATACCATGAGAGATCGTCACTTATGGTTACACCTAAAAACTTTGTCCTGCAAGAATATTGGAGGGAATTAGAAGTTATTTTTATTCTATGTGATACACGCGGTTTCCCTGGAAAATGAAAATATAAAAGAAACGATATTTATCGTGATTTATAATTAATCTCTTCGCTGTTAACCACGTTACCAATTTCCTCTCAATTTCTTCTATTGATTTTCCTGATATAATCATATTGATGTCATCAGCGAATGGAATACATTTTGCAGGATACATATATTCTAATAAATCATTTATATAGAGCAGGAAAAGAATAGGACCCAAAATGAAACCTTGGGGAACACCTCTGCTTACACTTGATAAAGAAGAACAAGTTCTAGAAAAGATTCTAAACTCACCTTCACGGAAAATCCTTCACTAATATATATAATGAAAACCAACAAAACACGTGTCTTCATTCTTCACTTTAAGGAAAAACAAGAATAAAACTATTAAAAGGAAATGAAGAGAAAGTTTATTAACGAATAATGAAAAAGAGCACATAAGAATAACTTATGAGAGGAAATGAACGTAAAATAAGTTGAAAAGAAAAGGTCTTGTGGCAGTGCTAAGCAACTTTCTTTGCAATTTGGCGATGCTTTCTATAAGGATTCGGATGTTTAAATTACTAGAATATGAATAATTACATATATGTAATATACTTAGATATATAATAATAATAATAATAACAAAGCATACTGTAGATATATATAAAAAGAAGACTTGGGTGTCATCTTTCTTTTCTTTTGCTTTCTTTTTTTAATGCTATCTTTCTTTCTTCTGTTGTGAACAGTTTCCGAAGTGTTGCACGGCTGATTAATATCTTTGGATACCTGTGAACTACTAACCTACATCTCTTTTGAACACTTTTTAAACTTGCATTTCATCCTTCTATTAAATATCTCTCTATGTGGACGGACTTTCCCCTTCTATAGCAGCAGCTGCAATTAAAAGAAGGATGCAGCCAGCATCTATTTTAAATATATATAAAGTTTTCTCCTTCTGTCATGGTGTGGCCTTGAAAAAAATTGTACCGGTAAACTTTTTTTCTCTTCTTACTATCGTGTTCTTTCTTTTTCCTTCTTGCAGACGCCATTTTGAATGCACTCGTGTACTACTCTCATATTATTATAGAGTGACTATACAACTTTCACTCTATTGTTATTCATAAGATTCTATTTGAATGAACTGGACTGCCAGATTAAGCTTATTTTGGTCACTTCTTGACTGTTTGGCTTCGTAATGATGTCGATGATTTAAAAATTCTGTTGACACAAATAACGAAGTACAATATCATTAGTTAAATATTCTTATAAAGTGTGTTTATGGCGTTTCTAGGAAAAATCTTTTTTCCGTCTTATTTAATCTTTTTCACCAGACTCCGCCCCCCTTAACCTCAGTTACTTTCGTGTAATAACTGCATCCTCTCTTCCACCCTAGTATTATGAGATAGCCTAGGATGATAGCGACCCTTATGAGGATATATATATATATACCCAGTGTGCGAATTGAAAAATTTTCCCAGGGGGGGATGAATTTCACCCATATGCGCAAGCAGTCCTCCCCCCATATAACGTTATGTATATATATATATATATATATATATATATATATATATACACTAACAAGTACAAAACAGTTGAGATGTGAGATCTTTCATAAATTTTCACTCAAGTAATATTTAGGTTAGCTACGCAAAGTAGACCTACTTATCTTTATGTCCACTTAAAAATACTCCAGAGGGGGAAAAATTTATCCCTGCCAGGGATAAAGTTTTTCTTCTCCAGGGTGGGAAAGATTTTTGTCAGGGGGGAAATCCCTGGCATCCCCCCCGCCAATTCGCACCCTGTATATACCTGTTCTTCGTACAAGGAGAATACGTTTCATTTTAGACATAAAGGGCAATAGAGACTGAGTTCGGATTTAAACAGCATTGGAAGTGTCAATGTTCCCAAAAACTATGGATTCAACACTAATATCGGTCATTTTCAATCATTTATTTACATATCCGTCTTCTCTAAGTTACACCGTCAAAATAATCTTGGGTCTGAACCTGATCTATGTTGAAAATTTGATCGAGATCGGTCAGCTGGTTCAAGAATTATTAAATGACTTTAATTTTAATATTATATGTTATATATATTCCCTTAGGACAGTGTAAAACAAAATATAGGATATACAAGATCTGAAATGCATTTTTTAAATAAATAATTTTTTGCAGTTTGTTTATAATCTATTATGTTTTGTTCAGCAATGGGCATACAGCATATATATTTCCCTAGATATCAAACTAAAACCACACAAATCAAAAGATAAAAATGGATGCAAGATTTAAGTGCATTTAGGTTATAAGTAATTACCGTGATTTGAAAAGGTCTTGAAGATCGAAAATCGGCTGATTTAAGAGAATTTTATTTTAAAAGCAAACAGAATTCTTCAGACTGATATAGTTTATTCTAATCTTAACTTTAATTGGCTTGTACACTATTAAATAATAATGATATACTTGAAATATGTATGTACTTGAACTATGTAATTTGAAGAAGGGCATTTCGAAAGCAAAGATATCATAAGGAACTGTTAAAAATATACTCTTCACAAATAAACGTTTTTTTTAAAAACACTCTTTTTTAATAATTAAGTAAAATACTAGTGCATTTATAAGTTATTATAATGTACTGTTTTATTAATTTGTAGGAACAAATGTTGCATTCCGGAAGCCAGCTAACCAGTCCACTACAGTTCGTGGAGGACCTGCAACGAACGCAAATGATGGCGAACGAACAACTGTCCATGATGGGAAAAGGTGTACAGAAACCATGAAAGAAGTATCCCCCTGGTGGCAGGTGGATTTATTAAGACCGTACCCTGTGCGAGTGGTTAGAGTAACAACGCGAGGATGTTGTGGTAAGTTCTGTTATTTCTGTTCATTTAGAAACAACTACAAAATAGACAGTAGTAAACTCGTTGTAGGTTTGCGCTATATATATATATATATATATATATATATATATATATATATATATATATATATATATATAAAGTAAGACATTGGTATCAATAAAAAAAATTAATAAAAGACACGATATACGATTTGGCTGTACTCACATGAAAAAAAAAAAGAAAAATGAAGCAATACTGAAGTACAGAGTACATATATCATTGTTATTGTTTCTACTCATATCCTTATAAAAATCATGGTGATTAAATTCATTTTTTTTTAAAAAAAGTCATACGTGAATTGGCTATGATATTCTTTGAAATTGCAGGGATAAAAAAATACATATTGACAACCTAGCCACTCAGTGCCTATTTGGGGATGCAAAGATGAGTGCTACTAGGCGCCTTCCACTCACCATCTAGAATGAGTGGGCGAATTATAACTTAACTTGCAAGAGGTTTTCATATGGGGATTAAGCAAATAAATATACTTCCACTTCATTTAACATAAAACACTGTATTTCTAAAATCTGATGAATGAACTGTGAGATTTCTGAATGTTTGCTATAACGGATATTCGGAGTCATTTGCCAGTAAGGTATAGTACGATCAAGTATTGAGCTTTGAATTCTGACTCGGAGTCACACATACCTGGATAAATCTGTTGCTGTCCCACGTCGTTCTGGTGTTGAACTCTGCTCCTTAAGCTGACACTCCGTGTTGTTGGACGATGAAAGTTTGCATTGAGGAATGGGCCTCTCAATGTAAATCTCCCTCGAAGTTCTGCGTCGTTAGAATCTGTTGAAGTACAACGTACTGCTTTCTCCTATCATCTGGTTGATAATTCAATGGAACTTGGTTCTCCAGACTCGAACCCAAGTATCTTCAAAGCCAATGAACCATCTTGGAACTCTCAGAACTAATCATCAAGAACTCAGAAACTGATCCTCTCGAACTCTCTAGGAAATCTCAGGAACTCTCTCCGAACTGTCTCTGAACTGTCCCTGAACTCTCTCTGAACTCTCCCAAAACCTTCTCGTCCTGTGGTTTTGTTTGGCGGGGTCCAACTACCATCGTCTGCTTTTCCGTCTGCTGTCGCACGTGCGACACCGTTTTCACATGGAGAGACAAATTCCTTCCATGTGTCAAAACTCAAAACTGCAACCCTCGACACGTTCTGACTTCCCGATTCTAAGCAATCCTCCGTACATCCGTAATCTCATGAAATTCATAAAATCCCACAAATTCACGTTTTGTACAATTTCTAGAATCTGGCTAATGTGAGGAAAGACACATTGTCAACATTTCCTACATTGCCAGACACGTTACGATGACATTCTTATACACAACTGTTTACAATGAATTGCTGACACAACTATTAGCGAGATTGTGCAGCTTGCATTAACTTTACATATTCAACATTAAATTCCCATAACCTTACTTAACGATTTCGAGACATAAACATAACAATAAATCTAAAATATACAAATTATTATTCTCGAAAATCGAGTTCTTCCACATGTCCCCCCTTAAAAACTTGGTTGCTCCGCAAACCAAATTCGACATCGTAAGAGGGCGATTTTCTATAAACACCCTGTACATAATATACCCTGACACCATATTAAAGATAAATATCAACTTGAAATGAAATAAAACATGTATTATTATGCAAAATAAATTATACAAATATTAATTAATCTTCCTTCACCTAACATTTATTCATAATATATATATCTTTGAATTTTTTTTTAATTTAATTTTTCTATTACTTCCTAAAATTATAAAATACAATGTTTGAAATGTGATGTAGCAAAGTATATCCTCGCGACATCTAGCGAGTTTTTACTAAACTACTTGCACATCACATTTTGTCAAGAGTGATCATACATACATTTGCAAGTACTCTTGAGTTATCTCCTCTTAGCGACAACGCTTTTATAATATCAAATAACCAAAAACTTCCATTACTCTAAATGTTCATACTTGCCAACCAATGAAGTTATTGGCTGTATCAGTAATGTTTTAACTTCGTCTCTTTCCACCTCTCTGTGGATGGAACTGTAAAATCAAAACTTATAACATAATTATTTAGAACATATGTAATTAACATATTCACATTTGCACTATAAAACTTGAAAATATTAATGTTTTATTTTCATGAAAATTTTATTCACTGAGATTTTAATCTGAACAGAAAGAAAATCCTGCAGCAGGGCATTGGACATCCTGACACTTCATGCAGCCTAGTAACTGCAAGCTCAACAGTTTTTCAATCAAGCTTTGTCAAGGTTAATTCAACTTCCTGCGTTCTATTCACGCGTCACCGTTGACTGGATAACATCGAGTGCTAATATTGCATCGAAATTATTACACTATTCGTTTTAAACCACTTTATTTTACAATACCACTATGTCACACGCATAAAAGAATTCACTTTCCATCATTTTCGGGCACTCAGTTTTCCCGTGTTTGTCGGAATCATCGTTGAAAACGTCGGTTTTCGTGTATTTACAGTGTCCCATTGATGTATTAGTGTCTTTCTCCTCTTCTGTGGTGATGTGGTGTAATTGTGTGTGTTTCCGTTCAGTTTCAGTGCTCTTACCAAAATCTACTATACTACCATCTGGCAAATTCTTAAAAATAGTGATTTCAGTGCTTTGTGGAATAGTTTTTAGTGTAGATTTGCTCTTATTAAAAATAGTGGCATAAATTGGTGATGCATGGGAAACTGCGTAAGTCTCAGACTCATCTCTACCATTTTTTTCTACATCTATGTTTGATCTTACACTATTTTTACTATTTCTTACACTATTTTCGTATTTTCTCTCTATACTATTTAATTTTAACAAAATATAACATGTTATAATTACTATTACTACTAATACACTTCCTAAAACTAACGCTGATATTAATAATAATATTGTATTGATGTCCATTTCCTTCACTTTCGGATATTATCTGAAATAGACGAGAAATAGATAAAGTCGGGATAGGCCTACTTAAAATTCGTAGAAAAGTACATTTATTATAGTTAATTAAATTATTAAAATATCTATCTTGTGTCTGCCTTCACTTATAGCGTTCTAAAATCGCGTATTTTTCGAAGCAGTCTTATTTTGTTCTCTCTGTGTCGAGCACCCTTGTTACTTTCCTAGTAATCATTGTGCCTGACGATTAAAACTTTAGCTATGTGTGAAGTCTGTCAAACCATAACTTGGAGACTATATTTCACACTTAAAACTCATGTTTTTACTCTTTTTCTATCATAAATATAGCATTAAATTATACTCGCTATATCTCTCTATATTTAAGCTTTTACCACTTATTTCGTACGTATTTATTTAGTTTGAACCTTATTTTAATCATTTACGTGGTTAACTATGAATAAATTTATTAAATACTAATTTTCCTTGAATTTCTAAAAGTATATTATATGAATTTACGCTTGGACTAGGATTAAAATTGAAGCTGCGGGCGCTTCAACGCGGCTGGAACGAAGCAAATCCTGTTCGTGTCCGCTCGTGTTCACTCGGAACCATTCGAGATTACCATGTGCTCGGGGCCTGGAGTGGAGATTAGCGTAGCCTCGCGCGGAGTTACTCTCTCGCACAGGTCTCATTTCTCATTCTCTCCTCCAGCTGCTCAGAGTATTACTGTTGTTTAACGCAAACCCATACAAAATACCATGTGAGCCTTGCTCATATCGTTTACCAATTACATTGCACACTAAAATTAATGCTTTTAATGATTCTTTTCAATCAATGTTGATTGATTATTACTAATTATAATAAAATACATTATTTTCTTTTCTTTTTCTTCTCTAAAATTTACCAAAACTTTCGGACTTTAAAAATAATAAATAAATACGTTATTAGTACATACACTAAACATTCTTTAACACTATTTGTGAATTATTTCTAGCATTATCTATGCTTATTTTCATCTTTTAACCTTTTTAATTCACTATTTTCTTACAATATAAAATTCATTATTCACTATTTTCTAAAACTACTTGTAATATTTATATACTATCTACTATTACTATAATAGTAACCTATTACTATTTTGTCTATTTTTATCTATTTTTAACTATTCTTTAGTGTTGTTATTACTAATATTATTACTTTCTACATTTATTTTCCTTATCCCTTCTTGAATATTTAAATGTTTTCAGACTTTATCTATCGATGATTGATGTCACTATCCTAGATTCATCTAGGTAACCTATTTCTCATCTATTTCTATCCTTATTTCACTCTTTTCTTCATTTCATTCACACTTTATACGGAAATGGGACATCGTTTGGTATACCGTACTACAATACAACCGGTTTGGGTAGTATAACTATTATGGACTATCATAGACTATAGACTTTGTTTACATAACCTTATACCTTCATATGGTGATGGTGTTTACACTTGGTGATGGTTGTTTGGTGAGTATGGAATGCATGATCTAAATACACTTTGACATATTTCATGTTTGTTTACATTCAATTTCCTAGTTTTATTTTTTTTTTCAAAATTTCCAAAATTACCAATAATTAATTCCAATGTTTACGAATTGGTTTACAACCTTTTCTAAACTTTTCTCATAGTAGTTCATGAAATACAAACAAATCTTATACAATATGATCCTAAATAATGTTATTATTATTATTGTTGTTATTATTATTATTATTATTATGATTATTATGGTTCACTATTTTCTACTTTATATTTTCTTATCGATTTATACAGTCTGCAATACAACGTTATTAATGCAATGACTGAAATAATTAATACCAATATGATTCCTGCTATTACATACATTATGTAATTCGTCCTAATTATTAGTAGTGGTACAGTGGTATCCACTTTCAGTTTTAATAAATTTTCAGCGAGATTGTTGAGTTCCTCATGATGTATACTAAAATTTAATTGCTTTAGCGTCCAATTCCCTATCAAACTTAAATGCTTATTGTTTACGCTTATTACTTTTCTAGTTGGAATTGCCAATTCTCCAAAAATGAGGTTATCAAATGAACTGTAATCAATAAAGTACGAGCAATTGTTCCCATAATTTACTTTCGTCGATGTAACTTCATGATGTTTACCTAGCTTAGTCACATATCCTTCTACCAAGGATGAGTATAATACTCCAGCATGAGTATATCTGTACACTACCTTGCCTAGGTATTTCTCGGTTTGTTGTTCGCAACCACTTAACGATCCATTGAACACAATGTTATTCAAGCATTTAGCAGTATCATCCAATGTTATCTGCTCACAAAAATACAAGAAACTCTTGAATTCACATTTCGATCGATCTAGTGTGTGATATATTCCATTGGCTAAGTATACCACTTCCGGTAACTTATAGTACGTTCTAAAGTTGTTCGTTAGATAACCCATAGAAATTACATTGAACATTTTCGAAACTGTATTTTCGTAAACAATTGGCGTTTTTAATAATAAGTCGATGTTGTTTTCATTATAGTCATATTTCACTAAATAAATCGACGATACTCGATAAAACATTCCTATATCAGAACGATAAATTGAATACTTCAAAATATCATGACTCTTTATAAATTTATTCACATCTAAGTTTGACAAAATATGATATGATAATTGGTTGCTAAGTATATCGTTGAATATTTTAGTTACTCTTTCTCTAGCTAAATGAGAAAATAGATTAGTCAAAATTTTTCTCTGAGCTTGCTGCAAGTAACAATACATTTCTTGCAATTTACTCCTTACATTTTGAAGAACATGATGTACCTTAACTACCACACCATGCATTATTGAAATTTCTTCGTTATGCGCTATTTTTAATTTATGAATTTCCTCAGCCAATACATTTTCATGTTCGGACAATTTTTGAATTGAGGTCGACAACTGTTGTGTGTGTATTAGGTTATAGGTTGACAACCCTATAGACCCAAATCCTAATAACATAGACCAAATCGAACGTTTAGTCCTTGCTACCTCTATACATTTAGAACTACCATTTACGAATACAAACTGACATGGTATTGAATTTATCATATTGAGTCTAAATTGTTTTTCCCTTTCTGCGTATTCTTCCAGAATATCATATGATTCACTACACACTCTGTGCATCGGCACAGCTTCGTGAAAATTAACATGTAATCGAATGGTTGTATATACTATATTTGACGCATGAACAGCCAATGAATCTTGTGTTAGGGCTACCCCTACGTCCTTCATAGTTACTTGATGATGATCTTCTGACTTCGCAACATGAACCATAATTACCAATTTTATATAGATCACCCATATTATTATTTCCGTATTCTAATGTTTCCTTTTCAGTCTTGAATAAAATTCTGGAATTAGTAAAACCTAATATTAATTTCCTGTTATTGTTTATTTATTTATTTATATTTTAGTCTACTATCAACAATGTATTTCATTCCTATGTATTTTATTTTTGTTTTGCTTTCCAGGTATCACCTGATTTTAATCAATACTTTTAATTTTACACTCCATACTTTTTATTTTTTTTATTTTTTTTTTTACAATTCTAGTAACTATAATTCAAAAAGTGTCTATCGATTCGGGAAATTTCCTGATGGAGATTAGCATTTCCTCTAATCTCGGATTAGGGTTTGGTTGAGAAAGAGCCCCCTTTCTGACTCTTCATCGGTAGACCCAATTTGTACCATAGTTACATTAGACCCTATGTTAATATTTAAAAAAATTTTTTTTTTCACCAAATCAAAATTTTTTTATTCATCACCACCTGATGTTTGATCTGTCTCACCATACCTTTCACCATTTTTACTTTCTACGAATAATTTTAAACGTCTTAAGTCTATAGTATCACTTTTCTTTTCACCATTTTTCGTTTCATACTGTACCTTGTATGAATTATTGTTTATCTTGTCCACTATTACCCCTTTAGTATTATAACGGTTACCAAAACATGCGGGCAAACCTGCTCTCGGCATTTCCCTTATTAATACCTTCTGACCAATTTCAAAACTCGGTTGATCAAACTTTTTCTCTATTTGCTTCTTCTGAGCTCTGAATCTTCTCTGCAAATTTTTGTACGCTAGCTGGCGTGCCTCTTTTATGCTCTGAAGTCTCACCTCATTGTCGACGTATTCGCAAGGAATGTCTAAGTCCTGCTCAAGAAACGTTCTTGGTTCGACTCCATGCAAAAGGTAGTATGGTGAAAAACCAGTACCATCATGCACTTGCGTATTAATAGTAAATATCAAACTTGGCAAGATCTCGTCCCAGTTTGAAAAATCCTTATCAATGTAATGCTTCATTACCTGTTGTAATGAGCCAATGGCCCTCTCTGCACTCCCTATAGAATAATGGGCGCTTGTATTCGCAAAATGCAATTGCATTCCAAATTTATCTGCCATTTCTTCCACTATTCGGCTACGATGAGATGATAGCCTGTCCAGATGAAGTTGAGATGGAACCCCATGTTTCGTAATCAAATCTTCGAAAATTACCTGCGCAACGATCTCTGCCGTTACTGCGGGTACCGCTCTAGCGATAACAAATCTAGTTGCATTATCAACAAACACTAGAATGTACTTATTTCTATTGTTACGAGACAATTTAAAAGGTCCAACCTCATCCATCACAACTGACTGAAATGGAGCATAAGAGGGGTACGTCTGAGCGTGAAATGGTACTCTTCCTGTCTTCCTTTTCTGTATCTGGCAGCTTATGCATTCTCCTATCTTCTCCATGAAAAATTTCTTCATGTTCGGAAAGTATATTACTTTTAAAGCACGTCTATAGCATTTCGTGTACGAAAAATGTCCGCCACCATATACTGAACAATGGAGATTCTTGAATACTTGTTCTCTTAACACGTAAGGAATACATAATAATAATTTTGTACCACCTGCCATTCTTTGTGTTCTATAAAGTCTATCGTCCTTTACTGTATACCATCGGGCCTGCCTCTCTGCTTTTACATCAGCATCCTCTGGGTGTTCTATTGCATGCATGATCGGTCCGAAAAATGAGTCTTTTCTCTGTAATTCGCCAACGTTAATATCCTTATCAAAAGTCAAATTAACTTGAAGATCTTCAGCATTCACCTTCAACGTTTCTAACTCAACATCTTCTATCGTCGGTTCGATGTCTGTGTTCCTGGACAAAATATCGCTAGGATTCTTTTCTCCAGGACAATGCACCGGTGTGTACTTATATTGGGCTAAGTCCAAACTCCATCTTACCAATTTCGGAGCTAATTTAGGTGACGTTTGCAAATACTTCAATGCCTTACAATCGGTGTACAGCTCAAATTCTTTATTGAACAAGTAATAATTAAATGCTCTTAAAGAACTTATTACTGCCAATATCTCTAATTCCACTATGTGCCTGGTCTTCTCCTGTGGACGTAACACGCGACTGTAATAAGCTACTGGTGTCCATTCACCATTAGTTTGTTTTTGCATTAATACTCCACCAATCGAACTAGTCGATGCATCTGTGTACACTCTTGTGTCTAAATCTTCCCTAAATGGAGCTAGCAATGGTGCATTCATTAGTGCTGATTTTAATTGATCAAACGCCTGCTGGTAAGATTCATTCCATTCGAACTTATGACCCTTCTTCAAAATAGGTTGAAACGCTGATGTGATTTTGGCATAATCCTTACAGAATTTTCGAACATAATTAGTTAAACCAAGAAAAGATTTTAACTGCTTTACATTATTCGGAGCCTTACATGCTTTTATCGCCTGAATTATCTTCGGGCTAACCTCGTATCCTGCGTCACTGACAATGTGTCCCAGAGCCATAATTCTCCTTTCTATGAACTGGCATTTTTCTACAGATAGTTTGAGTCCGTAATGTCTCAATCTTTTGAAAACTGATTGAAGTACATCTACCATTTTCTCCTGATTGTTCGTATAAATAAATACGTCGTCCATATAATAGGAAACTGACTCCGGATTTACATTTGCCAGGGTCATCGCCATTATCTTTGTATATATGGCGGGCGATTGTAAATATCCCATCGGTAAAACACGATACTGATAAGCTCCTACGCCTGGTATATTGAATGAAGTATACTCCCGTGACTCCTCAGAGATAGGCACTTGATGATAAGCCGATTTTACGTCCAAAATACTAAAATATTTGTGTCCTCCCATACACGTTAAAATTTGATGGATCGGAGGCAGCGCAATGCTATGCAACTTAACGCATTTGTTCAAAAAACGGCAGTCCAAAACTGCACGAATACCCCCTGACGGTTTTTGTATAAACAACATTGGAGAGTTGTAAGCGCTGGAACTTTCTTCAATTATTCCTTGTCTCAACAAAATGTTAATTTGTTCCTTAACTTTATCTCTTAACGCTATGGGAATCGGATATTGGTGACGTCTAAATGGTACCTTTGTTTCTAACTCAATATGATGCTCAAAATGTTTTACTTGGCCTAATTCATCATCCTGCCATGCAAAAACATCCGCAAAATCATAGCACAAACTCTCAATTCTATTCCTAATTTCCGGTTTCGTTTCATTCCCAAATTTCAATCTAGATTTATCAAAATTTCTACGAGATCTTAAAATACTATCAATATCCTCGGCTGATAATCCTTCACTCTTCAATTGCTCTTCATCCACACATTCTTCAGCTTTTCCTAATGTTATATTCGGTTTCAATAAAACTGCTCTATTAGATGGATTAATAATCTCGATCTTGTTATTTTCCTCCGATAAAAGTGCACGGGGAATCAACACATTGTATTGGGCTTCTATCTTCCTATCCGGTTCCAACAAGTATTCCCTGTTATTCCAGGAACTAACCAAATTTACTTCCACCGTAGTCTTAGACCTAGGTAACAACCGTACCTTATGACCTAACACCCATCTTGGTCGAATACAATATTTTATTCCTAACGCTGCATTATCAGACACAGTCACAGATTCCAGTTCTTCCCTTTTCCTTAATCTTGGCTTTCCAAATCTCTGCAATGTCAATTTATTCTGACCGTAATTTATTTGGCAATTTTGACTCTGTAGAAAATCATTCCCGATCAAAACTTGATACGGAAAATCTTTTACTACGCGAAATTCCAAATGAAATGTCTGTCCGGCCATTTTAAATCTAATCACAGCGATCTTATTCACTACTAACACATTCTGTGTTATTCCACGAATCCTTGTTGGTCTAGGGATTACCTTCGCACTAGGAGGGACTAGTTTCTCGTTTACAATGGATATCTGCGATCCTGTATCAATTAAAGCTTTATGACATCTACCATCTACCTCTATCGGAACATAGAGCATATTATTATCAGTTAACGTAGAGGCTACTATTTCTCTAACTTTTACTTTACTCCCTGTAAATGTGCCTCTGTCATTTACAGTTTGACCTAGTTTAAATTATTTGACGTTGTAGCCTGATAATAAGTTGTACCATTTATCTGGTTCGGTACTACCGGAACATACTGTACAGGATTATTTATTTGGCTATGATTTTGGCACCATGTTGGCCTATTAACACCATTCGCACAACAACTGTTTCCTCTTTGTTGCCAGAAACCTGTCTTTCTTCCACCTCTGTTATTTCGCCAATTACTTCGAAATCCTCTACCATTATTATATCCGTTAGAACCTCTATTCCTAGTATAATTATTATTACCATTCCTATTCCAATTCCTATTTCCATTATTCTTATAAAAATTTCTTCCTCCATTCCGAAAACTTCTACTTCCTCTAAAATTATTATTATTCCTGTATTGCTTCGAATTACTACCGTTTCCATCCTCTTTACTATTTCGGTCCTGAAAATTCGCAGCTAATGTCAACTGTAAATTTTCTATTTTCTTTTCTAGCTCACTCAATTGAGTAATACTTGTTGGTTCTTGCTTAACTTTCACGTCTTCCTTATGTTTAATCTCTTTCTTTAACAACAACTTATCAATTTCTACATCGCTATCCTCCTCTTCTACTTGCTCTCTCATCTTCTTTAACAGATCTTTAACGGTAACCTTTCCGTTTTCCCGTTTAACGCGCTTCTCTACTTTGCACTTATTCTTCTCTACTTTTTGAAGATCCTCTACAAATTTATCAATCGTCGAATATGAATTTGTACCTACACGTTCCATAAAATACGGTTGAAGACCACCTAAAATTATCCCTATTTTCTTTTTATCATTCATGTTAGCGTCTAATCTCTCACACAAAACAAGCATATCGTACACGTAATTTATTATAGGCTCATCCTCGAGATGCAACCTTTCCCTTATACGATCCTCTATATCTAATGTTACATTAGTACGTGTAAACTCTTCGATTATGCTATTCTGTAGTTGCTTATAACTAGTTTCACTAACATTCCTTCTCTTTAAAAACACCTTCATCCACTGTCTACCATTTCCCTTGAAAACGCTAGGTAATAGCTCTTTTCTCTTTTCTTCACTTACGCCTGCCATTTGACACGCGTCGTCAAATTCATCAAAAAAACCTATTATATCGCTATCTGTTTTCAAGTCAAATTTTGGAAGTTTGTTAACATCGGAATAAAATGTTACACCAGTTGCCATTTTATCCTCTTTTGTACTATTCGATTGATTATTACTAACAACACTACTTCCAAATGGAAAGATTGATGTAAAATCCTCCGTATACGATTTTGCTATAGGACTGGACGGAAAATTCTCAACGGGTCCTAATTTCAAATTTGGTTTCGCACTTTCTTGCTTTTTCTTACTTGAACTTGCAATATTAAACAAGCTTCCGACCTGCACTCCTTTTGCCGCTTTTTGTGCTCTTGTACGAATACTTTCGTTACTCATTTACTTATTAATCACTTAAACTTATTTATTCTTATAATACGTATCTTCGAGCTACTTAATCAACTTGGCGGGAGAATCGGATAACTATTTCCTTATTGCAAAACCTTAAATTCACTATATTAATTATACATTATAATTTAATACCTTAACCTAATTCGAGAAAATACGATCACAATACTTATAATTACACTTCATCATAGAGAGGGTGGGAAGGGTGGGTTTTTATAATTTACGTAATATAATATCATTTAACTTCTTTAAATTTCATGGGAGGGATGGGCGGGAATTAAATTTACTACTAGAATCTTTATAAGCCAGCAATCTCCAACCATGAAGTTAGGGGCTTAGTATGTCTACTAGGAACGCTACAAAATGGCCTAAGTCTCACAGCATATCCACCATGAAACGGGAGGTAAGGGCGGTCTTATTTACTAAGATCGTTACCAAAGGCGTAAGCCACCAGCATGTCCACCATGGGTGGGATGGGAGGTATTTAACTGAGATCGGATTTACTCACGCTTACACTCTTTAACTGGGAAATTAACCCAACGCATCTGCACCATGACAACCTAGCCACTCAGTGCCTATTTGGGGATGCAAAGATGAGTGCTACTAGGCGCCTTCCACTCACCATCTAGAATGAGTGGGCGAATTATAACTTAACTTGCAAGAGGTTTTCATATGGGGATTAAGCAAATAAATATACTTCCACTTCATTTAACATAAAACACTGTATTTCTAAAATCTGATGAATGAACTGTGAGATTTCTGAATGTTTGCTATAACGGATATTCGGAGTCATTTGCCAGTAAGGTATAGTACGATCAAGTATTGAGCTTTGAATTCTGACTCGGAGTCACACATACCTGGATAAATCTGTTGCTGTCCCACGTCGTTCTGGTGTTGAACTCTGCTCCTTAAGCTGACACTCCGTGTTGTTGGACGATGAAAGTTTGCATTGAGGAATGGGCCTCTCAATGTAAATCTCCCTCGAAGTTCTGCGTCGTTAGAATCTGTTGAAGTACAACGTACTGCTTTCTCCTATCATCTGGTTGATAATTCAATGGAACTTGGTTCTCCAGACTCGAACCCAAGTATCTTCAAAGCCAATGAACCATCTTGGAACTCTCAGAACTAATCATCAAGAACTCAGAAACTGATCCTCTCGAACTCTCTAGGAAATCTCAGGAACTCTCTCCGAACTGTCTCTGAACTGTCCCTGAACTCTCTCTGAACTCTCCCAAAACCTTCTCGTCCTGTGGTTTTGTTTGGCGGGGTCCAACTACCATCGTCTGCTTTTCCGTCTGCTGTCGCACGTGCGACACCGTTTTCACATGGAGAGACAAATTCCTTCCATGTGTCAAAACTCAAAACTGCAACCCTCGACACGTTCTGACTTCCCGATTCTAAGCAATCCTCCGTACATCCGTAATCTCATGAAATTCATAAAATCCCACAAATTCACGTTTTGTACAATTTCTAGAATCTGGCTAATGTGAGGAAAGACACATTGTCAACATTTCCTACATTGCCAGACACGTTACGATGACATTCTTATACACAACTGTTTACAATGAATTGCTGACACAACTATTAGCGAGATTGTGCAGCTTGCATTAACTTTACATATTCAACATTAAATTCCCATAACCTTACTTAACGATTTCGAGACATAAACATAACAATAAATCTAAAATATACAAATTATTATTCTCGAAAATCGAGTTCTTCCACAATATATTCCAGTTTTATTTTTAATACAGTAGATTTCCGAAAATTCTGCCTAATGTGGACTGAAGGATGGAGGAGTTTGTAAAAATGCCGGGTTATCGGAAATGGGGTTAAAAAAGAATAAATACGAGTGTTTCCTCAGAAAATACAGTATTGTACTTGTATGTATTGGTTGCCTGAGAATACAACAGAATAAACTGCCCAATTACTAGGGATGGCCACAAAGATCCGGTTCTCGGAGATCCGGTTTTCAAAACCAGTTCCGGAACCGGTTGCAGACCTGGATCCGAAAACCCGGTTCCAGAACCGGATCTTGGGAACCGGTTCCAGAACTAGATCCGAAGAACCGGTTCCAGAACCGGATCCCTTCAGACCCGAAAACCCGTTTTACCAGGAACCGGTTCTGGCCATCCCTACCAATTACCCTTAAACAAAGGAAAAGTACGTACTTTATGAAGGTATAGAGCGGGTTTGACCTCGAACGGATATGCGCGCTTTTTTTCGCTCTGCCAGGGTGTGGCCGAGTTATGCTGACTGCCGGGTTATCGAGTGCTGAGATTTACGGACTCTACTGTAATAAAATAATAATAATAATAATCCATTTTTTACTTACTAGAATTTATGACATTTTCCTGAGTAAATATATTTAACATTTTAAAACTAATGCCAACAAAATAGTTATAATGTTATTTTTGCCAATTGTTATTTACAGTTAAGGACCACTGTAATATAAGTTTCCCGCCTGTTTGTTAAATACGAAAATATATTTCGTGTGAGTCTTGATTTTTCACATATCTTCTTATCTACGCAGCATAAAACCACAAGACAGTTCAAAATTGTTCAGCTGCCAGCTAGCTAGGTGTTAGCATTGTGAAAATGTGAGCATCGAAAAATTTCTCTCCAGAAATATTAAAAGAAAATTCGTAAAAGTGTGATAGAAAATTTTGCTTAATAAGTGATCACTTAAATGGGAATTTTTGTCGCTGAAAGTTTGAGATGTGTGCATTATAAAAAATATCGGCAGGAGGTGAATTTATAAACACTTTACTTGTAAAAAAAAATCTTCTTTCTTCTTCTTCTTCTTAATTTCTTAAGTAATATTATAACATTAAAACGAGTATAAATAGCACTCGAATTATTTCTGCCAAACTACTATTGTGTAATATAAAATACGATTTAAACATTTTAAGTCGGTGGCTTTGCGAAAACAAATTGGTGCTTAATCCCTCCAAAACAGTGTTTCTAGTGTTTCATAAGCCTTCATTTAAAACACGGATCCCTGACAAACTACAGGTAGATGAATTGACTATACTCAGAGCACGTACTGTAAAATACTTAGGTCTGGTACTGGATGAAAATATGAAATGGGACAAACATATATTAATGTTAACACAGAAGATATCACCAGTTGTGGGAGTTCTCAGTCGTTTACGTAATATCGTACCAAATTCAAGTGTTAGAGCAGTATACTATTCACTCATTCAATCCCACCTATCTTACTTATCGGTAATCTGGCAGAATGGTAGGCAATCAGATATAAAGAGATTAGCAATTCTCCAAAAGAAAGCAATAAAGTCAATGTATGGATTACCTCCCAGATATTCCAGCAATAGTTTGTACATGGCCTCAGGAATATTACCACTAAATTTAATTACAAAAGTTCAAACAAGTATTTTAATCTACAAAATTATAAATTCCCAGACACATATTAATCTCAGGCTTCAAAAAAATAACGATATTCACGAACACAATACTAGACGTAGAAATGCACTACATATAAGAAGAATGAACTCAACTAACTATGGCACAAAGAGTGTCAAATACAGGCTACTCAAAACGTATAACGACCTTCCAGATAAACTTAAAAATTGTTGTAGTGAGTATATATTTAAGAAACAGGTGACACAGCATTACTGGGAGCAGTTTATAGCTCATTGTAAATAACTGTCAGCTATATGATATTTCCCTAAATTTGTTGTTAATGTAAATTACATATATAATCCATAACTATAAAAGTTTCTGTTCATGTACTTCATATATTGTTATTCAAGTTAACATCTTATGCAATATTTTGAATTTCTATTATTGTTCCGGGTATTAGTAGTTACCATGTATTTCCTTTTCTTATATATATATATATATATATATATATATATATATATATATATATATATATATATATATATAATGTACTTTATTTCCATTATTGCTTTTTTTTTTTACTTTATTTTATTTGTCTCTTTTTAGTCTATGATAAACATATATTGTCATATTATATTATTATTGAAGTATGTACGTATTGGATTGTACTGCCCCTTAATGTGAGCATTAGCTCGTTGGGGCCAAAGGAAAGTGAATAAATAATAATAATAATAATAATAATAAACTGATTTTTTAAAATTGGAAACGAACATCAGTTTGGTGTTTGCTTCAGTTTCGACTTCAAAAAGTGGTTTGACAGAAACAATTCAAATGTTATTTCATATTTTTGAAAATGACTTTTAAACTGTAACATTTTACCTATTTATTGTGCCCAATATCGCGCTTTGCTTTACTCTTTGTAAGTTCCATTGCCTTTGAATTTATAAATACAAAAATGTATGTTTTTGTTGTAATGTTTTGGCACTATAACAACGCTTGTCTCAGATTGTTCTTCCATCAAAAACTTACAGCGGTGATCGTCCTCTTACTAGGAATGTACTTGAACCTGAACCCACAAAGTGGGGGTGATGTATAGTCTATATTTCCTGAAAGCTTGGGTCAAGTTAAAATCAAAACTGGTTACCAAAATTGGGGAGGTATCATGCATTCCGCTTGGGGGCAGCACTTTACTCATTTTTATTAAAATCTTTAAGCGTGTCTATAAAGTCCGTTGTAACCCCGAAAAATATGAAATGGTAAGACAGGTATGAAACCTGAAGACATGTCTTTCATCATTTCAAAAGTACAACGTATCAAAGTAAAATAAATGATCCCAGGGTCCCCCACAAGGTCCCAGACGGGGTCCAACTCAAAATTTTTAAATGGAAAGCGGGGTCAACTTCCATATCGTATGAAAGTTGGTATTGAATGAAAGAAGATAAAGCAAGTTTCGACTCTCTACGATAAGCCTGTGCAAAATATCGGTGGGTCAAAATATCAACACAATCTTCATTGCAAAGTCTATGGCCACTCGTATGAGTCTGAAACAGTGGGATAGGTATAGAAACAAAAACACGGAACGTATAATGATTCAAAGTAAAAAGAAAAGTTTCAGGTTCCCTCGCAGGATCCCAGACGGGGCCCAACTCAAAATGTTGAAATGAGAAAGGAGTTCAAGTTGAGTATCGTATGAAAACTGATGTGAAGTGAAAGATGGAAGAAATCTCGACTCTTGACGATAAGCCTGTGCAAAATGACGGTGGGTCAAAATGTCAACACAAGCGTGTTGAAACATGCTAGTTTCTTGTTTATTTGTTTGTTTATTTTACACCTATCCCACCGTTTCAGATTCATACGAGTGGCCATAGACTTTGCAATGAAGATTGTGTTAATATTTTGACCCACCGATATTTTACACAGGCTTATCGTAGAGAGTCGAAACTTACTTTATCTTCTTTCATTCAATACCAACTTTCATACGATATGGAAGTTGACCCCCCTTTCCATTTAAAATTTTGAGTTGGACCCCGTATAGGACCTTGTGGGGGACCCTGGGATCATTTATTTTACTTTGATAGATTGTACTTTTGAAATGATGAAAGACATGTTTTTCAGTTTTCATATCTGTCTCACCATTTTATATTTTTCGGGGTTACAACGGACTTTATAGACACGCTTAAAGATTTTAATAAAAATTAGTAAAGTGCTATCCCCAAGCGGAATGCATGATACCTCCCCAATTTTGGTAACCAGTTTTGATCTTACCTTGACCCAAGCTTTCAGGAAATATATACATCACCCCCACTTTGTGGGTTCAGGTTCAAGTACATTTCAAGTACCATTCTAATATATATCGTGTGCTCATCTGCACCTGTGTTTCAATGCAGGTGTTTACGTCCAAAAGTATACTTGTCTTCATCTTTGTTCCACTTCAGGTGTGCACTCAAACAAATATGATCATCTGCACCTGCGGTCCAATGAAGGTGTTAACGTTCAAAATTATATTTGTCCATCTTTGTTCTACTGCAGGTGTGCACGCCTACAAGTATACTCATCTGCGCCTATAGTCCAATGCAGATCTTCACGTTCAAAAGTATACTTGTCCCCATTTTGTTCCACTGCAGATGTGCACGCGTACAAAGTTTGCTTATTTGGGCCTGTGATCCAAAATGCAGGTGTTCACGTTACGATTTTTTTTTATCGCCATGTTTGCTTCACTGCAGGTGTGCACGCCTATAAGTATGCTCATCTGCAGACCTTTGCTTACCTACTTCATCTTCTTTCATCAGTGTTGTTTCCATTTACCTCTTTTTCCTTTTATTTACCTTTCCATTTTTCTCCTACTCTCTTCACAACTATTTCTTATTTCTTGCTTATGCTTAATAAACCTTTATTCTACTTTCTTATACATTCTTCCATATTGTCTTATTGTGTTTGCGTCTTTAATTTTTTCATCGGTAACTGAAAGAACCAGTGCGTTGGCATACAGTCTTTCCCTTTTTGGGATATAGAAGCACTAGCTTTTAATAAACTTTGGTAAAGACAGTAAAGAGGATCACGCGAAATATTTCCATGTATGGAATATGGATAGACACCGTTAGTCACTATTACCCGTTAAGATGTTAACGGATTGACTGCATTAATGAACTTGGTCGAGGTAATCACTTTAGGTGTCTACTCCAAAAAGTAGAATTCAAATATTTGTTTACGTACAAGCATTTGAACTACAGACAGCTACCGTTAAAGTCTCCGTTATCCGTTATTACGTTAACAGATTGACTCATGAACAGTCCATATCTTGTCTATATTTTGTATCTTATCTCGTTTGCATAGACTTTAAAAACAACAATTTTAATCTGTACAATGTATGAGAGTCAAGATCTCGGAACATTTCCGGTCTTATCGTTATGAGTTCCCGACACATCTAACAATTTGGGAAGTGGGCCATTTAAATTCCAACTATTGAATGAACTAACAGTTGTTCTCAAGGATGTGCTCATAAATGCAGAAATTTGAGTGGCCATTCATTTTGACGTCACAAAATGCTCACTCAGATTTCTGGAACATAAGAAGAGACCTGAAAACGGTTATTAGTGTTTATTCAGTGGCATTTTATGATAGTATTTGACAAACTTTTTTTAAAATGGCGCCTTTAAAATTATCTCTACAAGTTACTCACTATTTTTAAAGGAGGAGACACAAAATCTCAAAAATTATGTTGATGGATTACCATCAGTTTTGGCCAGGATGTAAAGGGAGAAAAATTAGGAACCGAGTTGTTGGAGCTAATTCATTCACATGATCCCAAGATATGGAAAATCACTTCTCCATGTATTCTTATGGGAGTAATTATGGATTTCATCCTTGTTTGGTACACCACCCACAGTGCCTTTGTGATTAGCGGGCTAGTATAATGCTCAGGATGAAAAATACTAATCTGTCCGTGAAATGCAACTCTAAAATGAAACTAAATGACTGCCTACTCGATAAATGTAAAGAGTTAAATATTTTCTATTTGCAATTTTCAAATATCTATTTAGAGTGAGAATCGAATGGGGAGGAAATGGAAAACCAAACTACTTCACTTGGTGTACTCTAGAAACTGTTACTTTAAAAAGAAAAAAATTGTGTGAATTGTACTGGATAATTAAATGTATTTATTTATTTATTCCTCTAAATTACAGGCCATCAACCGCTACAAGACATAGAGATCCGTGTGGGGAACAGCACTGATCTGCAGAGGAATCCACTCTGTGCTTGGTTTCCGGGAACTATCGGTGAGTTCAGTAGCATATATTACTATACGATGTACAGTATTGTTAAAAAAAACAATTCCCTAAAATAATAAATAAATAAATAATTCTGCCATGTACTCTAACCTACAGTTGCAATTAAATCAAACAAATGTGGAATGTCCTTGGTCAATTGAGAACTTTATTTCGAGCAATTTCCAAAGTACGATTGCCAAAATATAATCTTCTGAATCAAGATGAGTGGCTAAGATTTTTTTGAACAAAAGTGTATATATTGTGAACGTACTTTGTGTTCTTCATGTATTGTTTACGCTTATGTGCAGTACTAGAGATGCATGGTAGCTCAGTGGAACCTGGAACCTGGAACGTTTACCTCTGGAACCTGGAATCCCTAGTTCTATCCCCGGCCAAGTAAACTTGTGGTGGACAACATCGTGGCTGTGGGTTTTCTCGGATACTTCAGTTTCCTCCCACATTCTCATTCTGCCAATTCTTCCATCATCATTTACTTGCCTTAATGATACGTCTCTCTTAGCCTAAATGACATAATCGTAGGACGTTAAACTGAAAGATTTCATTACATTTCATATGGAGTACTATTAATTCCAATGCACGAATAATTGCAAAGGAATTTTCAAACAAGATAATTAACAACATTTTACTTTAGGCATTTTATTGAGTGATTCGACTCGTTTAATGGGAACTGCCTTATTATGAAATAAAAGATTTTTTTTAAAGTTTAACGTCCCACGTTGTGCCCTTTAGGCTAAAGGAGATGGATAATTAACAAAAGCGAATGATCGAGAAAATAAATTTCTTCTCTCAGCGGGAATCGAACCCGAGACTATTATCGAGTTATTGAAAGGTGGCCTTGGACAGATAGCTGCACATGTTGTAAACAAAACGAGAGGGAGGATTGTTCGCCAATCATAACACTATTCTTCCACGCTGTTTCTAGGCAACGAAGGTCACCGGCCGCGCTGTTGCCGGTAGTTGAGAAGACTTGTTAAATGTCTTAAGTTTGTCGCCAGAACTGCTGTCTCTGTTGCTGAGCCTCTGGCAACAGCGCCTCCAATACTCCCAAGTGCTCTACCCAACTGTTAGAAGCCATCTTTCCTTGCGCACACAGTACGTGCACCAAATCGACTCGCTAGCTACTAGACCAGCTAGGAGAGCTAACTACATTATTATAACACAAATAAATATGAGACAATTTAAACTTACATCACTAAATACGTATTTATCTTCTCTAATATGAAAATAAACTATTAGAATTAGGGTATGAAATCATCACAGTAAGGGAGAGGACGGAGGGAGGGGGAGCGGAGACAGAAGTGCAAAAGGAACACCAGTTGGTACAAAACATAACTACTTCGTTTTTCGTTTTAATTTTGTTTAGAAAGTGCCCAGATCACAATTAACTCTACTTCTTTTCTGTGTTCTCACATGCCACTAGTTCAACCGTTAATTATATATTAAATATATGTTAATTAGTAATGAATTGCTGTAATTAATTCGAAATTTTCTGATAACAATGTCACTTTCGTCATCACTCAGTAACTTATTGCTGGGGAGAATTTTACTTCAAAAATATTAAGTAGGGAAACCTGTACAGGGTTTCTCACCTGATTAGAACTAGTCATTGCACAGAATGAACCGCCTAAAGTAAACTATTACTAAATGATTTTGTGAGCAACTTTTTTTTCGAATAAACAATTTATTAGAACATATTGTTCCAAGATGCGTACTTCGAGTAGCTCCCTTTTGTAACATCACATGAAGATATTGCTAGCTATGTAGCTTTAGAATACGTAACTGCCTAAACTTTGAAAGCGGACGCAACAGTTGTTTTTTCGCTCATATTGTTATATTTGTGTTCTACAGAGTCTTGTTACACAAAAGTACTATTCTTTGTAATACTAGTATGATACTAATTAAAATCAAAGTTATTACAATTATAAAGGCTTTATCGTAAAAATACGACAAATTAGAAGTAACAACACCAATGTCTCATAAAAATGTCTTACAACTTGCGATTTACAGTATATAACGACAATATTCTCTGTTTTAAAATAACATTTGCAGTATCTTTGCCCAGAAACTGTTTTCAAATTAAAATTTGGAGTATTAGCTACTCACAAATTATTTTTCACAATAATGTAAATCACTGGCGACTAGAAATTTAGAGCTGGCGACTAGTGCTCAGTAGATATGGCTTCTGCCTAAATTCACAGGGCTGCGGAGTTTCTGTTTGGCACGAAAATAATTGTCACTGAGCGGGAGAAAACACGAAAAGTGAAGTCGTCATAACGAACATGGAAAGTGAAATCTTCACATCGTTGTAATTCACCCCTGTCGGGCCGCGGTGGCTCAGTGGTAGAGCTTTCACCTCTGGTGCTTGGGGTCCCGGGTTCGATCCCAGCCCTCGCCAAGTGAACTTTGTAGTGGACAAACACCGTGTGCGTGGGTTTTCTCGGGGTTCTCCCGTTTCCTCCCACTTTCTTCATTCCACCATTTCATTCATTACTCATCATCACCGTCTCCTTTAGCCTAATCGGTATAACCGTGGGACGTAAAACTCAAAGATTTCATTTCATTTTTTTTGTAATTCACCCCTCCTTTTCCGCTTTAAAATGAAAGATAAATGTTTTGACATGTATATGAATTGTTCAATTCAAAATTGATTATCCTGAATCTAATTGTTCGGTTTTGAAATTTTATGTTATGCTGCAATCCCTTTCTTTGTCAACCCAAAGGCCTTCGAGGAAGGGGGAGGTATTTCTCATGATTTGTACGTTGAAAGATATTGGCGACCATCATTTTTGGATTAGCGACTGTGCCTAACTTTCAAATTTTCTGCCTTGATGTAAATTCTCCAACTATAACGCAGTTATACAAACATAAGAGTGATGTCGAGTGGGCGTCATAAGATAAAAGTGAAGTATACACATTTGCATCTGATGAAATGTCATTTTGACCTACAACACTACACAACGTTAAGTGGATTCTTCAAGTATTTTCGTCATTGCCGATGTAAATCAAAGTGCACGGCTCCAAACAAAACAATTGCTTGATAGAATACATACAGTTTTAGTTGGTATATATTTAATACTATTTTCAACAAAGGTGTATATTTAAGTTATGAACGTGTCGATGTAAATGTAATCAACTTCTGTCTGTAGATGATTAAGTTATTGCTAGCTGTGAAATCCCAGCTGGGCCACCTGCAGGCGCTACTGTCGATAAACGCAAATGGTTTAGAGTTAACACTTCCCACTCTATATTGAGCTTAACTTCGTGACTTATTTTCATTTATTGCTGCTTCTTGGTCATTTAGAACAAAATTTAATCAAATATAATTTGTTATTATTACTATATTATTTTAAAATACAAAACCACAGTGCTAATATGCAAACTTCAAAACATGCTAGAAATGTGGGTTGCATAAAATCTAGGCGAAACTGTTTAAGTATTCCTGATTCTTATTATAAACAAGCCGTTTCAGTCTGTCAGTCAAGCTCATTTATAAGAGTTAACAATCAGGCCGATAGTTGTCGCCAGCAGCACTGTCTCCTACAGCGCGTAAGCGGTTTACAGACGAACCTAAAACTTGGAGAGAAACAACTAGTAGCCTATAGTGAGGCCTCGATAACACGAAGCTGAAGGGAATAGACAAAAATTCGAGTTATCGAGTTTTTCGAGTAATCAAGGTTCGAGTTATCGAGTTTTTCGAGTAATCAAGGTTCGAGTTATCGTAACAAAAATTCGAGATATCAAGGTTCCTCTTGTTTTATTCGTTCAACCTCTAGAACTCAAAGTTTTGAAAGTTCCTTAAATGAAATAAGATAGTAGTAAAAATAAAATACTGTACATGTATTGTTTTGGAGGGGTCTTTCATGTCTGGACATGAGTAAAACGCAATTACAGTACACATTGACAGGACTAGCAAAATGACAAATTACGTAAAAGCATAGAACTATAACGTCTAATTATGGAGGTCATATCAAGAGAAATTCGAATTATAGAGGTAAACTTCGACTTCTAGACGTTCACAGATACGAAAGTTCGATTTACCGAGGTTTTTAAATATGATTATAAAACCCTTAAAATTCGACTTATTGAGGTTGTTATTTTTTAAACATTCAACTTACAGAGGTCAACAGGATGTGAAAAAAAAAATTGAGTTATCAAGGAATTCGATAGGATTTTAGGTTTTTTAGGATTTTTAGATTTCTGGGCTTTCGGCATCTAAGGCCATTTAGCCCGTCACGTTTTGAGGGATAACGTCCCTCAGCGAGCACACTATCCGGGGAAAGAGAAGGAAGAAAGGATTGGGGAAGGAAGGAAGGAAGGAAGCGGCCTGGGACCTATAAGTTAGGTACCACCCCGGTATTTGCCTGGTGTGAATGAGAAAAACTCAAGAAAACCTCATTCAGGGTGACTGGCCTGAAAAATGTTCTACACTTTTTCAACCGACTACCCTCACTGGGAATCGAACCCGGGACCGCTCGCACCAAACGGAATTCGAGTTATCGATGCCCAACTGTATTTATAATTAGGGGGATTTTTTATAACACCTATGTACACACGGGAAAGAAAGTATTTGACAGTTGACGAATTTTCTTTTGCCAATAACTCGGGAATAAATTAATTAATTTGGATCCTTTTGTTGCTATCCTTAGAATGATTATGATTTGGTAACTTGCCAAAGTCGGTACTCTAATAGGTTTATTTGTTGTTGAGTTACTAGGATAAGATATTGTGTCAACTAAAGAATACTTTCTTTCGTGACTGTACATGCTTACCTAATTTTGAAGAAAAAGCGTTCTAAATATTGTAGATTTCAGTTGTAGTAAAATAAATTTGTTACTAGTTTGGTGAGTAAATATGACGGTACTGGGCAGAGAAATATTATTATGTTAGGCTTCAAAATTCTGATAATGAAATTCGAAATTATGATAATTGTTACTGCCTTTCCATCTCCATTTTATGTCCATATGACGTCATCAACCGTAATGTTTGCTCGGAGAAAAAGAGGAGATACCTAATTGAAAATTCTATTGTGAATAATTATTTGAAGCTCGAATAATAATTTGAGAATGGCCTAACAAATGGTTCCAATAATTACTCGAATCATCATTATATCATTATATCATTATTATATCATTATATCATTATATTATTATATTATATCATTATTATCATCATTATAGGTATTCTGCCATTATTGGCAGGTCACTTGCCGCATCTGAAAAGCTTCCACGGTTTTCCACTAACGTCTTTACGTAAAAATTTTTCTGTTTTGATATCATCCATTAATTGTAGTCTCCTTCTTTTTCCTGCCAGCATACTCTCTAGCACGTCCCTCATGATACAATTCCTTCTTAACCCATGTTCGAACCAGTTTCTTTTCCTCTTCTTAATAATCTCTAAAATTGTTTTCTTTTTTCTCCCTCCACCATTTCTAACACCCTCTCATTCGTTTTCCACTCGACCCAGCTAATTCTCTCCATTCTTCTCCACACTCACATTTCGAAAGCCTTTAATTGTTTCTCATCATTTTTGCGTAATGTCCATGCTTCTGGCTCATACAGCACAATACTCCACACGAAGCATTTTATGAGTCCTTTTCTCAGCTCTATTCAAGGTCCCACAAAATTAGGGATGCGCACGAGACGAGTCGAGATAGGATTTTCCTGACAAAATTCGAGTCGAGACACGGCTCTTCTAATAGAAAAATATACATTTCTCGAGTCGAGACATTACTTTTACAGCACATTTTCGAGACAAGACAGCCACAAATCTTGTCTCGTGCGCATCCCTACACAAAATAGTATTTTCTTCCTCCTAAAGGTTTTTTTCGCCATTCCTATCCTTGCTTTTATTTCACGTTCACACCTTATATCATCATCATCATCATCAATAATAATAATAATAATAATAATAATAATAATAATAATAATAATAATAATAATAATAATAATAATAATAATAATAATAATAATAATAATAATAATAAAATAATAATAATAATAATAATAATAATAATAAATAATAATAATAATAATAATAATAATAATAATAATAATAATAATAATAATAATAATAATAATACCCAGGTATGGAAAACTAGTCACCTGTTCTATTTTCTCCCTAACTATTTCTATATTTGACACCGACCGCTTTGTTCCAATCATCATGTCTTTTATCTTTCTCACATTTATTTTCATCCTATGTACTTCACAACCCTTTCTCAAGTTTTCTAACATCTTATTGATTTTCTCTTGAGGTTCCGCAACAAGCACCCCTATCGAATAATACAAAGAGAATTATTGAACAGGTAAAGAAGATTACAATAATTTTAACAATATCGAGGGAAAATATTCTCTGTTTTATGAGTAGATTCACACTATTAGTTAATCAATTTGTATATTAATTAAATATGATAGATAGACAACTAATGTCAAAATTTTACTTCATGTATATACGAGTAAGTAATCGATAACAAAATAATGATAATTATTATTCCTATTAGAATCACATTGCATTTTTAGGATAAAAATAGTTCAACACGCATTCTGTAGGCAAAAGTCGTAATAAAATTTATGGTCGTTCTTGAGAAATATTTCCAAGAATTCATTATGTGCATTTCGGAATTTCTCATGTTTTTTTCATCCAGCATAAATCTACATTTACACTCGTCTTCTTCCTCCTCTCTCTCTCTCACCTGAATATTGGTCGAGAATTACTTTTATTTCGTTGCCATTTTCTCCATCGAGGAAATCGATCTCTGTCTTTTTTTATTATTCCAAAGTATTCCTTCTTTTCTTAAACACTACAATGTACTTGTCTTTATAAAAAGGTAAAATATGTAGGTTTTACATGTGTAAATTTTCCCGGAATTTCTATTATTATTATTATTATTATTATTATTATTATTATTATTATTATTATTATTATTATTATTATTATTATTATTATTATTATTATTATAGATATACCACATTGACTTGACACCTAGTCTTCCGTTCCAAGCGCTGTTATCGGCTGAAGAAATTCCACTCCCTTTGGTTGAGGCTCTCTTTCTTAGCAATAGCTGAACCCTTATTCGCTCAACGCGTGGGTGTATCGAGGGTGTGAGCTTTAGTTCGCATTTTTGACACGGCTCAAGACATTTTGGCAACACTATAGTAGTAGTAATAGAAGTAGTAAAAAAGGAAATGTAATTCTTCAGTTTTAAGTCCCACATTTATGTCCGTTAGGCTAAAGGAGGCGGTGATGATGAGAAATGAAGGCAGTGATGGAATGAAGAAAGTGGGAGGAAACAGGAGAATCCCGAGAAAACCCACGCACACGTTGTTTTTCCAGCACAAAGCTCACTTGGCGCGAGCTAGGATCGAACCAAGGACCCCATGCACCAGATATGAACGCTCTACCACTGAGCCACCGCGGCTCCCGGAGGACAGAAAGCAAAAATGAAATGAAATGAAATCTTTGAGTTTTACGTACCACAGTTATGCCATCTAGGCTAAAGGAGACGGACAGAAAGCGTATGGTGGTATTTTTTAGTAGGGATGCTTCTCACTAACTGTCTTCCACCTGGGAAAACCATCACCCCTAAATATTATGCAAAGCTTTTGAACCAACAATAAAATAAACTAGTGAAGAGGGAAAAGAAAGAAAGTAGTCTTTCGTCACAACAATACTTGTTTTCATACAAAAGTTATTTGCAATGACCAAAACCAATGTGTTGGTATATGATATGCCAGTAATGTCATAAATCCGTGCTAAATTCAACTTCCATTTCTTTCCCGAAACTTAAAAAGGAAGAAAATTATTAGACTTCCATTTTCTTCAGCTTAAAGCATTATTTCAAGAGAATTCTGCAGCAGCCCTAGAGGAACCTGGTTCTTCGATCGTGTAAATGATTTAGAACATCGAAAGACTAAATATAATAGTGCTAAAGGTTATATTAAGGCCATTTTATATATCAACAGGTCAGCAACGACCGTTTACAACACATCACTATGCGCTTGTTTTGGAACCATGATCGCTTGTAATTCAGTTCTCTTGGGTGTAATGAGGAACGACCTATTTTGTGAATGCTGATCTTACATAATGATCTGTGCAGGAATCCGCTAACTGCAGAGGATTCAAGTCTCCGTGCAGTAGTTAGTAGTAAGGCCTTGTCTTTTACAACCTCGGTATTGTATGTATAAGAACGCAAAACAAAAATTCAAACTCACTTCTTTCGAGTCGGAAATACAAAAACATGAAGCTAATTACACTGTTGATTTTTTAAAGTAACATTTCCTTAGAAAACACAGAGACTTATTCAATATTAATCGCAGTTAAGGGTCTTCACTACAGCGAAATTAAACTACCGCTAATTTTAGAGTATTTCTGTAATATCTTCAAAACAAATAAAAAATATTCGAAAAGCAGAAAGTAGTAAACTAGATAATACGATTTTGCATGTGATACCGTTATCATAACTCATCTATCTGCTTTCGATTTGGAACTGTAGATAGATTTTGCATTTTTTGCGGGTTCTGTAAATAGCGGCATACCAAAATCAGACAGGTGAATTGTGGAAAAATTATCATACGCAAAATCGTATTGTCTAGTTCACTGCGTTTCTGCTTTTCGAATATTATTATTTGTTTTGAAGACATTATAGAAAAATTCTAAAATTAGCGGTAGTTTATTTTCGTTGTAGTGAAGACCCTTAAATGAGAAAATCGGTGCGTAAGGGTTCTGTCTCCTGTATAATTTTTATTCCGAGTTTTTTTTTCTTTTTCTTGAATACGCATTTAGCATTGTGTAATATTACCCCTTCTCCCTTAAATTACAACAGTGAAAAGAAAAAAAAAGAACTATTAGTTTCTAACTTTGTTATATTTTCGTTCCTCCGTCCGTTAAAGTACGGTACGTAACTTTGTTTAGTTAAAAAGTAAAAAATGCTTTGCTTAACGCCTTCCGTCTATTAAAAGCAGGATTCCAGGGAAAAAAAAAGTAAGACGGTTTTCTAATTTTATTTTGGATGAATTTGCTAAATAGAAAGTCAGGAAGTCGGTTATGAATATACAAACAGAGCTGTTTTTTTTTTTTTTTTTTTTTTTTTTTTTAAGTCGTGGAGCGTATTATGCATAGATAATGGCGCTAGTAAAAGAAACGTGAATAAACACTTTTTTGTCTGTTGTTTTTGCACCTTCATTTCTCTTTTTTATTCGGCTTTTTCTTTAAAAAAAATAGAAAGAAAAAAAACAAGAACGAAGGCTAATTTTGGTACAGTGACATTTTGTAAGTTTTGAAAGCTTTCTAAAAACACTCAGTCTATATGCCGTGCAGATCTCACGTTTCTAAATATTCATGAAACTAAACTGAAAGATAGTCTCTGAAGAATACTAAATAATAACACAACTTGAAATATGCACTAGTTATATTAAAATTATTCGGATAATTTTTTAAAGTTGTTATTTCAATGATTGTTTGGATAATTATTGCTACCGCGAATAACTGTTCCAATAATTATCGTTATCCAATTAATTGTTCGAATAATTGTTATTATCCGAATAATTTTACAAAGAATTATCGTTATTCAAATGATTATTCGTTATCTGAATAATTATCGTTATTTTGATAATTGTTCGAATAATTATCGTTATCTGGTTAATGTGTTCATTATATGGATAATTGTTTGAATAATTATACTAATCGGAATAATTGTTCGAATAATTATCGTTTTTCAAATAATTGAATAATTACACTAATCCAAATTATTGTTATCGTTATCTGAATATCGTTATCTGAATAATTGTTCGTTATTCGAATAATTGTTTGAATAATTACGGTTATTCAAATAATTATCGTAATTCGAATAATCGTTTAAATAATTATCGTAATTTGAATAGTTGTCCGGATAATTATCGTTATCCGAATAATCATTCAAATAATTATCGTTATTTGAATAATCGTTCGAATAATTAACGTAATTCAAATAATTGTTCAAATAATTATCGTTTCCGAATAATCGTTCGAATAATTGTCGTAATTCGAATAATTGTTCGAATAGTTATCGTTATCCGAATAATCGTTCCAATAATTATCGTTATTCGAATAATCGTTCGAATAATTATCGTTATTCGAGTAATCGTTCGAATAATCATCATAATTCGAATAATTGTTCGAATAATTATCGTTATCGAATAATTGTTTGATTAATTATACATAATCCAAATAATTGTTCGATAGCTCGAATATTATTTGTTATCTGTATAATTGTTTGAATGCCTATTCATTGTCCGAATAAAGATTTAAAATAACGAATACACAAAAAATCCATTATTCGAATTTTTACTGTCTAAATGCGGTTTGTTTCTATCGTGAATACAGAGAAAATTTGCATACAGTATACAGTACAGTGTTTTTGCTTCGGTATACAGTATATTTGCCTACTTCTTTACAGTGGCTTCAAGCTTAATTTAGTTCTATATTGATGAAAGCATCAACATATGTTGACTCCTTATAAACTGTGTGTCTATAAAGTCCATGAAACATTACGAATTACTACATTTTCCAAGTGAGAAATAGATATATGGTTGAATGCCTATAAAATAGAAGACGCACTAATCAAACTGTTTCCGCCATCATCCCTTAGTGGTAGAGCGCTTGCCTTTGTTGCAAGGTGTCCCTGGTCCGATATACCATGTTAAATTCTTTTGTGGTGGACAACAATGTGTCCGTGGTTTTTCCGAGGTTCTCCCGTTTCTGTCCACATCCTTATTTCATAAATTATTTCATAAACGTTTACTTTCATTAATCTACCATCTTTGTTTCGTGAAATTATTTTAACTCTGTGCTATAGTACGGAAGGTATAACATCGAAAGTTGGCTTCGCGCGAAAAGTTGTAGTGACATTTATGGGGAGTTGCCAGCTTGGTTACTTGTGATTCGCTGAGCGCGGTGATTGGCCAGTGGTAATTGGCTATCCTTTTACCACACCCCCAGTGACGAGCAGGTTCAAGCGCGGGAAGCCAACGACGTTATTCCTTCTGACACTTTAAAATGTTGAAAATACTTGTATAGAGAGAAATCGTGCTAAAACTTTGAAAATACTTGTATACAGAGAGATATCATCTACTAAAACGTTGAAAATATTTGTATATACAGAGATCGTGTGCTAAAACGTTGAAAATACTTGTATACAGAGAGATCATGTGCTAAAACATTGAAAATACTTGTATACAGAGAGATCGTGTGCTGAAAGGTTAAAAAATACTTGTATATAGAAAAAGATCATGTGCTAAAACGTTGAAAGAAGTACTTATATACAGAGAAACCATGTGCTAAAACGTTGAAAAATACGTGTGTACAGAGAGACCATGTGCTAAAACGTTGAAAAATATTTGTATACAGAGAGATCATGTGCTAAAACGTTGAAAAATACTTGTATACAGAGAGATCATGTGCTGAAACGTTGAAAATACTTGTACACAGGTAGATCAATATGGTTACGAACGGGCTTCAGTTTGTCATACGATAGCAGCTACTGAATGTACTGTTCATTACTCGAATTGTTAGACATTTTCTCATAATTGCAGGCTCCATTTCGTTAACGTCGCCTGGAGTCTTGACTTTCAGCTCATTCACGGTTTGACAATTACTTTCTATGCATTAATTATAATGGATTATAATATATGTTGCGTTAACTATAAAATTTGTTTTAAAACTTGTATACATACATAACTACAATGAGAAAAATCCGTTCTCCAGACAGCGGTATATTATACAAATATACGGAATCCTCTTGCTTACTACAGAAATCAGTACGGAGCATACGTTATCCGTATGCTATATAGGCACTACCCTTAGATGTTACATCATGCCATTGCAGGATGTCTGATATTTAACAGACTTCCTTATATTACATACATATACTTATGTTACCTTCGTCAGCTATATGTTATATACGTCCACTTGTATGTGAGATCCTGACCGCCTATATTGTTTCATACGGAAAGTACTTATAGATGGAACACTTATATAGAAAGTATTATAAAATATGTGTTTCCAGTTATACGTTTGCTGTACGTTAACTCCAAAAACTACAGGATTCACACATGTAACTTGTGATTTTACGTACGCCACATACATTTTTTTTCTGTGTATAATGTCAGAAAAATGTAAGAAAAAGTAAAGATCTGATACTGTTTGTAACAAGAATTACAATTACCTATTATGAATAAAACGTAAGTAAAAAAAAATCTGTTATTACTATGTTTTATTCATGATTTAGTCGTCAATTGTTCCTTCCTTCTATTTATTATCAAGAATACAATAAAAGCAGATATAGAATGATTGATAATGTTTTAGAAGCTTCTGTTTCAAACAATATAGCATAAATAATTCCTCATTCTAACTAAATGTTTTATTGAAACTGAAAAAGAAAGTTTAAAAAGAAAATAATTCATTATGATGTGTATTTACAACACTCACCTCGATGTGTTTGTTGTAATTAGAATTTAAATACAGGAATAAATTGTATATTAAAACTCTGTTCGTTCTAACAAATATTTATTGCAATAACGATTACAGTTTATTTATTGTGTTGACTTCCTGTGCGTGAGAAAGATCTTAGTTGTTTATAGGTTTATTCGCAAATTATAAATTATTTATTAAATAGTTTTCTTCAATAACGGTTAAAACATGACATTATTGTCATAAAACTATTAATAAATATGTATTTTATAATGGATCAATACATTCTATAAAATAGAATTAATCAATGTATAAAATAGGATTATAAAATTGAAAGTGACTATGTTTGTGACTCCAAATCTCTTGAACCACCCGACCGATCTCGATTAAATTTTCAACATTGATAAAGTTTGGGCCTGGGAGTGTTTTTATCTATTCATTTTGATAGTGTAACTTAAGGGAGGGGGAGGGGGAGATATAAAAAGTGAATAAAACTTAATAACTCTTGAAACAAACGACCAATCTCGATCAAATTTTCAACATAGATGAGGTTCGTGCCTAGGATTTTTTAAAATCATTTTACTTTGATGGAGCAACGTAGAGGAGGAGGAGGAATGGAGATATACAAAAATCAATGTAAATAAAAATAAGTGACTATACTCGTGAGTTAAAAACTCTTGAACTATTAGATCGATTTGAATGAAATTTTCAACATGGATGAGGTTCGAGCTTGGAAAATTTTCTATTATTTCATTTTCACGGCAGTACTTAGGGAAAGGGAGGGGAGGACGGGAATATATAAAAATGAATTTTTTAAAAACTTAATAACTCTTGAACCACCAGACCGATCTCTATCAAACTTTCAACATAGATAAGATTCGGGCATGGCACAAATTTTATCATTTCAGTTTGACGGTGCAACGTAGGGAGAGACAGGGAGAGATATGTTTATAAAATGAAAATAAAAGTGACTATCTTTATGACTTCATCACTCTTAAACCACCCGACTGATCTCAATCAAATTTTCAACATAGATGAGGTTCGGACCTGATATGGTTTTTATCATATCACTTTGACAGTGTAACTTAGGAGAGGGAAAGGGACGGGGGAGATTTATAAACGATTTACAGGCTCTCAAAATCCTTATTTGTACGTATATGTACGCTAACTTCTTGATGGCCAGCCCCCATTTCAAACAGTAACTTCATTCACTTCTGAATCCAGTAAATGGCAACGTTTCATTTTCATTTAAGATTGGGCGCATAAAGACTGTACAGCCCAAACGGCTTGTCCAATTTAAAACATTCCTTCACTTTAGATTGAAAACATGATAATTGCAGATGGTTTTTCCTCTTGCATTTTTTTTTTTTTTTTTTTTTACCTCTGATAATACAGGGGACTTTTGAGACACCCTTGTATTTATATATAATTCAAAAGCTTCTTATAAACTGAAAATTACTTATGAGGTCACTGGCAAGAGAATGTGATAAAAGGGTGTCGCGATATGAAATAGGTTCAGGAAGTCTGATTTAGACTAATGTCCAATCTAAGAGGACCACAAGGGCAGACCTCAAGAACTATTTGTAGTATGCGGATCACAATTTGAGAAACGTTGGACTATACTACTACTACTACAGATTATTATTATTATTATTATTATTATTATTATTATTATTATTATTATTATTATTATTATTATTATTATTATTATTATTATTATTATTATTATTATTATTATTATTAAGTATTGATAAGTTTGTTTGTTTTTTATTTTATTTTTTAAATTTTAGGTTTGGGTCTAGAAATGTTTGTTCCACGTGTCTCGATCTTCAGTTTCCTCTTTTAACTCCCAATATTTTCTTCTACTTTTCAAATCATCGATCAGTGGTGTTCTTTTTCTTCCTGTTCCTCGCTTTCCTTCCATCTTCTCTTCTATAACGGTGTGAAGAAGACAATTTCTTCGTAAGATGTGTCTAACCCAATTGGCCTTCCTACGATGGTTGCTGGCTAAAAAAACTACTACTACTACTACTACTAATAATAATAATAATAATTATTATTATTATTATTATTATTATTATTATTATTATAATAAAAGAAGAAGAAGAAGAACCTATAGTGTGTCATTGTTTGATTATTTCCTCCACTCACTGAAGAGTCACTAGTTTCTGTTGCACTCGAATGCATCGAAAACCAGAAATAACCCACGCGAGCGTATAATTTCCGTTTCCTGTTAATTGCTTTCGCAGTACCTAATTTACGCTGTTGAACGGATTCTATTGCCCTTTATTAGTTATATCTATATACACTTTAATTTTCCGCAACCAGTATTTGAAAAGTATTTCTTATATATAAAAATGAAACAGGAATTGCTACAGAATGACATCCTTAACTTGAAAAAAAAAAAAAAAAACTTGTTGCAGCAAGTTCAGGAGATGAATTTCCTTCTTGAAGTGTTGAAATTAATGTTTGTTCTTCTTTTATGTGGTTAGTGTACTTACAAGCGTTCACCAACAACAACAATTTAAAAAAAAAATCATGTTCAGTTTCCGTCCCTTTCGCTTTAACATCGATGCAATCATGTCTTATTTTTCCTTGTCTTTTCTTTCTTTCTTTCTTTTTATCTAGATATCTTCGTTACTTCTCTTCTTTCATTACTCTTCTTCTCGTTTTCTGTTATTATTTTCCCGCAGGAAATCTGCTACTTTCTTGACCAGAAAACGTTAAGATCTCAACGCCACAGAGTGATGAATAACTACCTTGATCTTTGGTTTTCAAACCATTGATTTATATGAAGAAAGGGCTTTTTTTCTCTCTCTCTCTCTTTCTTTCTTTCCTAATGGAGAAAGTTTGTAGTGGTTTAATTCCTTTTTTAGATTCAGGCACGCTCACAGAACTTTTTCCTAGGGGGCGAAAATAGACCGACTCACAGGGGCGGTCCCACACGGGTTGTCCACCGAGTCCGACCTCCCGAAAAAGTTCGTAACTTGACATACATGTGTATACCTTCTTTTTTAAAAAAAAAATAAAAAATAAAAAACCGACTTATTTAGCAGAGAAATTACTAATGTAACGTATTGATTTGATTTTACATTTCCTCTGTACTATTTCCTTTCTTATAAAAATAATCTAGTTCTATCACTTAAAAAAAAAAATACTAGCTGAACTTGTGCTCTCTACACAGCGCATCATTCACATATGAGCATCAATTTCCTTGTCGTCTGTTACAACATCAGTAAATGTCCCTTTACAGACACAAGTGAATCATAAAGGGAAGATTTTTTTTTTTCGAATTATTTTTTCAATATCTCTCACTGTTTGCAAGATTTGTGCCTACTTCCGGTTGGAGTTCCTAATTCATGTATGATCAGTGTTTTCTTTCTTCTTGCATGCAGTATGTAATAAGCAAATACATTACACACACAATTACGTCAGTGATATATGGTGGTCATTGGGCAAAACACACCAAACAACAAAGATTCATCTTATACTGGAGAAATGGTTATCCTTCGTTTTTCAGTATCGTTTGACCATGTAACAAACACCGGAGAGATGTACAACACCTGTATACAAATGTGTGGTGTTGGTATGTATAACTCGTAGGATATGATGTTTTTTAAAATTTCAATACTTTAAGTGTACTCCTAAAAAAAATGTAATAAAGAAATAACGGGCATTTTTTAAATATTCAATTAGAACTGAACAATATACACAAAATTTGCAATCGATCAGTGAAAACAGCATCTTTCTAGAGGATGTGGTTTCGGAGATATCATTGTCAAAAAAAAATTGGTCACAAACATATAAAAGTCCACAGACATATAAACTTTTCTTCACCTCAAACATATAAAGCTTAAGATATACAGTACTTAACAATTACTTATCGTCTTTCTGGGTGTAGAATAATACCATTTCAATACTACATAGACGTAGTCTTGTAGTGTTGGATCTCCCCTCCTTCACGCCCCAAAAATATTGAACCCTTCTAACAAAAACTTCTGGATGTGCGCCTATCAACACAAGCGCAATCACCAATATACATACACCTTGACGTACGCTTGCACAAAATATTTCATATACAAACAAAAATTGTTTACGCTCATTACATACTATAACTTTATTAATTACAGTAAATATACTATAATATATATATATATATGGCACGTATTTCGAAGAACTGAAAAATCTTTGTACCGGTACATCACTCAAACTATGTTAAAGATATGTAAACTAGATGTAAAAAATGTATTCTACAAGTATTTTCAATGTCTTGTTTTCTCTTTATTTCAGAGGAAGGTACAACAAAGACATTCACTTGTGCTCGAACGTTGGTGGGGCAGCATGTGTTTTTGCAAATGGTTGGAGTTGAGGGATCCCTCTCACTGTGCGAAGTTGAGGTCTTTACAACAGATGGTAAGTGACGAGTTATGAATTGTATTTGACAAGACTTAGGCTAGTTTTAGACGGAAGCATTTATCGTAGCACTTCTCGTACTAAAAATCATATCATCGATATCCTACCGTGTAAAGTAGCAAATGGTATAGAATTTCCCATGCTATGGCATATCCTATGGCATTTCTTGTCGATAGAACCTGCTCTATTTCGTAGCATTTTTCCTAGCATTTCTGGTGCGATTGCAGCGCCGTGGTGTGTTAAAAGGAAGCGAAAGATGTTGTGCCAAATATACATGCTCTTTGTTTTGTGTGGGAAATTGAATTGTAGTAAAGAAAAATAAGTTGGAGTTGGCATGCTAATGCTGATTGAAAAGTATCAGGAGCATCCTTGTTTGTACAAAGTTAAAAGCCCTTTGTGTCATAATAAGCTTATGCGACAAACGGCTTTAGAAGAAATAGCGACTGAAATCTGTGTTTTTAATTTCGAAGCCATAATTGCGCTCTTCTCCAGTGATTAGTTTGCTACGTCAAGACAAGAGGCTTATCAAAATGCTACCGTGTAAAAGAGCACCATATGCTTTTGACGCCATAGAATATTATACGAGAGTTTTGACAGCATATCTACTACGAGAAATGCTCCGGGTCCCCAGGCTTACGAAACTGTATTAAATTTCTTAAGATTTTCTTAATAGAAATAAAAAATACCAAACGTAATATAGTAACTACGGAGATGAGTCCCCCTAGAAAATTTTCATTGGGCGCCCATGGGGTCAGGCCCCCTACCCCCTCTGTGCATCACTGATTAATTCTCACCACCATACAATACAACAAGTAGAATTATGCTTTCTTTAAAGATTTGTACTTTTGATATCTTAGATTAAATGTTTTAATGTGAAGAATTGCGCTTTTAAATATCTATACTTTGAGTTTCTTCTATGAGATACTTTGTATGGAGGGTAAGAATTACATTTCTAAAAAATATATATTCCTAATTTTTTCGATAAAATATTTTGTATGCAGAATGAGGCTTATGATTCTAAAGATTTTTCAAATTCAAGTGTTTCGGTGTAAACGTGTGCCTTGACAATGTTTAATTGCGTTTATGTCATTGATAATATTGAAAAGGAATAGAGCTTCAGAGTTTAAAGGCTGTATCTAGAAGATACAGTCATTGGGAGACAGACACTCTAGACAACTAAAATTTACTACAGAACAAAGTAGTGTTTTAAGCCGGTTGCAAGTCTCTCCACTATGTCTTGTGGAAATCTCCTACTTTGGTAACTCCTAGTTGTATGTTTAATACCTACTTAAACAGTAATTTAACTTAAACAGTTTAACAGTAATTATCGCATGCTATGTACAGGGTGTCTATTGGTCACGGAAGTCAGGAATGTCACGGAAAACAGTCATGAAAGTCAAGAAAAAAGTCACGAAATTTAGTTTTTGGATCACGATTTTTTTGTTATCTGTACTAATATAAGTACAGACTGGAAAATTTTGTTCAATAAAACATCAAAATTTACCACCGACATTGTCTATAGTCGGCTTTAGACACTACCAAATCGCTAACAAAACATGCTTCTATCGCATGCATGAAAATTCGGCCTAATTCGTACCCAAATTCCCTCTTGAGAATGTTACGATATGTTATGGTTTGGTAAAGAAAAGGTCACGAAAAAGTCACGAAATTTCATTTTGGAATTTTAGTAGACAACCTGTTGTATTTAATGTTATGCTAACTAATTACTTATAGCATACACCTAACATTGGAATAACAAACAACACTTACAAGGGTTGTTCATTTAATTCTCAGATTGCCAAAAGTATTGTACTTCGGAATCCTCATAGCAGGTATATGTGGCAACATCTTTTGATGATACCACAGCGTTATCACTCACATGAGCCCAGGCAACGTTAAGTGAGACGTGATTGCGCGCAGTGTGTCGAATTGTGAAATGAATGATTGAAAGAACAGCAAACTCATGTAAACTTAGGAAAAGGCTGAAGAGAAGTGGGCCATTCCATCGTCACGGGCAGGACATTTACACTACATTTTTGATGCTTTAAAGTTGTATATTTCTAAAAGTACAACATAAATTCTGCTAATTGTATGATATATGAGCAGTACGGACTTAGGAGTATATGTAGCTGATGTTTTCAGTATTTTTTTCTGTTTAGAGTAGAAAATATTAATTCCTAAACGTCTGTCACGGGTGGGGACAGAAAAGAGAAGTGACTTTCGACACACCAAGTGAATGTTACAAAACTCTGTGAATTCTTAGCGTAAAATGTTTTTATTTAAATGGAAATGTATAAATGATTAAATTTTTTAACAAACTTCACATAATAGAAATTTGCCAAATATTTATTTAATGCGTAAACTAAATTTTACTGTGTCACGGGCAGGACACCGTGTGAATCAACACACAACATCTCAATAAGAATGATTTCAAAAATGAAATAAAATAGAAAATAAGTTAATTTCTGCTGTTCTGTTATAGCATTTTACACAAATAATTATATTTACTTTACTTGAGGCTCGCTTTTATCACTTAAAAGTAATAATATGCCGTACACTTATTTTTCACCACCTACACTTTAGGAAATGGTTTTATTTGCCCATTTGCACCCACCTTGTAGGGAAATTCGTACAAAACACTGTCTAACAGTATATAAAATAGGTGCTGGTAATCAGTACCCGTGCCATGGAAAATCAGCGCCCGGGGCGTGAGTATACGACAAGTCGCGACAGCGCCCGCGTAAATATGAGTGAGGTCGACAGACCAGCCGCAAAGCGTCACTATGGTTGGCGCGACGCGTAAGAAAATTTTTAAAAATATACCCTGCTTTTCCTTGATTTTGAGCACTTTTTAATAGTTTTCCTTCCATTATATATATATATATATATATATATATATATATATATATATTGCGCCCCCTTACTTTGACGCCCGGGGCCGTAATCACGCTCGCCCCTCCTCCAACCCCGGCACAGCACTGCTGGTATCAAAGGTATTATTTGATCGAAATGCACGTAAGACATCTTCAACAGTCTTGAAAATTTTACCGCAATCGCTTACGGTTTTCATACGAATTTCCTTGACTTCTTTGTCCTCTTCCACTGGGCTATGTGCGATAGTTGCATGTCTATGTTTTCTTTTTCTGTCCACTAGAGAAAAATTCCATCAACAAAAATGTTTCTCGTGTTATATCTTCAACAGCTGGTCTAACACAAGCCTTGTTAACATGCAAACCTAAGTCGTCGCTCAGGATAGCTTCATGGCTTTCGGAATCATCATTTTCAGAATCAGAATAAAAGTCTGTTAGAAATTTAAAGATTTTATAGGGATGAAGCTCTAATTTAAAAGTTCGACGAACTACCAAATTTTCGCTGTCAAATTGCAGGAAAAATTGTTTTGATTGGGGACATTCAATTGACAAGAGCATTTTCCCGTCTTTTATTCAAAACGTCTTTTTTTTTTTTTTTTTCAATTTCTGCTTATGATAGTAGTAAAACAGATATATATTGAAACGAATAGTTTAAAGCTGCTACGAAATCAGCAGCACATTCTACAATTACTTTCTTTTGTTTCACAAAGTTCCATACTGGCCGTTTTGTACGTACTCCAATCCCATCTACTGCTCCCTTGAAACGAACAGAAAGGTGACGCTAATGATAATGTTTATATGACACTTATTTTAAGCTAAACATCATACTGACAGTAACAGATAATCCTCTTTTTAAGTAAATAATGTTCATGCTTAGAAAACTTTATTTTAGTACACATGGAATAATTTTCTATCGTGAATAACCAATGTATACAAACTATCCCAACAGTGGCATGCCCATTGTCACGGGCAGGACAAGTTTTCAAATTGAAATAAATCGAAATATATTGTTAGCATTAGTCCAAAATTTGGTAAATGTGAAGTACACGTGAAAATTGTTACTTCTACTAAGTATGAACCACCTTCACAAATTTAGTAATTCAGTACAATAACTTTTGGTAGTTTTCTGTCACGGGCAGGACACTCAAGTTGACGTTTGTATCTTTAATGATATTATAAACAATTTTTATCCTGTAAACACAATTTCAACTGCAGCTTGTAGCAAAAAGAAGCATCTTGGATAGCTCGAAGTTACTTCAGCCAAACATGCACAACATACCGTAAAATGTTGCCGATAACAAGAATAAAAAAATTCCTCGCAGCTGACATGTTACAAATTCACAACTCAGACTTAAAATTTTACGTGAATTCTAAGTATAAATAAGTTTTTCTTTGTGAAAAAGTAAATTTTGTTTTATTTACTTCATATATACGTAAAAATACATTGGTTTTGACAGTTTTCGAAAATTTGGGTTCAGGCTCACTTTCGCGTGGAATGGCCCAAGTATTGAATGTTGCAAGTAACATTCGGTGATGCGCCAATGAGTCACGCAATGACCTTTCAGTGGTTTACCCCTTTTAAAGCCGAAAGAATGTGTCGTGAATAATGATCCCCATCGTAGCCACTCGTCTGGGAATTGGAATAAGGACAAAAAATGCCGAAGTCAATGCACTTATCAGATGCGATCGTTGACTGTGAAATGCCGCTGGAGTTAAACAATTATATCAGTTCATGTTACCAAATCGTACAGGAAGACGTAGGAGTGGAGCACGTATTGACGTAATTCGTACCGAGGATCCTCACACAGAACCAGATTGACACTCCCGTAACAATTTGCAAGGAACTGAAGGAACGTTCGACATTCCTATCCTAGACAATATAATCCAGGAATGAATCATGGATTGATAGTATAACTCCGAAACTAAGGTAATGTCGTCCCAATGGAAGTCACCTGGAAACCCAAGACCCCAAAATGCCAGACAAGTCTGATCTTGGATGAAAATGCTACTGATTTTTTTCTTTTGATGTTCGAGATTCTGCATCACGAATTTGTTCCACGTGGTCAAACAGCCAATAAAGAAATCTACATATACGTATTACACCGGTTACACAATTCCATTTGCCGGAAACGGCCGGACAAATAGCCATATGGACAGTGGCGTTTACTCTATGACAATGCTCCATATCACACTTCAGAATGGTGACCGACTTCTTGGTTGGAATTATCATTCTTGTCGTGCACCATCTTCCCTACTCGCCATATTTAGTTCCGTGTGACTTTTTCGTGTTTTCTGCACTAAAGTTCACTTAAAAAGGGAAACGATTTTACAGAATTCACGACAACATGACAAGGAGATTTTGGCGCGTTTAACGACAAGCGTTCCAAGACTACTTACAGTGATAAAGTCAACATTGGAAGAGGCACTAAAGTACTTTGAAAGAAGTAAACACGATTACGTCGTTTCTTTAATTTTTTCAGCATCAGTTCATGAATTAAATGAACAGCCCTTGTACGTATGCATTATCAAATATTAAAATGTGGTATGTGGTTAGAAATGTTCTATTGTTAACATGCTACCCTATATAAGTTACGGTAAACGTGTACAGCTTTTCAAGATATGTCTCTAACACGAGGAATATGATAGGGTTCTAGGAAGGAAGTCTTTCGAAAAAAGACCTGTGGGTAGAGCAAGAAGAAGATGGATGTATATCAGGGTTTTGAATGACATCAGGGAAATGAATGACATCAAGCATAGATTTGTCTGGCACAAACCAGAATCCAATGGCGATCCTGTAGATCTTCAGATTTATAAAGCAATAGAACTAATTATGTGTTATTTTCTGTCCAAATAATATGATTTTTAGTACAACACAATTCAAAGCAAATTTTCTTATGTGGATGTTTATTTATTTTCCAGAATTCTCCAATGACCGCTGTGCACCTTCTGGACAACTTGACGACGCAGAACTTGCAGCATTCGACAGAAGTTGTTATGAATTCCAGGTGGGTCGTGGCGGTTCGTTTGAAGACGCTCGAAAGCATTGCAAAAGCCGAGGGGGTGATGTAGTCCATAGTTTCCATGGTCCTACGTCAACTTTTATACTCGCAGAACTAGAGCGTTTGAAACCAAATCTAAAGACTCAACTGGTGTGGATAGGTGCTCAAAGGGATCCTGGGTTTACCTCAAGAACATGGAGATGGGTCGATGGTAAGTAACTTTCTTGATCGGTTATTGAAATAGTAATTTATACATTCGTTTACAGTAATAATGTATGTCTTAGTCGATATGTACACGTGTTGATCAATTCAGAAGAAGTGTGCTGTTTCAGCAGCTGTCTAACTAAGGAATTGAAGCTATTATTTGCAGGGCTCGGGGGGAAAACACGATAACTGACAAAATCATGTTTCGAGATAATGAGTAAATATATTTTGCTATTTACCGTAATTTACTTGCAGGAAATCGGAAGAGGAAAGACTTTCAACGCTTATTACTCTGCCATCTATTGGAGAATTGACGCGTCGACTGTTCTTATGATGAGGAACACAGAGATCTAAAAAAAATTTCAAAATACCGAAAATGTCAGTTATCGTGTCCCCCACCCCCCACCCCCGAGCCCTTCATTTATATATTTTTGAAATTTTGTAGTAAACTCATGATATATCTATCAGTCTTGGTTCTGGCTGTCCCCTCCCCTAGTATTTACCTTCTAGATCTACCACTGGTGATCAAATAGTTTGCCAAGAATACGAACCTCTGAAGTTAGGGACATATAAAACTCGGCATCACGTTGACCTTATATTCAAAATAAGCGAACACATGTATCAGCGTTTTCGAAAATCCGCTTCTAGATGGTAAAGGGAGGGGAAAGGGTAATTTCTATAAAATTCTATTTTTGTTTATAAAGATTTTGCTTAATGGTTCCCGTAAATTAGATAAATCTATTTTAATTAAATTTCTGAATATAGCATTTGAGTCGAACTGTTTTTTATCATTTTACTTTGATTGGTATATGTACCCTAACAAGGGAAAAAGAGAAGCCACATTGTTTTAAAGAATAGAATATCTCGAGCTCCTAAAGGTAGAGAAAATGAAGTTCGGCATATAGACTTCTCATTAAAAATAATTGAACGAGTGTCCTAGCGTTTTCGGAAATTCCCCTTCTAAAGGGGAAAATAAGGGAGCAATCTCTATAATCTGTTTCTATTTCCGAATTTGTGTTCATAAAAATTTGCTTAAAGATTTGCATGAATTGGGTGAATTTATCGGTTGAGAGTGTAAGAAAGTGATCTAACTCAGGCTTGACATTGTGAAAAGTTATTTAATGACTGGGATTCATTTAGATATCACACAAATAACTGGATATCAAGACTTGCATTACAAAACTTGTTTTTACCATAGTTTTTGTTTCTTCACGTTTTAATTTTCATTTAATTGATCATTGATTGCTGTACTATTAAAAAGAGGAATTTCCCCATATTTTTAGTAAAATTGCATAATATTTTTTTAATATTTTTAATAATAGCTCTTAGATTGTCATTTACCACCGGGATTTAATATCAACTATTCGAGCTCCTCTGTGTACAAAAAATAAATACGATAGATGGTACTGGTTGGTTGTTATGGTAACTTTTCGATTCAGTTTTGCAAGAAAACTACGGTAGTTTGTGCTTGTTATTAACGAGACTTCAATGAAATTTGAATTGTAAATCTCCAGCAAATTATATGATAGAAAGCACTGATTGAAGTTTTTCTAAGAAAAAAAGAAATCAAAATCCAGGAAATATTTTTCCACGTTAAATAATCTATTTCCTAGTTAAGAACTCCTCAATCGGCTAAGTTTTCAAATCTTTGGAACACGGAAAGCGACTTTCGTTATGTGTAAAACCACAATCTATGTACTAGTGTAGCCATACGTCTCGATTAATCGGTATTGCCAGGTTTCGAGAACACAAAATATTGTCCCAGTTTTTGAAAAGCATATTTTGGCAAATGTTTTCTCAGTAGAAAGCACCGTAATTAAGTTGAATTGTAATACAATTATACATTCATTATATAACACTGATTTATTATGTTTCGAACCATACAATAAACATAGTTTTGTTTCTATTTTCAGTTGTACCATAATTTTTTTATTCCAAAATAACTATTCCTCCAACCGTTGTTTATTATTATTATTATTATTATTATTATTACATTTTTATTTTTTAAATGTCCCACTTTAAGTTGTTGAAATTATGGTCATCCTACTCAGAACTGTCAAAGGTCATTAAACTCAAAACAAACATACACTTATGACCATAACCTCTTTCCACTCTTCTTTCTTCCTTTCTGTAAGGAACGATTCCACGATTAAAATATTACTGCGCATCTGATATTCATGGTTTTGTAATAATTCCGATACTTTTGCTTTCTGTGCGTGTTGATATTCATTTTTTCTTTCTTCTTTTAAAAAATCTTCTTTCCGCCCGTTGTTGTAACCACTGTTAGTTATGCATAATGACTGGACAAGACGTTCTTCCGGTGATATCGCGTTTGACCCTGAAGTGTTTAGAATTACATAAAAAACGATATCAGTTCACATGAGAAAGCCTAAGATATATGAGTTAAGGCAAAAGCATGTCACGTATACATTGTATTTGACCTTGGACGTTTTCTTTATTGCATTCAAGCAAGCACTTTCTGTCTTATTATACTGCACATCTTTAAAACATTTAATTAATGATAAACATCATTCATTATGCTTTAGACATTTCATAAAGTTTTGTGGTTCAGCCTGAACGGTACTACACATTTTTGGCGGTCCTACCCGATAAATGATAGGTTCAGACCGTATTTGTTCTGTTTTCAACTGTACTGCATGCACTGGACATCTCACTCAATTGGCGCTAATTCATTTTTTTAAAAAATGAAAAAATAAAAAAGAAAGTTCTGCTAGTAGCGTATTTTCCGGGTAACCGAGGATACCAGCGATGGTCCTGCTACATTAAAGAAGAAAGTTAATATAACACGTATAAATTAATTTAAAATAATAAGTTTACAACTTATCTTCTTTTCGTGGTACAAAAATCAGTACAACAATGGATTTCAGGTCAAATAGCAAATTCAACATACATATTTCATGAGCACATTGATGAATGAAAAACTACTATTGATTTTTTGAGCACGAGAAAAATATTTCATGAGATAACCGGGCAAATTCCGTAACTTCATTCATTAACACAACGCAAAATTTGCGAATTAGTTGCGCTAATTGACATAGCAATTATAATGACTTTCTGCATTTTTTGCGTTGCATTGCTATATACAGAATTTTGTGAAGACTGGTACGGAATGACAACCAGCATCAGTAACAGAGGGAACTTTTAAGGGAAGTGGCATTGGTACAAATTAGCATTTTATGAATGGAATCCACGACGAGTTAACTGCAAAGAGATATGATGGCATTTCACTTACGGTGGAAAACATTAATGGGCTGAAACTACAGTTCAATCAAAACACACCAATCACTAAATGTTCACTGACATGCATATTTTGTATATTATTATTATTATTATTATTATTATTATTATTATTATTATTATTATTATTATTATTATTATTATTATTATTATTATTATTATTATTATTATTATTATTATACAAGATTAGTGGTAGCCCATGCCTTAAAACCAGTATATGTCGCTTTGTTCTGCCTGAGCAATGCTGTGTAGCTTTTCAAAGTAAAGTATGCAGCATTGTCCTATGCTATTTATATTCAACCTTTTAACTATCTCAATACTACGTTTCTCTGCCCCTATATTTTACAAAGCTTTCTCAGTTTTTTTTTTCTAGTCAATTTTCTTGGTTCTTGTTCATACACTCATTTCAAAAATTCCATGTTATTTTCCAACACCTAACTGGAATACTAATGTTTGTGCTTCGTACGAAAGTAATATTAAATTATTTTTTTTCTTAGAGCTTTGATCAGGATACAAAAAAAAAAAAAACTTTTTATCTTGCTTCTGTTAACATTTCTATTCTACTTTTATTCGTCATTCACACTCTAGTATATCATCATTAATAATGAATAGTATTATATATGGACAAAATATTATAGGGAAATCAAAATTTTCACATTTGTATTAGACACATATATTTTTAAAATTTTTCACTCGTAGCATCCTTTGCCAGGTATATACACATGACCTAGAAATATTCTATCAATTTTTTGTAAAGTACATACATATTTCATAGAGTGTTTCTTGAATTCCTAGACAGCTTCAAACATATTACTTAGTCCATTCTCTGAGTATGTTGGCACACAGACATATTTTCACGAATGTGTCCTTGGATTCTTGACGAACACAAATGTGATATATACAGGGTGTTACAAAAAATGTGTCACAAAACTTTGGGAACAGATTTCTCACATCAAAATAAGGAAAAAAGTTCATATGGACCTGTGCTCAAAAGTGAATAGTTTCGGAGTTATAGAGTACCGAAAACGTGAAACAAGTGAATTTTAGAAGTTCATATCTCTACTATTATAGGACCTTTCGTTGTCGGGTTAAGACATCACTGAGGAACGTACGTGAAATATTCAACTATCCATATTTAAGAATGCTCCTGTAGTTGTACACCAATTTTTAGAGAAGCAGGTGAAGAGTGATCAAGTACTCCCAAAAAGCCTCTCTAAAAATTATTGTACAAGTACCGGAGGGTCAGAAGGATGGATTTGGATAGTTCACATACTCGTTCCTCAGTGATGTCTTGATCCGACTACGATCGATCCTATAGTAGTGGAACTATGGACCTTTAAATCTCATTTTTTCACATTTTCGACCCCTATAACTGCGAAACTATGCACTTCCGACCACATGTCTATATGAACATTTTTTATTATTTTGATATGAGAAATCTATTCCCAAAATATTGTGACAAACTTCTGTAACACCCTGTATATTTCTTCGAATTTATTGTCTTGACATTCATCTACCTTAGAATATTCCTTGCATTTATCGACGATATATTTCCTAGATTATTAACTAAATTTCTTGGTGAAAATACATATCCTAGGATTTTACGGGAACTTTTTGCTGAAAAGACGTCTTTTCTAAGGTATTACCGAAACCTTTTGGTGAAAAGACGTACCGAAAAAACCAAGGATGTTATAAAATAGAGGATCTGCCCATACGTATCTTCATCATAAGAACTCAATGAAGCCAAAAAAAAAAAAAACCGAGCATCGTCTGAGCCGGCACGTCTGATTGGCTACTCTCGTATCCGCGATGATTGTTGGCTCGAAACATTGCGATTTTAGTGGCGCGGAGTGGGCAGATTAGGTGTGGCGAAGCTGTGACGTATGGCTTCACGATTTTGTTGTATGGGCAGATCCTCTATTTTATAACATCCTTGGAAAAACAGACATTTTCTTGAATATTACCCGAAATCTTACATAGAAGTACCTGCTACGAATATCTATAGATATTCTGCAAATATACGAGATTTTTCGTACTAATACTTGTAAAGATTATACACAGGGTTTGAGTTAAGTTGAGTTGATTTTGAGTTTAACGTCCCTTTCAGCAACGAGACTATATGAGACGGGACTTACTGATTAACGTGGAATCCGAACCACATTGAGCTCCCTCCGGGAAATACACAGGTTTTATAATATCTGAAACAACAGTCTGCTTCTTAGTGTAAAACGTGATCAACATATTCGTTCCTATTCTCAAACGCCTCCTCAAAAGGCTCAGAGGAGCTGTTACAGTGATTATTGTTTCTCGAAGATGATTCAGGTTAAGGTCAGGTGACTGTGATGTCCATTACACAAGCCCGCTTCTCCTAATTCAACATCAATTAGAATTCAATATCGCCATTTGTCCCAGATTCTGTATTTGTAATTGGTTTGAAAAGAGATTTACAAATACAACAACTTCACAGTTAAAATTAAGGGTAGATGTCATGTTATTTCCTAAAATTGTGCTAAAACGTACTCCATAAGAACTTACTGGAATAAATCTAGCTATGTATTATTATTAGTATTAGTAGAAATACTGGTAAAATTGTTATTATTTATTAATATATACTTATAATTTATGTTTTCATTGTAGGTGAAATAGTAGGGAAACCAGCGTGGGGAAAGGACCAACCAAATAATTATAATGGAGAACAAAACTGTGTTGTATTGGACGGTGGGAGAAACTGGCTCTGGAATGACGTTGGTTGTAACCTCGACTACCTACACTGGATTTGTCAGTACAGTAAGTTTTACCCACATAATTATGAGAAAATATCTTGGGTCCGTTTGGATTGTTATAATTAAACATCGTATTCTATCTTTGCTTTAATTGCTATCCTCGCAGGTTTAATTTTTTTATTTTTATTTTTATTTTTTTAAAAATCAAAAGGCTCATGCTTTTGAATAAGAAGCAGCTTCATGTGGGTGAACTGCTTTTCTGTTATCCATTTCTACTTACGACACAAGTTCAATGACTCACTGTATAAAGTAATAAACGTAGGATGAACAACTTTATGTGAAGCTATCAAGTAATGTCAAAAAGCCCTAGATTATATTAATAATTCTGATTTCAGCAGAGTACAACATACACATATATCCAAATATACGTACATGAAGTATTAAATTAGTAGAAATTTCTAATGAGGCTAAAACATAAACAACATAAACATAACATTTTCATCTACACAATCACCTCACGCAATATAATAACTAACACTCACCTATAATGTGCTCTGGGAATCCTTTAAAAAAATCTAGTACAATTTCGGTAACCAATTCTTTCACCTTCGACGGCTAGTCAGTAATGAACTTTGGCTTCACAAATATTTTTACATTTTGATTTAGTTCTTTTTCCATGCAAAATACTAAAATTAGCACAAAGTTATTAAAATTTTAGTGATCACTACACTCACTAACTTACAACCAGGTGTGCCAATATAAACGCAATATGCAATGCACTTTTAACACCTATTTCATACAATATAAAACGCTGAATATTGCAAGATATGTATGTTAAGAGTACATTGTAGATTGCGTTTATATTAGTACTCTTAGGTGTGAGGGTAGTGATCAATAAAATTTTAATACATTATTGCTGATTTTAAGCATCCTTACGGGTCGTTGTCACTGAAATTATCCTAACCTCGCTAGAATATAAACTATTCCGATATTTTCCAATTATCAATCAATTGAATTACAATAGTCATTATTTATCTTTTCATTTTCAGCACCTACCAGTTGCGGAAGTCCAGATAAACTAGTTAACACCACCATTGTTGGAACGAACCATTCGGTGAATGCAAGCATCTCGTACACTTGTCCAGAAGGTCACATGCTGATAGGAAACCCAACACGAACTTGTGAAGCATCAGGCTTTTGGTCAGGAGAAGCACCTACTTGCAAATGTAAGTTCTTCCTCGTTTATTTATAAATTATCATTAAAGTAGTACTTAATATTACTGACCGTTTTAGTAAATATTTTGCTTGTTAATATTTATGCCCATATTTGTAATTTTCTCGTAATCTTTATTTATTTATTTATTTATTTATTTATTTATTTATTTATTGTGTATTAGTTGTAATTATAAAGTAGCCAAAATTGACTCGTTCCTTTAAATACAGTACGTTTTATGTTGACTGTCATCAGCATAGAGACAGACATATGTTAGAAAGTTACCATGAGTACATATCAAAACAATCATCCTTGGTTTTTGTACTCATCAATTATGGAGTTGATTTGTCTAGTGTAATAATGGATAAAATTTCTTCTTAAATGATTATTATCATTATTATTATTTGATTCTACAAGTCACAAATGTCTTACTAGCAAGTTACCTTATCGAATAAAATGTATAAAGTTAATATTGTGCCTATACATTATAGTACAAGAGTATGGAATGGAATATCCTTTGTGTCTCTTTTATTTCATTTATTTATAAATGATCTCCCAGATAAAGATCAGGTATTTAACATTCTATTGTGTGCTGATGGTAAGAACTTTTTTTAGACTAATCAATAGTAAGAATGAAAACTTCTTCCTACAGCAAAATTTGAACAGAATAATTACATGGTGTAAACAATAATTTGCTAGAAAGCAATAGAAAGAAAACAAAATTTATAATGTACATAGAAAAAACACATATTGTGTTTGTAGCTGTAATGTTAACTGTGTGAAAACAGACATTATTAAGAGTCTGGAAATCAAATTCGATAGGCAGTTAAAATTTTGTTAACATATAAACTGTATTGTACAAGGAGCAAGAAAAACAATAGATTTTATTTTCAAACTGATAAAATATGTGTGTATTTATACAAGCTAATGACTTTAAGTCTGTATTATGGAATAGCATCCTATAACTCTCATAAACAAATTGAATATATATATATATATTAGTAAATACTGTTTACACATCATTAGCTTGAAAGTGCCGGATTAGAGTATAAGAAATTGCTCGATTTTAGTTCCTCTACATTGGAAATATACAATTTTAAGAAGGTTGACTGATTCTTTAAATAGATAAATTTTGACCAACATATAATAAGTAAATTATATAAGCAAATCAATATATATATTAGATTTGACTGATTTTTTTAAGTAATGACTAGAAAAACTTTTCCTAAATCTAACTTTAAGACTACTATTTTTTAAAACTTCTTTTCTATCTGTACATTTGCTTTCTATCAGATTAAATCTAGAAAGCTTGATTATTTTAATAGAACGACAGAACTTATCTTACTTACTTTAATTTATTTTCATTCTATAGAGCATTCAGGGCAAAGGAAATCAAGTCCAATTAGCGAAATTATGAGAAAAATAAACATAATTTTAAGAAGCTGAGAATACAGGGAGTAATAATCCCCTTTTGTAAATTTAAAACGTTTAGGAACTTAGTACAATTTATATCCATCACAAAGAAAAAACTCAATTTCAATACGGTGATGATATGTATATCGGGTGATACCGTATATTCACAATTTTTGTTAAAAAAAATATATTAGAATTTGATATTACCAAATCCAAATTAAAGACTGACGAATCCACACTTAAATTCGTATTGTCCAAAAAGGTTGATAAAATTTGATCTTACAATAATAATACATTCCAGAAAGTGGCTCATTATTGGTCCAATCAACTATATAGGTACTAAAATCTTCAATTAAATATATCCTAATTCAGAAAATTCAACTTTCGAACAATATAATTAAGATGATTCTTGAAATCTTGAGAACAAAAACCTGGATGAAGATAAAATTCTTAATTGTTTCCACTTTATTTCAGCCCAAACACACTCATTTATGTTTTCTAAATCATATCTTCAGTGAGTAAGAAGGTGATTTTTAACGACCAGCAGAGACCCAGCGTCCCTGCTACAAGTTTCTTTGCAATATTGTTTATCAGCCCTAAAATATGCAAAAATATCAGGAAAATAATTATAATCATTGTGAAGATCTGACAGCTGAGTTTCAGTAACTGCTATTACATCATAGTTACAATCAGCAACAGAAGAGAAAAAATGATGCTTAATTCGAAGTCCACTCACATTTTAATACCATACACTAAGTCAGTGTTATCAATACGTTCCTCACGATTGCCTCATTTGCTCCCCCTTCCCCCCAAAAAAATGTCCTACGAGAATGTTATAGACCATATTGCAGGATTGTATATTGTGAAAAAACTCGGTTTCATTCACTTCAACATGAAACGATGAATAAGAGTTATATTTGGTTTTCAATTTGGTCACACAACAGTCACGACGTTTTGTTGTTTAATAATATCTTCAACCCCAGCAATCCTAACTAATGGACTAAATCTAGTTACAAGTAAGACTTTTCTCCTCGGTTTTGACACTAACTCAGAGTTATTACTGTCACAACCAATAGTAAGTTTTCTTTGAGTTTGAAATTTGCGATCTATAAGCCACACGTTTATTTATCTATCTATCTATCTATCTATCTATCTATCTATCTATCTATCTATATATATATATATATATATATATATATATATATATATATATATATCTTCATTTCTTTGAATCACTTGAGACTAACACTCAGTATTCTGATTCGAAGTGCAATATCATTAGGCTTGTTATTACCATCTAAACTAGCTTACTGTACCTGATCATTAACATCAGACACAATTTCAACATTAGCTTCAAGATTAGAATTTAAGCTCGATCGGATATATTTTTCTCAACTATCAATTATCTCAATGATTTTCTCAGTTCTCGAAATGGTAACTTCAGCCCTAAATATTCAAGTTCCTGTAACAATACAAGATCAAATCTATTCAAACAATCCTCTACTAGTTTTGAAAGAAACTTCAAATCAATAGAAAATTGTTTGCTGTCGCGACTTGATTATCTAACCCTTCTCTGTTCACTATTTTAGCTACCAAACCTTGGATTACTAACAATACCCAAAGTATGGTAGTCAGTTATATTCGATTTGTTTATGCAAGTATCAAATTTCTAGTCAATAATTTCGGAAAAGTTTACCGCTTTACTTAATTGTTCTAGACATGAAAGATTCTTTTCATCTAAACGTATGATGCATTTTATAGATTTTTGTTTACCATAAACTGGTTGTTTACATTTGGAACAATTTTCTGGTGCAGGTACCATTTATTTCAAAATCAAAATACATTGCAAGATCAAAAATAATAATAGGAAAATGTATAAACTCGTACTGGCCAATAGAGTGAAGAGTCAAACAAAGGAAATATTAAAAAAAATTGAGTTCGCTTCTCGATCTGCCAGAGGACTTAAAAGAAGAAAGACCTCACGACTCTTTCTAAACAATAAGCCTTGTGATAGAATTCAAAAGGTAGACAGTAATGGAATTGATCCTGTTCAACCACTAAGAACCCTCCTGGAACACACAGTTCATGCAACATTTAGTCACATAACCGATTGACTGCCTGTCTTCAATATTATCCAGACCCACCAACGAAACATATAAAACGTGTTACACACAACAAAAGAAAAAAATCATTTTGGAGCACTTGAAAGAAAAAACGGCTACTCTAGTTGGAATTTGGCCAGAAAAGAAAGGAAAACCTTTAGAAGTGGAGTAACTACAGAGCAAAGGCGAGAAGTGTAATAATAATAATAATAATAATAATAATAATAATAATAATAATAATAATAATAATAATAATAATAATAATAATAATAATAATAATAATAATAATAATAATAATAATAATAATGCAGTAAGTGACTAACCTAACAAACAGATTATAGAATATCCTTTCAATAAAGATCGTAAATTTATTTGTAATTTAAAGGAAAAATGAAGAAATGTCAGAAGTTTTGATATACTGTATATACATGCAAACTTTAATACTTTACATATCTAACAGATGTTAGTAGTTATTTGATATACTGTCATTATTTGCGAAGTAATTTCTTTAGTTTCATGTTTGATGATGTGTTATCACAAAGAAAAAAGTTTTAATGAAAAAAGCAACTGCTTCATAAACCACTTTTTCACAGAATTATTTAGTCTTAACATAAAAACATAAATAAATACAACAATTATCTTCTCTAAAATTAATATAATCTTATTCCTTTTGATCACAATGAAAATTGATAATAACTTTTAATGATGATTGTTAAAGATATATTTTACTAATGTTCAAGAAGTTTGCTGCAATTAAATGATATGTAAATAGAATGGTATGTATATCGTCTCACAGCAATTTTTAACATTTGATATAACTACTATTATCCACCTGTCGAAATGATTCAGCGTCAATACTGCACCCACTGATTTACATAGCCACTTGAAAATTAGCAATGTTATTACGCGTAGATATTTTAAGATTTTTTTTTCAGTTATGCGTATATATTACTGTAGCTATTCCATTATCTGATTGTCACTTTATGATAACTTTTGTATATATCTATTTCCTATGTAATGTAAAAGGATAAACAAAAGTTATCTAAATCAAAGAAATTAAAACACAGTGTAATTACAAATGATTCATCGGGTTTTGTATGAATGCATTTCACAAAGTACGGTATTACATACAGAATAATGATTGACACATCATTTGAAAAAGCACATTTTCAAGTTTCTTACACATCATTACAAATATTCTATGTGCACTCTTCGTCTTATATGACACACATCTACGCGGTAGTCAAGCCCAGCCCATACACGTTCGAGCTCTCCACTGTTTCCTCCGAGACAGATGGTCACCCGGAGCTTTTTCCCTTACAGAGGCACCCTGTGTCCTTAAACTGTCGTTACCATCGCAAAATGCTTTGGTGTGTTGGTAGTTCTATGTTCTACTGTCTTCGGAACGTACGCTGCACTGTGGTGACGGATTCTGTCTTCACATATTCCATCACACGAAATGCTTTATGTTGCTTATTCGCCATTTTGCAAACTGTTATCACCCTGCCACCTGGTGAGTCACAACGGAACCTGCCATGACATAAACAAAACTTTAAAGTAAGCTCTTTTGATTGATTATTAGTGCAAATAGATGGGCATTAAATATTTGAAGTTATAAGACTTTAAAACCTGATGAATCATTTGTAATAACCCTGTATATTATAGTTTATAAAATTTCGTATCAGGTTTCTCGCTGTTTATCAAGCTACTAGAATAATAGCGAGTTAGAACGCTCAACTAGGAGATATATTACTAGGACTTCAGGATCCTAATAGTCTAGCCTGATCAGTGCTGGTAATAGTGTTTTGTTAAGACTTTTGTCCCTGAAATGTGCACTTTTTGCAAAACAGGGACGATAGTAAAGGTAAACAAATAGTTTTGAAATATTGATGAAATAAAGAAGAACTAAATTGAATATTCTGAGATAACTCGCTCATGCATAGCGTTTTGGTGCGATCCAGATACGAACTTGTGCTACACAGATAAATATCCTCTCCTAACCTACCGAAGTTTTTAGGGTGGCTTTATCAAAATACCAGTTCAAGACCTTTATTATATTTATTATTTACGATGCAAAGTTCTTCCATATTACGACAGGTAATGGCACATTTCCTACGAGAGAAAATTTCCATGAAGCATCAATTTTTTGTAAGGTTTACGGCGTATACTAATATACTTATATATATGCCATCTAGGATAGCAATAACGTGTGCACCAAATCATTGTCAGTGATTATAGAGAATGATTCCTGTAGAATAACAAAGTAAAAATTAACATGGTGCATACGTAGTTGTTGTCCTAGAGGCCTTACATTATCTAAAGCATATTGTTGTTATTATCAGATATATATTTAAAATCTTATTACATTTGTAGAGGGAAACAAGTTATCATGGCTTAAAATATGCTTAAAAAATATTTTTTTGAATTTATTTTGTTTCTTTTTACGCTCAGACGTGGAACATACTTCGAAAACTGGTATGTTATAATTATTAAGTATATAAAACATTACACATTGTATTTCTCGCAAACTAAATTACTTAGATTATGTTACTTTTCTGTTTCACCATAGTATAACATTCTAAAATGTATCTGTGTGTGTTTAAGAAAAAAAAATTGTTTCTTGTTTGATGAAGATCCTGTAATGTAATGTAAACATAGTTTTGATATTTGTAGATGTATGCAAATTATTTGATCTTTTCATATTTGATTTCTATGTTACTGTTTAAGCTTTAGGGGACGCCTTGCGTAGTTTTAAACAAAGTAGAATAGTTTATATAACTAATAACTCCTATTAAACGTTATTATTATTATTATTATTATTATTATTATTATTATTATTATTATTATTATTATTATTATTATTATTATTATTATTATTATTATTATTATTATTATTACTAGCAGCGTTCACCCCGCTTCGCTGCGGTCACCCCGGAACGCAATAAACTTTGTTACTTAGATAATTTTTACTTTTTCGCTTTCAAGTGATATGATAAAAACCATAGAAGATTGCAGTAAATCTTAACATTATATCGCCTGTCATTTATGTTAACCCGCCCCGCTTCGCTGCGGTCATCCCGGTGCTGGCATATTGTAAAAGTGTCTGTAAAAATAAGCAAATCAATTAAAAAATTTTAAACAGAAGATTCAAGCTATTTTCCGCTGTATATCGCCTGTCATTTATGCTAACCCGCCGAGTTAACGGTCATGCGGGTTGCATAAATACGTTTATTTTTACCTATGATGAACTAATAACAAAGGATTTGTACCTGAATGGTCAATTATCTCAAGACACTGGTAATTAAAAATTAAAGTGATATGCTAAAAACCATCTAGGGTCCAAATCCTAATAACCCCCCAAAAATGAAAGAAATCGGTTCAGCCGTATTAGCGTGATGAGCTAACAAAGGATTTGTGCATTCTCTTTTATATATATAGATTATTATTATTATTATTAAGGTATTGTGTATATATTGGCTTAGCCTCCTTTTCGGACTAGAATTAATTTGACGTCACATGGAAAGTAAAATTATTACCTGAATAGGAAGGAATTATGATAATACTTCTCACACTCGAATTCACTACTAAACTAGTAAAACACAATATATTTAATTTAGAAGGTTATACAGAAGTTGTGGTATTAAGTTTAGAACTCAAACTGTTCGTTTCTTTTCCCATTGTACCTGTATAGTCAGATGCACACCATTATCTTAACTCATAAGATATGTAACATAATAAACAATTCAAAAAATATTAAATAATCAAGATAATCAAAAAAGGTAAGGAAAATTCTCAAAAAGGTCAATAGATATAAAATCGATCATGACATAAGGCGATTATTGTTGATTGTTGGAGAGCAAAAATTACCGAATTGTACTAAAGAACTTTTTTCCAGACTGTAGATAGATTACAAATTTAAAAAAAAAAAAAAAAAAAACTGAAACCAATAATCGGAAGTGAAAATTTAACATGGAATGTACTCATAAACATATTATTAATATTTGTCGTTTATTAATTTCCGTATTCTTAATTTCATGAAGATGTTCAAATAATTACGTCATTTTAAAGCTAGATTAACAGAGATTAACAAAATAATAGATAAAATGGTAGAATTTACTATTGAAATAAAACAAAACTCAGAATGTTCCATGTTTTAAAGCTTATGAATACAGTAGTGATAGCTAAAGCTGAAGTTTTAACATTAGTCATATTTTAAAAGAATTGACAGAAGGTAACTGCTGCTTATTTTAAAGTATATCCCATATTTCTAGAATGAATATGTAAGAAATACATTCCTAAAAGAGAATTTATTGAAAGATTATGAAATATAAATTCAGATCAGAGAATATTACAAAAACGTCACGAAATCCCTATAGAATATATTGATACTATCATGAAAAAGTACATTATTGAATATAGTAGTTATTTGATACATTTTCTTAACTTTAAAGCATTAGAAATATTTGAACATTAAATTGTGTCCATATAGATTTATTTATTTATTTATTTAAAATAAGCGTTTTCAGACTTTTAGTATTAAGTCTTAAAATTATAATGTTAATTATTTTCTACTTGAGAAAGCTTTATTGAACTAAGTAAAATAAATGAAGAAATCAGCAAATAAATAATATATTTGTTCAAATCTTCGTAGTACTTTAAAATTATGAATATGTATTTGTAATACACAATTATAACAACTTTGATATTGTCACGTTTTCACATTTTTAATTTTAATTTATTTATTATAGACGTTGATTGTGGTGGACTTCCTGATTTAGAGCATGGCACTGTTCGTCTAGAGCAGAACAGAACTACTCATGGCGCATCAGCAATCTATAGCTGTCACGAAAATTACACGTTGATTGGCCATGAGAAACGAACTTGTGGAGATGGTGGACATTGGAGTGAGGAAGAGCCTAAGTGTCTATGTAAGTTTTAGAATGGAGTAGTCAGTTCTATCGATACTGTAATTTTTTTCACTTCAATATTTTAGAGAAAGTCTTAGTCAAGAGTTCTCAATATTTATAGAAAAAAAGCTTTCATATTGCCATTCTTTTTTGCTTGTTAAAGCGTAGTTTAAAGGATTTCGTACTTAATAGATATTCTTTCCCACATTAAAATATTGTAAGGTAGATAGAAAATATCTTAAAAACTAAGTTTTGTGATATTTAAAAAAATAGTTACGTTGAAAATTATTGCAATCTTAAGTGAACTGAAATGTGTGTGTTTTATATCTTTGTATAGAATTATAACCATCTCGATTTTCACATTATCGATCACCAGTCGTAATTCTTACCACAGACATTAAAAATTAAAGAATAGTTCCTCTCTTTGACACATGTTACTAAAATGCTGACTTTCTGTATATGGTTAAACATTATTCATCAATTTATTTGTTTATTCTATCCATAGTTGACTGGTGTCCTGATCCTCCAGAAATCTCAGGAGGAAAGGTGGAGGTGACAGGCAGACGCGCTGGTTCAGTTGCTACATACACATGTCTCTCAGGATTCATTTTACTCGGAACTCCTGTAAGTAATTAGTATAAATGCGTTTAGATATATGTTGTGAAGTGTAAATCATACTTTTTTTTTTTTTTTTTTTTTACAAATTACAACACTAGTAGTTCATATTCACTCAGATTCCTAAGCAGTAACTATATAATTTCTCTTCTAAATTTAGTCCAGTTATTTTGGTACAAAATTTACATAAAGTTTTAAAAATATATTACAAGCAAGAGATTTTGTGAATATGGGCTCAGAACATAAAGTTGTGTTATGACTGCCATCTTCAAAATGGCGAGCATCTTTCATACTTCTCTTGAAAATTATTTGTTATAAGAAAAAGTATAGGCTAAATATGACTTGTGTTTCATTATAAATTATTTTCGAATTTCTGAGATAAATATAAAACAGGAATTTTAGGAATGATCCAAATAATGGATCAAAAGATTGCGATCTTGACCAAGAATTTTAGAAATGATCAAAAAAATGCATCTAAAGATTGCTATCTTGGCCAATAATTAGTTTCTGGGTCAAGAGCCACAAAATTTTTGATCGGATCCTAAATCGAGTTTTCGTATTTTTTTTTACGGAATAAGCACACCATTCTGAGTTAAGTAATAGTTTGGGTTTGACTACACTATATGTAGTTCTCCAGATATAAGGCCTACAAGAAAATTTTTGATGGATCTTTCGATCCAAAAATAGTTTTCCGACCGCCATTTTGAAGGATGACGGACTAGAATAACTCTATTTTTGAATCCTTTTTGTGTGTTGTTTGGTATACCAAATATTCTATAAATAATTCACAAAATCCTTTACATATAGTATGTATTTTTATATCCAGTTTTCGTAACTGACTGTGGTGATAATACATCTTTTTTTTTTTTTAATTTTATTTTAAAGGTTTTGTCGTGCGAACTAGGAGGCCGCTGGTCTGGAAGAGGACCATCTTGTAAATTTATTGACTGTGGATCACCACCTAACATTGACAATGGTAGGTTTTTCCTGATCAATGGAACTACCACCTACGGCAGCATCGTAGAATATTCGTGTGGGGAGGATTATTGGCTGACAGGACCAAAGCAACAGACGTGTAACAGAGATGGAAAATGGGCAGGAGAAACTCCTTCTTGTGAATGTAAGTTTATACGTATTAGTTATAATGCCAATAAGTCAATGGTTGTGTTACTTAAGACATGAGAAAATAACAGTTCCTATGTAAAAATTGGTCCTTTTTTTCTTCGGTGTTAAAGATTTTCTAAACATTTGACATTTATTTATACTATTATAGTTAAGAAGGATTTCATGTAATATTATAATTAGGTATGGAAGATAATATTGATCAAATGGCCATCGCAACTCTGTTAGAGCCTGTTTATCTCAAGTGTGCCCTCGGAAAATATGCGAAATATATTTCGGGCCCACCCCTGCCGTCCTTTGATGGAGGAAATTCTCCTTTTACTTAGGGAAAAGAAATGAATGATCTCAGCTGTGTTTCCAATTTACCATTCAGTTGTTTAGACTTGACGAATGAAGATCGTAGGCTACTTAGAATGGCTAACAAGACAGAACACAGCGAAGTTCGTGAAATAATTCATTGTGGCAATGTTTCCGCACCCAACAATTGAAAGTTCTCGGCTACAACAACTTGTCCCTCCTCTTTCGAGGGAGGTATAGGAAAACACACATCGACAGCAGCGCCAGAAGGGGGCACAGTTGAAATAGAAAGGCCCTAGTACGCTACTAACCTTCTCTTGGAATTTTGGACAGTTTGGGTTCTATTTTGTCACTAGTGGGTCGTATCCCGTCTTCCAGCTAGTTAGTGGTTGCGATGTTGTAATGTAGTGCGCAAAACTATTATATAGAAATCCTCAAAACAAATTCGAGATAAGACAAGTTACGTGATCAGGGCATCCAGGTGATATTACCATTGCGTGACAACATTCTATCCCTAAACTTCCAGCTCAATGACTTTAACTTCGCATTAGCTGTGTCACATGGTGCTCCGTTTTGTTTCCTGTTGGATTATTCCCTTTGGAGGTATCGTATGACCAAAGTAAGATTTACGCTACGACGCAATAAATCATAATTAAAATCAAAGACAGAATTCAACGCATCTGTGTGAAAATTCAATGATTCAAAATCATGAAAAAAAATTAGTATCATGTCAGCAGAAACCAAGGTCATCTCACCGAGATTAATAGTATCTTCCACATATTATTACTGGATTGTGATATCCTCGGTTAAAGATATTGTCATAGATTTTCTGTAGTGGAAGAAATAAGTAATTTTACTTTTAGTTTTAATATAAAAAATTCAATTAATGTGAATAATGTGTTTTATTTTTCATAGATTTATCGAAAATTTATCAAGTTCACACTTTATTGGTTTTGTCCTTAAGGCTGTAAATTAGACTGCTATCTTGAAAAATGTCTTCAGAGTTTATGTGAAAAGGTGCTTCTTTATATTTATTGAAATAAAAAGATACATTATGGGCTTGATTTTTATCAATTTGTTCCTTATGATTGTTAATAGTTCGCTCTTTATGAGAATAATTAATTTCCTTATAAAAAATTAAATATTACTCAAATTGCACTTAATAACAAAATATTAATGTTCTATGCAAAGATGTTATAAAATAGAGGATCTGCCTATATGTATCTTCATTCTATTAACTCAACGAAGCCAAAAGAAAAAAACGAGCATCGGCACGTCTGATTGGGTACTCTCGTTTCCACCATGAATGTTGGCTCAAAACATTGCGATTTTATTGGACAGAGTGGGAGTGGCGAAACCGTGACGTATGGCTTCACGATTTTGTAGTATAGGCAGATCCTCTATTTTATAACATCCTTGGTTTTATGTACACTACAATATAACTCATGTTCAGTAAATGCAAGATTTATTAAAATTATCGTTCAGTAAAGATCATATATGAATTATTATGTATTTATTCACTTACCACAACAGTGTTATAAATTTTGCTGGTCTGGATTTCTGTTTTTTCGTTAATATTACACCCTGATGCATACTAAATTAATGCAAAATATAAAGAAATAAACCCCTAAAATCAAAGCTTTAGAAGAAATCACTTCTATATACCAGAAGAAGCCAGATGCCTATTTAGTTTCTCACCGAAAAGAGGAAATATGATCTTTTGAAGTACTATTGATCAACATTGACTTACCGTATCACTTCTTTTTTTTTTTTTTATTTCTTACAGTAATAACTTGTGACGAGCCAGAAGTGCCTCCTGGAAGCTACGTGGTCGGTTATGATTTTAACGTCCACTCTAGCATCGAGTACCACTGTGAAGTTGGTCATGTTATGCGAGGAGAAGCTATTCACGAATGCACAAGAGAAGGAGATTGGTCTGGAACACCTCCAATCTGTGAATGTAAGTAAAAAAAAAATAAAATAAAATAAAATAAAAAATAAATAAATTATATTGCTATTTCATGAAATGTTTTATAAATAAAAGAAATAATTTTCAAGGTATAACTTTTAAAATAAATAGGTTTTACATAAAATAGTATATTATTTTATAGTATAATGAATGGAATATACTGTGATAACTTTTGCCAAAAAATAATTTCATCTCCTTTGTTATAGATTGCGAAAATGACACATCCGTTTGATTTAGTGTGTCAACGATCATACTTAAAATATCAATTATGACTGAATGATTTATGTCGTTTCATTTATTTGAATTAGATTATTGAAGCTTTCAAAAAGTAGTCGTGCTGAAGATATGCATAACATCTTCGGCAATGCTCGTTGTTAGTCAAAAAAAGTGCGTAAGAAAGTATTTTTTCATGTATTTTAGTGTAGTACTTCCCAATCTAAAAATAATAATAATATGCCCTAGATTTCCCGAATCGACTACTCATTCGAAACTTCTTCATAACGAGAAAATATACAGTTTTTTTTTTTTTTTTTTTTTTTTTTTTTTTTTACTTTAAAATAGATTCGTATGGCAACTGTTTAAAGTAAAAATCATGGTGCTTCCAATACCCTGGATTTGATTTTTAGAAATGATACTTTTTTCCCATAAAGATATTTTGAAAAATTCAACAGTACAGGGTGTTTTAAAAGGAACATAGGGGCAGTCACAAGTTGCTGGTTCACGTGATTTATGTAGTTACCGGCAGGAGTCTCTTTGGTGCAACTAGCTCCCTTGCTTGTTCATATCTTTTGGGGAGGGAGATTGTGAAAGACTCCATTATGTGCCTGTCATTCCAACAACTCTAGGCGAATAATAGCAGTGACACCAGATATGCTTCCATTAGTATGGGACAAGTATGTTTCCATTAGTATTAGACTATCATCTAGGTGTATGCTCTACAGCCGGTGGAGGGCACATTGAACATTCATGAAAGATAAATTAAAACTTCATATTCCTAAATGTATTTTTAAGATTTATCTTAAGATTTTGAGTGCATGCATGTAAAAGATATTGCCTTTGTAAAATCGGATGATTCTTTTTGAAACACCTGTATATTTTTATGTTTTAAAAATTTAAACTGGAAAAGTCCAATTTTGCAAAAAACAAAACATAAAAGCATTGAACTATCAATGACCAAATTCAATCTGTGTAGTACTGATTTAAATATTTATGTTAGGACAAGTTTTTTTCTTTGTTTAATATGAAATATTGTGTGTCCTTTCTATTCATCTATTTATGCATTTTAAGAATGATCAGAAAACAGTGAATTTCTAAAAATTTCTTTTTTGTGTGTTCATATAGATGTGGATTGTGGAAAGGTGCCAGCCATTTTGTATGGATCTGTGAGTTATACCAACGGCACACAATACTTGGGTAGTGAAATAGTCTACAGCTGTGTAAGGAATTATAGATTAACGGGTCCTGCTACTCGATACTGTCAGGAAAATCGACAGTGGAGTGATTCACCACCACGATGTGAAGGTAAAATACACAATTTTTAAGTAATTGTATTAATGTACCACAGCCGCTTTTTTTTCTACTTCTCTAAATACAGAAGTAGGAGGGGAGAAAATAGAACAGGTGACTAGTTTTCGATTCCTAGATAGTATTATTAGTGATGATGTGAAGTGCAAACGTGAAGTACAAACAAGCTAGGTTAGGAGGAAGAGAAAGACTATTTTTTGGATCCTTGAATAAAGAGTTGAGAAAAAAGACTCATAAAATGCTTCGTGTTAAGTATTGTACTGTATAGGGCAGAACCATGGACATTACGCACAAATGATGAAAACGACTTAAAGCTTTCGAAATGTGGGTGTGGAGAAGAATGGAGAGAATTAGCTGTATCGAGCGGAAAACGAAGGAGAGGGTGTTAGAAATGGTGGAAGAGAAAAGAACAATTTTAGATATTATTAAGAAGAGGAAGAGAACCTGGTTGGAATGGGACATTGGATAAGAATTATGAGGGACGTGCTAGAGGTTATGGTGGCAGAAAAGAGAGGGAAGAGGAAGGAGACTGCAATTGATGGATGAAATCAGAACAGATAAATCGTACGTGAGGATGAAGAGTTTAGGGGAAGACCGTGGAGCATGGAATCTTTTCAGTTGCGGAAAGTGTCTGCTAATAATGGCAAAATACCTATGATGATGATGATGATAATAATAATAATAATAATAATAATAATAATAATAATAATAATAATAATAATAATAATAATAATAATAATAATAATAATAATAATAATAATAATAAATATGTATCCATATCGACTGAGGACGTTGCACGGTCATTTTCGCTCGGCTTCTATGGTAATGAACACGGTGTCATTAGCTATTGTTTTAAAATGAACACGAAATGTGTATGCATACCACTTGTAGCAGTCCAGCAGTCTGTTCTGAAAAATTCTATGATACAACAAAATATATTCTATGATATGAGTTCTATATCATGTATTCTGTGATATAAATTGTGTCTAAAGAACGACCCGGTTTTAATTTAGCAAAATAAAGATGCTCGCGTTTCTGGAACAACTGTTCAACATTATTATATTTACTGAAATGTCTTCTTATTTGATAAACGTAGATTCATATAACAGTTTGATTTCTTTTCAAAGTACTTATCAGGGTAGATGAAGTATTAACAATATCTGAATGATTATGCACAATTCGTTTCAGAACTACCTCGAAAGAATATACTGAATGATGCCAGAAAAATTTATTACCACGTTAATTTTTCATATATATCCCTTTCCTTGCCACACACTTGCGAGACTAGTTGTAGATCTCTACAATGTCCTAGGAAAGTCGTCTAATAGAATTCTGTTCAGCATCGCCGTTACATTCACTTAAATCGATTCAACATCCTCAAAACACTACTTCTTGAGAATAAATTTGAGCTTAGAGTGAGAGCATGAAGTCTAATGGGGACAAATCAGGCGAATATGAGGAGTGTTCAAGGACTATGAACATTCTTTTAGCCAAAAACTGACGCACGAGAAAACCAATGCGAGCCGAGGCATTTTCTTGTGAGTCAATGTTTGACTCAAAGAATAATCATAGTCCTTGAACACACTCCCTTTTCATCTGATTTGACTCTTTCGAAATTCATACTCTTCCCTAACTTCAAATCTGCCCTCAAAGGAGAGCGTTTTAGGGTCTTGTATCGATTCAAGCGAATGTGACGGCGGTACTGAACAGCATTGCAGTGAACGACGTTCCTAAGGCGTTCCCGAATCTCTACAACCGGTTCCTATATTATGTGGCAAGGAAAGAAATGTATATGAAAAATTAACATGGTGTTATTAGGTACATTATTTCGAAGTAGTCCCGAATTTGTTGGACGGACTGTGTAATATATTTGATAACATTTATAAAAATTAAAGAAGGTAATTATGGAATTTTTATTTACTTTGAACCTAAGTACTTGTTTTATGTTTGAAATCCAATTTTTCTATTTCTGTAATTTTTAATATTATTTTGTGTAACTCTTCCACTTTATATTTCCAATTACAACTATTCGTATTTTCTTACCGTAAGAATTATAAATAAACTCAGAGTACTTACCTTGCCCTTTGAGTTTGTAAGAGAACTCTTCAAGAGGCTTACCTTAAAAAATATAAGCAAAACTTCAACTCTTATTCCATTTTACATTATTATTATTATTACTTCCAGAAATCCGCTGCACGGAACCAGTATTACCAGAGCATAGTATTCTCTCTGTGACAGGCAATGACAGAGCCTATGGAAGAACTTTAATCCGCACTGCGGAGTCTTCTCCCACTGGAACTACGTATAAGATTGGCGCTCTCGTGAAATATCGGTGTGAGAGAGGATACAAAGTTGTTGGAGATCCTCTTAGCACTTGTGAGGATACTGGAAAATGGAGTGGGGATGTCCCGGAATGTGTTTGTAAGTATAAAAAAATTATTTTAAGTAAGATTTCTTTTCAAAAACTTGCATCTACAAAATTTGTAAAAGAAATATAACAATTTTGGTAGTATAGATTGCGAGCAGTAACAATAATCACAATAGCAAGGAGAAAATAATGCTTTACACTCACTGCTATAAATCACAAAATACTAGCACTTTGGTGGGACTCGGCCTTCGAAAGTAATACTGTTTTGTAATCTATAGCGGTGAATATGAATCGTTATTTTTTTGCTTATTATTGTAATGTAACAACTTATTGAATCCAGATCTATTTCAATTGTACTTAACTGAGCAGACAATATACAATTGGATCGCTTGGATGCCAAATGATGTAACTCCTAAATTGAAGACTTTAAGAAGAGAACTTTTTAAATTCCAAATCTCATGTAAATCGCACGGCATGTTCATTACAACCATAAAATAAATATGAATTTTCATGAAATATTCGACTTCAGAGTTCTCTCCTGAAAAAAATTCATTTTGGAATTACAACACTTGGCATCCAAGTGGTTCAATTGAGCAGATAATAATTGATTTCAAGTTTTAACACTAGTGCATATGAAGAAGTTATTAGAAGATTCATAGTTTCAACTTTTGTTTGATTCATAGATTCAACTTTCATATCCAACTTTTGTTTAACAAGAATTTCAAGTGCGTGTGGTAAGTTAAAAAAAAAATGTAATCTTATAAGTTTATATTTGGAACAGATACCGTACAGGCATTTTTCAGTGTTGAACACAATTCTATAAAATTACTATAGTTCCATATTACATATATTATTATGAAAAGAGTTTTACTGCAAAGTGTTTGCAGTAGTAGATCATTTAAAAAATGTTGTTCAAGTACAAGGGATTTATATTAATAAGAGTTTAAACCTCATCATTTTTCATCTGAACATACACATAAAGAGTGCAAAATAACATTCTGAGAAGTGAGAAAAATGAAACGGAGATTGTTGAAACAGTTAAGTATAATTCAAGTACATTTGGACGCTGTAAGTTGTTATATTTGTTATAAAATGCATGAAATTTTGCTTTTTTAAAAGTAAAACTCCAATTAAATACATCTCAAATCTGGTTATCAAACTCTATTCATTTTTACATTGTTTGTTTGTTTGTTTATTTATTCTATTTTTAAACCATTAACTGTTGTAAAGTAGGTTTTCGACGCAAAGAATGTTTATATGCTATAAGCTTAGCTAAAATTCTTCGTTCTCTATCCTTTCTAATTGCTCTAATCAAGGCCAACATCTGTAACTGAAATTAGAAGCAAGATGACGTTCATGTAGAGCACCGAATGGGTGAGCTTATATAATTTAACTGTTTTAACTACTATATCTGTGGTTCTACAGTATACTTAATGTGAAACAGTATAGTTTATTGTTACCTTTATTTTAAAATTCTGAACTCTCTGGTGCATATATGGTTAGCGTACACGCCCTCGGCGTTGGAGACCCGGGGTTGATTCCGATGTTGAAAAGGGCGCTAAACTCCAAATCAATCAATGTACTGCGTTCCAAATTTCGTAATAGTGAATTAAGTATCTCTCACGCTATACGTAAATAAACATATAAACAAAATCTATTTTTCGACTCTGTTTCTTTTGTCTTATATGTTAAATCAGATCGTTTATGTAACTTAAACTTAGATTTTCTACATGGAGGCCAGCGTCCACATTTTTTTCTATTTAATTGCATGCAAGGAAGATTTCATTAGCTAGCAAGGAATTAACCAATGCAATGCAATGAAATATGAACTCTGCTAAATACAATGAAGAAGATCACGCGAAACGTTCATATAGAATAAATGGGAAAGGACAGCCACCGTTAAAGTCACCGTCATCTGTGAAAATGTTAACGTATTGACTTTATGAACCAAATTGCTCTAGCTATCTATTGCAAGAAACAGAATTCAAAAATTCACTTTCGTTCAAGAGTTATCGCGTGGAGTAACGGACGTACTAACATTACAATCCTAAGTAACACAATTCTAATAATATTATAATCTTATAAGGCTCGCTAGCCATATCCTAATAACATTGTAATCTTATAAAGGCCATTAGCGTTATATTAATATCATTCCATTCTTGTAAGGCCCACTAGCATGACCCTAATAACATTACAATCTTATAAGGCTTACTAGCGTAATCATTTTATAATTACAATCCTATATGGTCCCACTGCGTGACCCTAATAACATTACAATCTTACATGGCTCCACTAGCGTGACCCTAATAACATTACAATCTTATAAGGCTTAATAGCGTAATCATGTTACAATTACAATCTTATATGGTCCCACTGCGTGGCCCTAATAACATTACAATCTTATATGGCCCCACTAGCGTAACCCTAATAACATTACAATCTTACATGGCCCCACTAGCGTGGCCCTAATAACATTACAATCTTATAAGGCTTAGTAGCGTGATCCATTTACTATTACAATCTTATATGGCTCCACTAGTGTGACCCTAATAACATTACAATCTTACAAGGCCCACTAGCGCGATCCTAATGAACATTAAAATCTTATAAGGTTCACTAGCGTTATCTTAATAACATTATAGTCTTATAAGGCTCACTATTATGATCCTAATAACATTACAATCTTATTATAAGTTCCACTAACGTGATTCTAATAACACTGCAATTTTATAAGATCCACTAGCGTGATCCTGACAATAAAGAATTAGAAAGTAGTACATTATGTGGGGAAAAAACTGGGATAGGACCCGATAAAAAACAGTAAAAAGAGTGGACCAAAAAAGAAAAATAACATAATGAAAATATAAACAAAAATAAAAGTATGAACAATATAATGGTGCATTATCATTGTTACAGATGTGGATTGTGGAAATCCAGAAAGCATTGATCATGGACATTACACTTTAGCCTCTAATGCCACATTTTATGGTGCTGTGGTCCTGTACGAATGTGAACAAAATCATGAATTGGATGGACATGCAAGAAGACTATGTCTCGAAAACGGAACTTGGAGTTCTGAACCGCCTAAGTGCAAAGGTAAGTGATGTTATTTGGACATTTTTTTTCTCTCTGTTTTAGTCTGACACCTTTCAATGTACGATAGAAGTTATAGATTGAAGTTAAATCTGGAAGTATTGATTAGACGTCATGAACGTAATTTACTTTTAGTTACTCTCTTTGCTTCTCCAAATTGTTAAAGGTTTTATTCGTCAAAATTTCACTGTCAGTTATCAACATACAGAGATGAAAAAACACATACTAGACTGAAAGAACATATTCGGAATGCCAAATAGAACGATATTTCAACATCAAACTTTTCTAAACTTGAAAGATAGAAAGTGTAACATCGATAAAATAGAAGTGATCAAAAGCTTTTCATTGTTCATAGAAAGGCAGGCATACAACACTATTTTCATTCAACAACAAAAACATAATTTAAAAAAATGAAAGTCAAAATTTTGACATAGACATTTCGGACAAGAGTTAGAACGACATTATTCACACCTTCTCGATTGCCACCAACCGCTGAAAGAGAATAATAGAGATTCAAGTTAAGTGTATTCAGTGTTTTCTTTAGAAGTGTCGAAAATTCGTCGTTTATATGGCATTTTAAACCATTTATAAGTATTTGGAGGAGAAAAGTGGGGTATCTTTTGAGTTTATAAATTATTTTACTTTGAAATGGTTTTCGATGAAGCAGTTTTCTTTAATTAAATAAATTCAAACAGAAAGTAAAAATATTATTTATAATGATACAGTATGTTATGCATTAGATGAAATTTTAACAAATTTTTCCTGGTATATATTGTCAAGCAGATATTTTTTTTTCTGCAAAAGTAGTTCAAACTTAAATCTCAGAAAGGAAATTTGAAAAATAGAGAATTAATTTAACAATCATACGATTAAAGTCATATAATTAAAAATTCTTCAATTTTGTAGAATCAGTCCTGCACCGTATTGGCCCAATAATAAGTCTTTTTTTATATCCAATAAAATAAAATTACTATTTTCCCTCTGAATCATACTGACTTTTTCTTTTTCTTACTCAAATTTTAATGGAAGAGCTTACATTCTGGTGTTGTCTTCTTTTCTTTTTCTTTTTTTTTTCTCTCCTTGAATTTTAACTGAGCAGCACATTTTCAGATATTGTCTTTTTCTTTCTTTTTTCTCCTTGAAGTTTAATTGAATGGCTTAATTTCAGGTATTGTCTTCTTTCTCTTTTCTCCTTGAATTTTAACGGTGCGGCTTATTTTCAAGTATTATCTTCTATCTTTTTCAATCCTTGATTTTCAATGATGCAATTTATTTTCGGGTATTATTTTCTATCTTTTTTATTTCTTGACTTTTAACGGTGCGGCTTATTTTTGGGTATTATCTTCTATCTTTTTCAATCCTTGAATTTCAACTGTGCAATTTATTTTCGGGTATTATCTTCTTTCCTTTTTATTCCTTGAATTTTAATGGTGCGGCTTATTTCCGTTTTTATTCCTTGAATTTTAACGGTGCAATTTATTTTCGAGTATCATCTTCTTTCCTTTTTATTCCTTGAATTTTAATGGTACAGCTTATTTCTGAGTATTATCTTCTATCTTTTTTACTCCTTGAATTTCAACGGTGTAATTTATTTTCGGGTATTATCTTCTTTCCTTTTGACTTCTTGAATTTTAACGATGCGGCTTATTTTCTGGTATTTTCTTTTGTATTCCTTGAATTTTAACGATGCAGCCTATTTCGGTCCAATACAGTAATACTCCTAACTAAAAGTAATTATAACGTGAATTTGAAATAGATTTTAAAAATATTATGAAAATATGAAAACTAGAATGTATAGTATATCACAAGTAGCAAAAGGTTAACAATTTTATAATACCTATATTTGTCGATGACTGTCTGTCAAAAAATGTATTTAAATAAACTAGATAAATTAAATAAAGGAAAATAAAAATTCAGTAATCCCATTTTTATATTGTGCACTTCGACTTCTATAAACTGGCATCAAGATATTTCACATTTTCAATCAAAAATTACTACATATTTACAAATAACAAAAAGTGATGTTTGAACCTAACAAATTGAAGCTTAAGAATAGTCAAGTCAATGTTGAAATAGGGTTTTTCAAGAGAGAGAGAGAAGCGAGCGTTAGAAAAATGAAGAAAGAGAAAATCATTATAGGGAAATATGTAGAAATAACACATTGAGGAATAATAATTATAAAATAAGCAAAAATACAATCATTATTATTATTATTATTATTATTATTATTATTATTATTATTATTATTATTATTATTATTATTATTATTATTATTATTATTATTATTATTATTATTATTATTATTATTATTATTATTATTATTAAGTGCTCTTCTAAGTACCTAAAGATATAATATAGTGATGTAATTTCTCAAAGAAATCTGGTTCATTATTGGCTTCAACTTTAACCTAAATTTCCTAGTTGGTAGAATGGTTAGCGTAATGTGTTCTCAAGCACGCGTTCTCAAGTTTGATTAAGCTGGTGACAGATTTTTTTGTGTCAATCGATCAATGTAAGGCATTTGGAAAGATACTTGAATTAAGATATCAACGCTTCGCTTTAAAAAAAAAAAAATAATAATAATAATTTAATGTAAGTAAGGACATCGGGAGATCGCTGCCTTAGACACGTATCACCCAATTGAACTGAGCGTACACCGTCTGGACAGCCATAGCCCTACTAGACTTCTACATATCTAAGACGATTGATTTAGTTTATATATAATTTGAAAGGCAAAAACTATTTCCATGAAGTCTTGTGTAAAGTTACAATATACAAATTTGCTCCTTCATTAGACCGAAAACGAAATATTTAGCTAGAATAAAGAAATCTAAGTGAGAACTTGTGAAAAACTAAATAAATGAACTAAGTAAGTCAATAAGAAGTTTGTATAAGATCCTGTTTGTATATACAGGGTGTCCAGGAAGAAGGGGAGATATTTTGGGAAATGATAGTATGAGTGATTCTAAGCAAAAAGGTTCATATAAACATTGGTCCTAATCCCAATGGCTTGAGAGCTACAGGTTGTGAACCATTTTTGACTTTATGATCATTATTACCCACCTAGTAATTATTCTACAGAAGTGGGACATAGCGGATTTGAAAAGTGATAGAATAACCTTTCCAACGGTATGCAACATGTTTCAGTGGTGTCTTTGAAAAAGGGGTTATTGAGGTAAAGTTAAGATTATGCAAAGGAATTGGATGGCAACACTGATTTCCAAATTTTGCTCAATAACTCCCTTCCAAAGACACCACAGTCACATGTTGCATATCATTGGAAAGGCAATTCCATCACTCACTTTTCAAATCCTCTATATTTCACCTCCGTAGAATACATACAGAGTGGGTAACAAGCAACATGAAGTCAAAAGTGGTTCACAGCCTGTAGTTCTCAAACCGTTGAGATTAGGACCCATGTTCATATGAACTTTTTTGCATACAATCACCCATACTATCATTTCCCAAAATATTGTCCCTTCCTCCTGGGACACCCTGTGTATATATATAAATACCACCCAAAAATGTATGCTGAAACTTTCGATCATCAACGGATTATCATCAGAGCACAGAAAAGAATAAATTTAATGCAAAAAGAATGATAAACATCGAACAATTTGACAGACTACTACATCACATTAAATTATAAAGAATTATAGTTATTATTCTCTATTAATTCTTATTTTGTATTTAATTTATGTATTATTTAAACTTGTAATTTGGAAGTAAGTTCAGTAATTAAATAACATAGGAACTAGTAAAATGTATTATTTTACTCTAAAATTGAAAAAAAACAACATAAAATCAACTTTTTTGTACTGTTGTAATAATTACTGAGCAATTACAAAGTTATATCTTGTTATTGAATATCGTCATTTATTTGTCTTTATTCTTGTTTCATTAAAACAGAAATCCTGTGTGGTTTGCCAGAAAAGGATCCAGGCATGACGGTGCAGGTAACAACTTACAGTATTGGTGGTATAGCCCACTATTCTTGTCCCAAAGGTCAGTTTGTGGAAGGCAATGCTACAAGAATTTGCAAAAAAGAAGGAAAATGGAGCGGAAAGAAACCCTCGTGTAAATGTAAGTGAAATTTTAAGTGTGTGTATAACTTGAATGTACGAGGTAAGCTCTATAGATATACAATGGGACAAAAAGTAAACGCTTGTGTATTTGTTATAGATGTAAGGTCTCTCACACGTTGGATGGTTTGTTTGTAGTGCAACGTCATTTTCAGCTTCAGGGATATATGGCACATTGAACTACAGCTTCTCTTGGGATCTGAACTCTATAGGCTTCCACCGGCAACGGAAGCAGAGTCTCCCGCACCTAGTGTGCGTATGTTATCCATATTGCCACGACCTGTAGAGCTCTCTCTTGCACATATAAATCACTAACAAACTATCTATGAATTAACGTATTTGACTACTTAAAAACTTAGTTTCTTTTAAGGTCCTAAAATCCATAAAGAAAGCTACAGACGATTTTGTCAACCCACTGTTGACTTCATCACGTAAATGAAAAACAAATGCTATTTGATTCGTAACATTGCGTAGTATTCTCCAACTAAGAGACGATGACATACAAATGTATTGTATAAATTCTTGATGTACTATATATAGATCAAATTGGTTACCTTTTCAATTTCTTAAGCTGATGAATAATAAACATACGATCTGACTTGGGTTAGGAAAATAGAAACGGCAATTCATATACATCTGTCAAACTTCTACCATGCACTTGCACTATGAATACTTGCTTACAACTACCACTTGATGCTTTTAAATAATCCTAATAGATAACGTTGTATGAGAGTGGTAGAAGATTTAAACTCAAGGTTTATAATTTTGCAGTTTATAGAGAGAAAAATCTTCAGGACTATCAATTGCTCTGAAAGTACCGAAAACTTGACTCAGCTAGTTCTGATGGGAGGGTGCTCAATGGTATAGTGTTCATCTCTTGTGGGAAAGATCCGTAGTTCGATTCAAAATATTGGCAAGAACATGTAAATGGAAGATATGTGCTTTTGATAGAGACTGTGCATTTAAAGCCATTTATGGGCATGTGTTTAGATGGGAAAGATTTTCAAAAAGATAGCGAAGATATGATCTGGATTTATTATTATTATTATTGATTACTTATTTTTAAAAAATCGTTCTTTTCTATTCACATGATAATTAGGAAAAAATATCCATCTAGTTTTGCTTATTCAAGAACCAATTTCTGAGATTTGCAGCAGAACTTAAAAACTTACTATAGGACTTTCAATTCAGAACTTCTGTTACGTTAATCAGAATAGATTAACTTAATCACGCTGACAACAGATTAACAATCAGATGTTTTAAAACTGAGTTTATTTCAACCAAATTATGAATTTCCTTCTAAACTGATACAGTGGTACTTCGAGTTGCTAATTTAATTCGTTTTTTTGACTCCGTTCGCGAACCGGAACAGTATCTACCATTGAAATTAAGGTAAATCCATTTGATTTCTTGGTCCTCCTCAGGAACATCGCTTTTTGACTTGTTTATGGATTTACTTGCAGCAAAAATATGCATATACAGTATAACTTCAGCTTTGTAGTTGATAGTTACTGGCACAGGTATATGCTATAGGAGGACTACTCCTTCGAAGGAGAGTCCTGTTCCATAACAACGTCGGGCAATTGTGAAGGTGTTTCTTCTTTTGGTGATATTCCTGGTGTTTCTTCACTTGTTGCTGTTAGCGAACCGAAAACATGATGTCAAGGCCATATATATCAGTTCGTGCGCCGAGGCATTGTTCGCGGGTCTAGCCTAAATTTATTCGAAAATTGTGCTCGTGGGCCAATTTACTCATGACTAAAGGCATTCGTGGTCCGATGTAGCACTACACTGCTAATTAACGTATTTTTCTAAGATAATATTTTTAATTCTTTTTTTCTTTATAGTTGTGGATTGTCAACATCCAGGATCGATAGAGAATGGACGAGTGATTGTAATGAATCAGTCAACAACTTTCAACAGTGCAGTTGAATACCATTGTGTGCCCAAATACGAAAGAATTGGGCCATATCTAAGAAAGTGTATGGAAGATGGACTTTGGTCCGGAGAGGAACCTAGATGCGAACGTAAGTATTCTTGTATTTTTTTTTAATTTTAATCGGGGAAATATGATAATGAATAACATTTTATGACATTTAAGAGTAAATACTTTCATGCACAATCTTGTGAAACATCTGTTCCCTTGTTCTTTTCATCCTTCATTTGATTTTTTCGTGAAAAATCAATGACAAGAACACTATATACAGGGCGTTCCAAAAATAATGGCGAAAAATGAAACCACAGATTCCTGGCACCAAATCACGAAAAAATGTTTATATGATATATAATCCGGAAATTACACTTACTGGACATTTACATGACATATGCTCTGTCCACTTCCATACTGTATGTCATATAAACTTTTTTTCTGGTTTTGGTGCCAGTAATATGTGGTTTTATTTTTCGCCATTACTTTTGAGCCACCCTATATATACCATAGGACTTCAACCGAATTCATCCGTTCTTGATCAAGCTTGGCATGGTGGCAGACCTGGTACACAAGTTTGTAAAATATGGTATATGGATCCTTGGTTCTTAAGTTATACGTAAAAAGTACAAATCAAATTCTATACGATATTTTTACGACGTACGTAAGTTTACTAGTCCAAAGGAACTAATGCCAGGAGTAATTTTATACTGTGATATTTGAGGATAATTCTACAGTTAAATGAAGTATACTAGTTGATATTGAGGATTTTAAAACAAAAATTCCACAATGCGCATAAGGTTCTATGAAAATACATTAACTTCATCCTCCACAAAGTTCAACCAAGCTTGTACTAATGTGATAATAACGCTTGAAGGGGAAGAATGGTTCCACAACAGAAATTATACATTCCTATAAGTATCTATAAGTATATCTTCACCTTAAGATTTTACTTTTAATCAAAGTCAAATGCAGCATGCTATTGGATTTCACCGGAAGGAATCATCTTACCTAGAATACTTCAGGAATAGCATCCAGTAGTTATGTAGCTGCGCAATCTTACTCTGAGTATCTCTTTATTTATTTATCCGTACGGTACAGTGGAATAAACTAACAAAAATTAATAATAAAACATGAGAAAATACAGGAAACAAAGCTACAATGAAATATATTTACAAATATAGGGTAAGTCGAATTGTCCATGAAAGTCCTTATGAATGTCTACTAAGGAGTCATTGAACTTAAAAACAGGACACTCAGAAATAATGTGCTTTATATCATCTGTAGCGTACCGCAGACAGTTGGGATTTTGTCCCCACATTCTAAGTATTCAGAAGGAAGTTACAGTTACCCAGTCCTATACGTACCTGTTGAGAGTGATTCACACCATTCTTTTAATGCGAAACCTGGGGCTTTTGCAGATGGATTATCTACAAAGTTTTGGTTAGGTATATTTCCAGATATAATCCCAGTTAGATATATACAAGATTTGGTTAGATATATTTCTTGAGTTCCAGATATATTTCCAGTTTTTATTAATATTAGCATTTTCTTCCAGGAGCGTTTTACTTTTTTTTGCCAGAGAGGTTTTCTTGACTTGAGACGGGATGGAGAAGGCTAATTAAGAAGATTATTGATAGGCAGTGCAAAACTGGCTATTAATGATCTCCATATAGCGTTTTTAATTATCTTTCAGGGTTTCACTATGTCTTTTTGTAATCAACATGCTTTAATTTCGTTCCTATATGAAAATTGTTATTAGAGATAAATTGTTCAATTTCACTTTAAATAAGTAATGCTGCGTAAAACAGACAAAGTTTTCTGATGCATTTTATTTCAATTACACACAATATAAATTTACGAATCTCATCTAACCAATAGGCTTTTTCCAAGGGTTGTTACTTGGCAGTAGTTTAAAAAGAAAACTACAATTCATGTGGGGGGGAGGAATCTACGAGATTCTTATCCATTGGACATTTGGTGTCATATGATTGTATCATCGATAGCAGCTTGTATACCGTTCAGCTAGAACAAGTATACAACATTCTTCGCGATGGCTAGTTTCGTTTTCCATTTTACTTTTATCCATTTTTTACATTTATTTTTTTCTTTTGTAGCTTTTTAAAAATAAATTATCTTTGTACGTAACATTTTGAAATTTATTCTACGTTTGGATTTTTTAAAATATTTTTGTTGAATTTTAACTTCCTTGTAGTCATTTTATAAAAGGTGAGCCAAAAGACACGAAGTGTATCTGTGAATAACTTTTTAAATTTTTTTTTTTATCTTTTTCATTGATACCTCACAGACTTAAAGACCAAGGATGAGAGATTGTTTACACTTATGTGTTGAATATAATCGCAGGTAGGTGTCCGCCATTTTATTGATCTTACAGCTAGGGACTCTGTGTAGCGCATGGTTCATGATAGGGATCAACAATTCTGGTCCAAGTGCTCGTATTTCTGCACGAATATTGTCCTTAGGGCTATCTGAAGGACAAAGTGTATGTGAACAAATCACAAACAATACAGAAGCTCGAGGACAATATTCGTGTGGAAATACGGGCATTCGGACTCGAAATGTTGACCCCTGTCATGAATAATGTGCTACACAGGGCCCGTATCTATGAGCCCCATAATGGCGGATACCTACCTGAGATTTTATTCGACACATAAGTGCAAAAAAAAATCACCTATCCTTGATCTTTAAGTCTGTGAAATACGAGAATTCTCACATCAATGGAAACTAATGATAATTTTTAAAAAAAAGTTATTCACATTTATGACCTCTTTGTGACTTTTGGACCACTCTGTATAGCATGTTACTGTTTATATTTTCTTTTTGTATTACATATGGGAAATGTTAAGTGGTGGTATGTTGTTCTTGCATGCTTTATTTATTAATCAATATTAATCATTAATCAATTCATATTTAATAATAATCATAATAATTCAGTTTTAGTTTTTGGCGATAGTTATTGCGTCATAAGGATAATATTCATTACTATATGATAACTTTACTGTTATTTATTTTTTTATAGTAATTACTGAAGAGATTGGAGAATCTCAAAATCTTGCTTTGGCCATTGGAGTTGGCGCTGGTGTAGTGTTCTTCATTCTTATCATTCTCGGATTCATCTATTTACGATTGTAAGTATAATAAATGTGAATACTTGTGAAGCTAACTATTTTACAGAAACATTTTTTTACAGTACAATTGGTTAATATTTAGCTTTCAATGTAATCTCTTTTTCAAGTTGAGAGTAAATTTCTTACAAATAGTATGCGCATCACTCTTAGGTGTGTGTCACCATCAGGAGAAGATAAACAACAACAGATATGAGGCGCGTTCGGAAAGTAACCTCCGATTGGTCACTGTGCGTGATGTAGTTGGAGCAGCGATACCAACTTTGCACAGACGCTCGCGGTACAACAGTGCATCCAACCGTGGTAGACTGAAGGCTGTCTGATCACTAGTTCCAGTTTTGTAGTGTCTCAAAATGTGTGCTGCGATTAGAAAACCGCGCCAAATACGAGGTACGAGCTACGTTTTCTTACGACAAAATAATATTCGGCAGCAGCTATTCATCGGGAACTTTGTGATGTGTATGGACCAAGTGTGATGAGTGAAGGAATTGTTCGAAAATGAGTTCATTCATTTAAAAGTGGATGAACAAACATTCACGACGAAGAGAGGAATGGCAGGCGAAGAGAGGAGTGGTCAGTGATGAACTCGTTCAGAAAATTGATGAAACAGTCCGTGAAAATCGACGTTTCACAATCTCAGGGCTTTTCGGTGAATTTCCACAAATTTTCAGGCTTTGGTGATGATGAAGAGCTGAAAGGTGCGGTCACAGGCTGGCTCCAGGCACAGACGAGAGATTTTTATGCTGATTGATTTTTTTTAAGATAGTACAGAGATATGGTAAGTGTTTCAATGTTTATGGAAACTGAGAGCAAAGACGTAGATTTCAGATGTATATAAGAAATTCTTTTTATTTACTTTGGTGTTTCTTTTTTAACCAATTGGAGGCTACTTTCCGAACAGCCCTTTTACAAATCTGTCCCAGTAGAATAAAATTTATTTGTTTTTATTGGCAAACGAACGTCATAGTTTCTAACGTCATAAAAACACGCTTTTTCTCGAAAAGTACGCATGAGAGTTTTCCCTAAGACATGTAATTTTGTTAAGTTTGATGCCATTTCATTAACCATACAATGTGTTTTCATCTTGCTAGTGTCATAATGTAAAGTTTGATAAGAGTATACTCCGATATCAGCTTCATCTTAATAGAGGTATGGTTAATGTAAAACATCAAGTTTTTTAGATTTACAAAAAAAAACTAGTTCTTTCGATTTTCTCAAAAACTACTCATGAAAATTTCACTCACGAACATCATTTTGTTCAGCTCGAGTGGACAATTTATTTGGAACATCCGTGATAATGGAGAAACCAAAAGAAAGATAAAAGTGAAACTTTGCACGAAGCGACTATAAGGAGGGGGACATCATTTTACGTATTAAACAACTCCACGCAGTGAACAGTGCTGCCATCCCAGTATAAAGTTGTAGTTTTTCAAATGGCACTATGTCAGATTATTACATATTTCAAATCAGCTAGTCAAACGAGAAGTTAAAACACCACATATATTATTCAGTGGTGCAAACTAAGGATGTTATAATATCGCAAACATCCAAAGTTTGGAAGCCTCTATCACACATACAGCACAATGGAGATGGACAAGGCAATGCACATCGGAAGTACCTTAGTATTGGATACTATGGTTATAGTATGACTTGTTTTGAATGAATAGCAACGAAGTTACAAGAGCTTGTAAATTTGAACTTTTTCGAAAAGGCTTTATTTCGAAAAAAATGCTTAGATAAGTACTATATCTAGTTACTTGTGTGGTTTGCAATGGATATGTAAATTATTTTGCCGTTTACAGCATTTCGATATCTCAAACCGTTCCGGAGATATGATAAATATTGCTGAAGTTTGCAACACTGCTTAAATCATGTCATTGCAAGGGCTTGTTGTAATTACACCTGCTAAAAGTTATTCCTGCAATGCTATAAAAGAGAAGGAAAACAACAATCAATTTAAATATTGTCCAGAAATACGTCATTTTCAGCAGTGTTGCGAACTTTATCAATGTTTATCGTAAGTCCGTAGGAAACATATCGAAGTCCGTATAAGGGAACAAACCGTACAAAGTAGACAAAAGCATTTTTTACTAGTACTAGAAGTGACAAGTAGAGACCTACACAGTATCCTAATACAAGGTGTGGTGATGAAATTAGGTAGCACTGCGAATATCTTGGAAACGAATTATCCAAGATAGGTGGTTGTCAAAAAGGATAGGAATGATCTTAATCCAGCAATGGATCGACAATTGTTGATAATGGTACGTACATGTTTCAAATATAAATAACCCTCACCACTACACTCATGTGATCACAGTTCTCATTCTTGACATCTGAGCATTTGAGATTAAGGAATAAACGCTTATACCTTGTTCTGGGAAATCAGATTTTTAAAGCTGTAGCTGTAAGAATTTCTTAAAATAAAGTTAGTTAATCTAAAATTTACTATTTCTGGGTATAACTGGGTAAAATTTACTGTTATGTCTGGGTATAACAAACGGTTCTGCAAACTTGAAATATTTTAACTGACTGAAAATCACTACTGATAACAATCCAATACAAACAATGTAATACGTTCAGAACTTTTTTTTTTTAATGGTTTGCCTTTTATAGGGGCAGATTACTCGAGATTTCCTATTTCCCTTAGGAAACTTCTCCCACTTTTTCTCCTAGGGATCGAAATTGTCTACTACTACTTACCTCAAATATGACGTTTTCCAAATTTTTCTACACCGCTTCCTGCAAACTCTAGTGTTTTTACTGTATATTTTCAAAATTTATTTTCGTACATACTTTAACATTTATAAAACTTAAAGGAAGCTGAATTTGCTTTTTTCTTCACATGTACTTTTTTCTTACTTTCATGGTAAAAATAACTTCCCAAGTGTTGTAATAACTATTACGCTTTTCTTTTACAACAAGTGCAATTAAGTTTACAGATTGTTCTTTGAATATTAGTCAGACAATAAGTTTATTTCGTCTTCATTGAAAGACACTTCTTTTTACGAAAGTGTAATTATTATTGAGTACACGTATTTTCTCTTTGCTGTAACAATGTATGTCAAGAAAGTCATTTGCTTGGCTGCAAAAGTAACCACCGTTATGTTGCTATGGCCTCACGAGGGACACAGCAAAAATAAGGGCTAACAAGAACCTCCTCTCCAAAGTGTGTTGTAAAGTTAGTTGTGTTATTAATCTCAGTAAGTCGGACATATTTCCATTATCACAATTACAAACAGTGAGTGGGTTAAGGTATTGAAAAATGGGTCATTATGATCACACATAACAATTATTCTGAATTCACTCAAGTACAGAAATCTAAACGGATTAAATGATTTCTTTCTGCGTACTAGAGGAACAAGATGGCATAGTGGTAGAGAGCTTACCTCTGGTGCGTGGGGTCCCTGGTTCGACCTCCAACAAAGTAAGTGTATGGTGTACAAGAACGTGTTCGTAGATCTTCTCGGGGTACTTCCGTTTCCTTCCACGTTTTCATTCCGCCAATTCTTCCATTATCATTCACTTGCCTTAATCGTCCGTTTCGCTTAGCCTAACGGGCATAATCATGGGACGTCAAACTGAAATATTTATTTTCCTGTGTACTACCAGTTAAAAGAAATGCTAACTTTACCAAGCTAAATGCTGCCAGCCACTTAGATTAAGTACGCAACATGTACACTCATGTCCAAAATGATTGTCGCATATCTGTAGCTGTCTTCTTGTAAAAATATAATGTGATAACAATTTTCAGGGTACTTTTAATACTGTTACTAGGTGTATAATCGGGAAATGTGTATTTGTGGTAAATTTCATAGGAAAAGAATTATAAATATGAAAATTAGAATGAGTAAAACAGAATATTGCTAAATGGCCAAGAAAATTTTATTCTCGTTTTATTGTTCTTATTTACTGCTCTTTTGACATGAAATTTGCCACATACATGTCTTTGTCGATTATACAAATACTAACATTGTAAGAAATTCCGGGCGAATTCGTTATCAAATTATATTCCTACAACAACATGTTTATAGACACGCGACAATAATTTTGGACATGAGTGTACCTTCAAACTCGCAACTTTACGAACGAAAATCAAAATAAGGCAACCTGCATAACAGACACCAATGGAATATGATCATTTGATAATAAGTTAGAGGTGTCCGTTACAGAAATATGACACAATTCAGATTACTCATAGCTTATCTCGTGCTTATTGCATACATTAGTTGTAATGCATAGTAAATGCATTAGTTATAAACTTAAATATAGGCTAAAATTGAAATACTCTGCTCAAAATGTTTGAACTACTGGAGAAAGTGTTTATGCAGATTCCAAAATATACTACATGTGTGGTAGTTTTCTTCTCACGTACAGTCATGTCCAAAATCATTGTCGTAAATCTATAACTATCTTGTTGTGGGAATATAATTTCATAAATTTTGTCAACTCCGTGATATTTTCTCCTGTTACTTCCAAACATGTGGAGGATGGACTTATTCGCTATTTTTAGTTATGAAGTTAATTTATTCTATAGACACACACACACAAAGTACTAGTTGCATTTTCCATCATTGTTACTGTCATTATCCTTATTATTTATTTTGTAAAGTATAATGATCAGGTTGTAAAATACCAATCTATTCGTGGAATTCAATATTAAAATGAAAATAAAATTACATTTTAAACTGGAAAAAAAAATTCATAATGATTTTGCAGGGTATTTTAATGCATAATCGAGAAATTTATATTTCTGGTCAATTTCATAAGAAAAGAATTATGAATACGAAAATTAGAATGAGTAAAAGAAAATGTTGCTAAATGGACAAGAAAGTTTTTTTTCGTTATATTGATCTTATTTGCTGAGCTTTTGACATGAGATTTACCACATACATGTCTTTGCCGATTATACACATATTAAGTTATAAAAAAATACCGGACGAAATCGTTATCAAATTATATTCCTACAACAACATATTTATAGATATGCTACAATCATTTTGGACATGAGTGTACATGTCTTGCATCAGTAAAATTATCTTAAGTCGCATTACTGAAAGTAGAGGTATAATAACACGTAACTTTATTAATTCTGAAATAACAGACAAAAGAATAATTTAAAATCCAGCTTGTAACTGTTTTGTGTGGTGGCTCAGCAGGTCACTGGCGTATGACAAAGACATTTTGTAGGGGAGGATTTTTTTTTTATTGTTGTACTGCATCACAGATTTAATTATTTTCAAATTGTGGAAAGTACTTTTTGTCTTAAATAGATTCTAAAAGTGAACTGAGAATAACTCCTGTCCGTGAAAGGGAATGGTTCTGTTCAGTAATAATACATGCATTTTTGCTAGAACCAAAAAAAAAAAAAAAAAAAAAATCTATGACCTTTATTGAAATGTGCGTGTGAAGAGAAATTTCTAGATTACTTGTTTTCACATCCAATTACTTTATATCACTTACAAGATTCATAACATATTCACACGCGTGTGTGGCGACGGTACCAACTATATTTTGATAATAGGAGGAAAGCTGAGAATTGCCAATATTGGCATATTTATATTACCAAAGAGTTGCAAACATTAAGTAGGTATTGAAAAATGTGGCAATTGATCAAACAATCAATCATACATAACAAATTTATCTTAGTACACAAATATAGCTATAGAACGAAAACAAATATATTAAATTAAATCATTTCTTTCACTGTCGGTATATTTCCAATTCAAATTAAAATTCAACTACTTGTATGACCCCATCAAATTAAATACTACCAGAGTAAAGCTATAACAGAAGACGAACAAAAACAAATGCCTACAGGGATTCTACTATATCAAGGGGAAATAAATAACGACACTCTAAAGACAAATTAAAAAAAAAAATCAGACAAAAGTAAATTAATAGCTCTATCCAAGTACTTTACATAAACAGAATCTCCCCACTTCTAAATAAGACAATACAAATTATCCCTGTGTTTAATTTGTTACGTACATCTATATCAGTGGTGCCCCCCCTTATGTCCATGACGCACCCCCCACAATTGTCTATCCATAGATGTTCTTCCATGAAAAAAAATCTTTTCGATTAATTTTTACATCTCCTCAACCATATGTATATAGATTTTTAACCCCCTCAGTATTTCAATGACGCAGTTTGCGTCATAGCCCCCCTTTGTGGGCACCTCTGTCTATATGAATAGTGAATGAACTTGATTTATGACACAAAGATATAAATATCAACTTAAATGGTATCATATAACATACCTTATAGTATTTATGGTCACTTTTCTCTGAAACTTAAGTTGGACATTTTCCGTTCTAGTGTGCCAACTACTAAGTTATATTATCTTCAACAACAAAGGTTTTAAGGTTAGTTTTTATGAACAATTCGCTGTCAGAGCATGTGTTTGTGAAGGAATGGCATTTTCTTTCGAAATAAATTTAGCCTTGCATATACTATATTTCTCCTTTATATTTTGTACTTAGGTATCTTTATTTATGCTTCGATTCATTTCCTCCCCTCGCTCTTTCAAATGAATTAGCCTTGCTTATATACATATTTTCCCTACATATTACATATTTAGATAGCTTTATTATGCTTTGATTCATTTCTTTCCCTTTTACAAGAATACAAATAGATAGCCTCGACGAAAAGTACCGGCAACACTGCTAACATACGAGATGCGTGAGTCAGAGAACCACAAGAATTCGGTGATCGATAACGAAACCTTAAACGAGCAAATGCTTCTGTTTTATTCAGTCAAATAATGCAAAGTCGTGAAGTAAAAGTGGAAATTTCAAACACCCTAACGATGTTTATGGAAGTAGAACAACGTGCGTGGATAAAAATTGAAATGAGTTGTGGTAGAAGTGCACTGGACTGTTTGCAGTGACTGCATAAAGTGTATGGTAATGAAGTGTTACTGTCTCGAACAGTATCGCGATGAGTGAGAACTTCGGGAAGCCAGAGACACCGTTCAGGATGACCTCAAACCCGGCAACTACGTGGTTCAATTCTTTTCTTCGCGGCTGGAAGTGGATCGCTGATCAACTACGCGCGAGTTAGCTGCAAAAGTAGGCGTGTACCCCAATTCATTGCTCCACATACTTCACAACAGTTTTGGGTTCAGCGTCAATTAATCGAGGTGCAGAATTGGCATCACAATGCAGTTGCACAGGAGAAAAGTTGACGACTTCTGTAGACGGATTTGGGCAAATTATGGGTGCTGTCTACTACTGTAATTTTGCTTAACATTGCCTTTGTTCTGCATTCAGTAGACAGAAGAAAGTGGCGGCTTACAACGGCGTTCATCTTCTTGCATGACAATGCCAAGTATATCATACTGCCAATGCTGTGCAATAGTTTCTTTACAATTGGCGATAGGAAGCACTCGAACATCCGTCGTATCTCCCGGAAATGAATCCGTGCGATTGCGATCTCTTCACTAAGATGAAAGGGGTGCTTCGCGGGAAGTATTGCAACACAAGGAAAGTCATCTTTGGTATCGTACAATGATCCTGCAAAACATCTACAAAGATGGGTATGCAGGAGGAACAACGCCTTCTTCAAATGTGATTAAACATCGTAGACATGGTGGGCGATTACTTTGAAGCAATGTAACTTATTTATTCCTGCCAACAAAGCCAGGTAAGAAATATAGCAGTGTTGCCAGTACTTGTTATCCACCCTTGTAGTTTCGTTTTCTTAGTTCGCTTACAGCTTCGAAATCCACTAGTATGATGCATGGAAATATGTATATACTTTTTAAAATCAGAAGCATAATATATTATTTTGCCTAAAACATAATTTTAATGCTGATTGAGTAAGAATTTGGATCAGTAGTGCACTACTACAGTAAGGTGCTAAAACGTATAAAGATTATTTGAGAAATTGACGTTTTGTTTACACTTTTTCTTCACTTTATAAAGCCCCTTTAGACTAATTTCAAGAGGTAACTTGATAACTACTATCAAAAAAGAAACCAATATCCCAACAGCAAAAGATGTTAGGGCAATGTTGGGAAAATAAGAATGGTTGGCTAATCGCTGGAAGACAAAAAATCCCCAAAGCAAAAGATGTTAGGGCAACGTATAGAAATTAAGGATGGTTTGCTAATTGTTGGAAAACCAACAATGCCAAAAGCAAAAGATGCTAGGGCAACGTAGAGAAATTAAGGATGGTTGGCTACTTGTTGGAAAACAAAAGTCTCAATAGTAAAAAACTGTTAGGGTAATGTAGGTAGATAATGGGATGATTGGTTAATTGTTGGAAAAAAAAGTCCCAAAAGCAAAAGATGCTAGGGCAATGTATGGAAATTAAGGTTGGTTGGCTAATTGTTGGAAGATGAAAAATCCCAAAAGCAAAAGGTGCAAGGGCAGCGTAGGGAAATTAAGGAAGGTTGGCTAATTGTTGGAAAACCAAAAGTCTCAATAGCAAAAGATGTTAGAAGTGCAATGCAGGGTAATAATGGACTTGCAACCTCATCGTTGGATCGAAAATCAATCCTTTGTCTATGTTGGCCTTTTCACATTATAGGAAGAGAAACTTCCTCAACTTAAATCAACATTGAAGTAAAGTTGGCCCAATGTTGGGTAATAGTATTTTGGCTTAACGTAGGGCATTTCGAATATTGTCGCTGACAAATTATCATTGGCGCAGTTACATTTCTTCTTCCACCCTTAACAATACACTTAACAGGCCCTACATAGGCTAATGGCCGACATGATTGAAAATTGGTAATTGGAAAAAATAGAGTTGAAAAATGCGTTGCCCAATGTTGATGAAAAGGATTGTTGGCCAACCAACAATTTGCCGTCACTTAACCCAACAGTTTCGACTTCGGACTCCCTATCGCAATTTAATTATTTGCTAAATAATCGACAAAGCTGTCAATTCCAACGTAGGATCAATGTTGCCAACTGGGTAGTCTACTGTTTCACAGCGTTGTGCATATTAGTCTGTGCTGCTTTCCTTTAAGGTACCAACATTAGACCAATCATTTTTGCTACCGAGTTAATTGAAAATTTCATTATATTTTCATTCGTTCTAAAAACGTACCACTTCTATGAACTCTTGATTTGAAATCCTACACTAGGGGAAGATATCATTAAGCATGCTCATCTATGTATGTCTATGTGTTTGAAAGAATAAAATTAAGCTCGTTAAAAATTGATTGTGTTCCTTCTTTGTACAATTTCAGCTTTGAACACTAAACTATACATAAAGAAAAAGCTTCACTTACCTTTTATTGCGCACCTTTGTAAATTCCCAAATCGATGATACTAGCTAAGTTATTTCTAGAACGCATGTATTGGTTTACATCAGATAGCAATCTTAGGGTAGAATATAGAAATATGTTTTATAGTTGTCTGTTCTCTGTTCTTTAAGTTCAACTAGCGCTGGAAACGTACAATGTTTAGAACTATTGTTGAACCAATATTTTAAAGCGAATTTTTTTTTTTAAAATGAAATAAACTGTGAAAGACAATAAACCGTATGAAGATTTTAAACTGAGATTATGTTATTGAAAAGTGTATTATGATTATTTATTTATTTTATTTTATTTTTTGCTATTTTGCATGATATTGTTAGTTATAATCCCATTTCACATTTTTCCAAAGTTGGTTGAATTTATCGCTAGCGCGCGTGTCTTTGAAGCACTTGGTCCTAGGTTTGCCTTTAAAGCACTGAAAGCATCGTTCGGTTTTTATCTTAAACTGTAGTGTCAATTGCCTCGGTGGTGACAATGAATGTAACAAAATGTTATTACCAATAATGCTGTTCTGTTCTTTTTTAAAAAAAATCGTGACAGTGAGAAAATCATGATATTAAAAATCTTCACTTTGGAGTTTTATCAGAGGCGTCTCTTGAGGGAAGTTTGATAGGGAAAAATTTAAATAATTGTTAGAAACTAAAGGAAGAAACTTCCAGAAAAAATAAGCCTTTAGTTTTGATTTAGCTCATAACGATAAAATCTAAATATTTACCTTGTGATTTCCTTTAAAATGCGCCATTGAATTTTATTAGTTACCATTTATTACTGAGTTCAAAAGGTAGTAATCAGAATGAAAGAATAGAGAGCTTCGTCTATCACCAAGGTTCGAGCTGTTGAAACAAAACTAGTAATTATATCCTCTGTTGGAAATACAGACTGTTTGCTTAACAATCATTCAGGAACACATTGGCTAGGTTTGTAATTACATTCAGATCTCAGATTTAAAAAAAATAAAAATAAAAAAATAAAAAATAAACTATAATTTTAATATAATTAATTAATGCATAGATGTTCGGTCAAAATTGAAAAAGTATTGTATTTCAGTAGAAGTAAGCAAGTTTGTATTGTCAGTCGTAACGTTATTTAAATTTTAAAGAATACTTGGTCTGTAAAAGTAAATGAAAAAACTTATTGAAAAGTTTAACTCAGACAGACAAACAGAAAAAGCAAGTTGAATAAACTTGTTAAATTTGATTCCTAATTTAATGGTGCACATACTGTATGTGCGAAATATGTATTTCTACTTATAACTTTTGAAATTGTTGACTAGCTTCATATATTTATCACATGATTTAACTAAATTGTGGTATTCAATTCAATTCATCATTCTTGATGTACATGGGAAAGCTTGTCATGGTACACTTGAATCGTCACATATAATTGAGACTATATATCATATATACACACTGATCAATGACTTGTGACCACTTGCCTAATAGCATGTATATCCTCCTTTTACCTTCCATACTGCACTGGCAGGGATTAATAGGGTATCGGTATTCGTTTATTAATATGACCAACGAAGCTGCAGGTAATACAGTTTTCATTGTCAAGATGAAGATAGTAGTGTCCCAAGAGATTTGATATGCTGTTCCATTACATCCCACAGGTTCTCAATGAAGTTGAGAGCCGGGAAGTTTAGAAGCCATAATAGATGCTAGAAGCATGCAATTCGTTCCTCGAACCATTTCTCCACATGACATGCACGATGGTTAGGTGCGTTATTACCTGGTGAGGTACTATTACCATGGTAAATAAAGTGCAACATGATCAGATGCAGAAAATACTTTGTACTTAATCTGCCAGAAGATCGCAGTATTGGACACTATTCATACGTTCATCTACAACAATCCGATCCAATTCGCGAAAGAAATAAGAACTTTGTAGCAAAAGAAATTAAATTTCACAAATTACTCAATTCAGGTCGTAGAAGCAAACCTGGATATGAATCAAGTGTTGACACGTATGATGGATGTGTAAAACGAGGAAAACATAATCCATTAAATGAAAATTTTTGCCATTACAAAGAAAGACTGTGCAGTGAGGACTTTTTTTTTAATCATGTTCAGATCAATTGCAAAGGACATTTGGAAATATAACTGAGAGGAATTCAAGTTCCAAAACTATCCATCTATCCAAAAAAGAAAAAAATGTCCTTTGAGACTAATTCGACAGCAAATGTAGCTTTCGAAACATCAGAGACTAATAGTGAATATGAAGATTCTGAAAATTCAGAACAGTTCAAAAAAGACAAAGTATAACAAAACGAAAACTGCAACCGAATTAGTAAAAAATTGAAAATCATTAACCAGCAAAGTAGCAACCGTTGGCTGCAGCTATCAAAACGTGATTGACATTGAAACACATTCACAATCTGATATTTACAGTTCCAATTAAAAAAGCTGTCAAACTTAAAGAAGTAATGAAAGAAACACTACACTTTGCAAAGTTGTCATTGCATATTGATGATAAACGTATTGATGGCCAACAATATGAAGCGCTACTATTGAAGAGTGAACAAAGAGAATTTAAGTTACGTATAAGCACGAGATCTACTAAATGGAAAAGCAAATACCGTTGTCAAAGGAACAACAGTTGTTCTTGATTAATACAATTTATGGAATGGTGTCAAGTTGATGATTGGGGACACTACGAATGTGAACATTGGAAGAAGGAGTGAGATTGTCATTCAGTTACAAAGACTGTTAGCTCAAAAGAAACTGAAAGAATCGCAATTTATTAGTCGCCAACATGATGTTTTTTGACCGAATGCTTTGCGTAAATAATGGTAACGAGTGTGGGTGACGAAATTGAAGGAAACAACATATCGCTCAACATCGAATATCCATTTATTCCAGAAGTTGTAAAGAACTACAAACAAATCAAGAGAAATTTAAAGATCAGTTGTAAAAACAATCAAGCAATCAGATGTAATATATATATACACTTTTTTGAAGAAACAGGAAGATTTGAAGTGATACCAAAAAATACAAGATACCTATATTAAATAATGCAAGATGGAATTTCTATGCAATACTAGTTCTTTTGGCATTTGTTCGTCGAGACTCACCACTCGAAATTTATAGATTCATATCTTATAGATCCTTGGTTTACATACTAACTCTACAATGCATATGATTATCAGAAATTGTGTAATAGCTTGCAATTTTATAAGAAAGTATTAAACTGTGTGAAAAAGTCTTGGAATAAAGAACTGTCGAATCTGGGAATACCCAAAATAAGTCAGTATGCAGAGCAATCAAACGTCTTCAAGATCTTTATGACATTCGTAAAATTAAGGAAAAACTTAAACTTACACAGCAAAAAATGAGGTATTGAAACAATACAAAATGACTACCACTTTAGCGTGTTACTTATGTGTCAGTTCGACACCAAGACATCGCCTTCAGAGCAGGCCCGTGCTGGCCCACCGGGATACCGGGACGTGTCCCGGTGCGCCCTCCGAAATATCACAGTATCAATAAAGGTACAAGTTTTTGGTAAAAAATTCTTACAGTTTTATTGGTAATGAACCCGTGAAAGGCGCAGTGCACCCTTTACAATAGGCGCCCTTCCGAGACCACATCAAAGATGAACAATTTTATTTACTCTTCTGTATAGCACAGTTCTGTACAATAAATACACACAGTTACTGTTGGCGAAGAACCCGTGAAAGGTACAGTGCGCCCTTTACATAAGGCGCCCTATGAAACATCACATTATAGATAAGTGGTTTTAGTTATCCTATATATGAGCTTTGTTTAATAAATTCAAATATTGACTGGTAGTACAGAACCTGTGAAGAATACAAGGCGCCCTTTACATAAGATGCCCTGCGAAATATCACATTATTTTTTTTATTTTATTTTATTCTTCTCTATTTCAGTTTTGTATTATAAATTCATACAGTTGCTATTGGCAGAGAACAGGTAAAGAGTATAACCACTTACAAAAATATTATAAAGTTATATAGCTATAAAACGAAACAATGTGATACATCAAGAATAGTTCGGATAGTCAAACGTACGATGCATTTATGTAATACTACACTGACACAATAATCTCTAATATACGATTTTTACGGCAACGAAGCTTTCACAGTCTTATTATACATCCATACATCCGAGCATATTGATTGTTCCTGTGTGTTTTAAAGCAGTGCAGTGTTCGGATAATCTGTACCTGTTGTATTTCTGAAATATAGCTGTATTAATTCCGTAAAATGTGGTCCTCCTGTTACCACGCCACGGCGCGTCCTCAGGTTGTGGATCGAGGAAAAGGCCTCTGGGATATAGAGGTTAGCTGCGAATATACTGAGTAAGCAGTCGCGGACAGACAAGGGGGTGAAATCCAGCTTGAGAATTTGGTGTGAGAGGCTTGAGAGGCTTATCCTGAAAAAAAAAAAAAAAAAAAAAAAAAAGATTGTTCAGATAAGTTCGCAGAATCCTCGGATCAGAACTGATAACTTTTCACGAACTCCGCAAAGTAAAATCGACATGAGATTTGGAACATGAAATATGAGAAGTCTCTATAGGGCAGACGCGTTAAAATTTGTAAAAAATGAGTTTAAAAATAGAGATTAGACCTAGTGGGATATCAGCAAGTTAGATGAGAAGGAAATGGAGGAGTCAAGTCAGGAAATTTTACGTTCTTTTACGGGGAACAAATTAAAAATTACCAACTAGAAACAGGGCTTTCCGTTCACAAACAAATATGAATATCAACAATAACATAGGTTGAATTTGTTAATGATAGATTTTCTTTTACTTCTCTTAAGGGTCGGTGGTGTAATATTATTGTTTTAAATGCACATGCCCCAACATAAAATAAGGATGGCGATTTAAAAAATACAGTTTTTACGAAAGAATAGAACGAGTATTTGATCATTTCCTGCAATACCATATGAAAATTCTGTTAGGCGGTTTCAATGCGAAGGTAGGACCAGAGGGTATTTTCAAACCGATTATAGGGAATAAATGTTTGCATAAGGAAGGTTGTGACAACCGCGTTAGACTCGAAAACTTTGCAACATCCAGAAACCTTATCGTGAAGACTACAAAATTCCAACATCGCAACATTCATAAATATACTTGGACTTCATCAGATGGAAAAACACATATTCAATGATCGTGTTTTAGTAGACAGAAAAGAACAATCTAGCACAACTGATATTCGGTCGTTCAGAGGAGTTGATTGTGATAGTAAGAGAGAGACTATCGTTGAATAAAGGAAATATTCAATATCTGAAAACGGAGATGTTTATTTTTTTTTTTTTTTAATAGAGGAGAGTCAGGTGAGAGGGGAGCCAGATTGAAGTGCCGAATAGATTCTCGGTTTTAGAAGGTTCAGAGTGCACTAGTGCTCAAGATACTTGGTTGAAATTAGAGATAACATTAAAATTTCAGCAAAAGAAATACTGGAGAACGCAGAAATACATGGGAACAAACCATGGTTCAACCAGGAATGTACTAAAGTAGCAGAGAAGAGAAAACAGAAGAAACAGCGTTGGCTACAAAATCCGAACGAAATAACTACATAAAATTTCACTGTCATCTGGCGGAAAACTTCCAAAACTTTTAGAACAAAGAAACGCGACTTTTGAAAGTTAAAATTAATTAACTTGAAGATGATAGTGAAAACAAAAACATTCGGGGCATGTATAAATGCATCAACATACTTAAAAAAGGCTATCAACTTCGTGCTTATATATTAAAGAAGCCTAAAGGAACAGTTCTCACTGATACAGATAGCATCTTAAATAGATGGAAATATTTCTTTGACGATTTGCTTAACACATAGCCAAAAACTAATGCAGTGGAAAAAGTGAAATGCATGCAGCATAACCTTATATTCCAGAACCTAACCAGAAAGAAATAGAAATCTCTATTTTAAAAAAAATAAACACACATCTCCGGGTGTAGACGAAATTTTGATTGACTTAATTTTAGCTGGAGGGGAGAAATTGTAGAGCAAGATACACAAACTCATTCTCATTATCTGGAACAAGGAGGAATTACCATAAGAGTGAAGAGAATCAATCATTGTTCCAGTTCAGAAGAAAGGCAACAAAACAGATTTAATAATTATCGAGGCATTTCTCTTCTGTCAACATCCAATAAATCCTCTTAAACATTGTATTAGCAAGATTGACTCCATACGCAGATGAAATTATTGGAGATTATCAGAACGGATTTAGGTAAAATCGATCAACTATCGACCAGATATTTACCATTTGACTAATACTTGAAAAGAAATGAGAGAATACAACATCCTGGCACATCAATTATTGACTTCAGACTCTGGTAGGAGGGAAACATTGTATATACAACATGCTTACAGAATTTGCAATACCGAAAAGGTAGCTTAATTAAGATATGTTTAAATGAACCTCAAACTAAGGTTCGAGTTGTGAAATTCTTGTTCACGAGCTTTCACGTTGAGAATGACCCGAAACAAGGAAATGCGTTGTCGTCATTATTATTTAACTTTGTTCTGGAGAACACGATAAGGAAAGTCAAAGACAGCAATCAGGTCCTAGAGCTGAATTGTATTTGCCAGGTTATGGCGTATGCTGATGATGTAAATTTAATAGGTAATGATAGAATAACAGAAAGGAATGCAGAAATCTTAATTAACGCTTGCAGGGATATAGGCTTAGAAGTAAATGCAGAGAAAACTAAATAAATGGAAGTCTGTCGGGAAGTCGTAATACTGCATTTTATGGATGCGTTAAAATACCAAGTAATATTTTCTTTCCACAAAGTGGATACTTTCAAATATCTAGGATCATTATTAACAGGCCAAAACCATGATCACTAGAAAATTTGATGTCAACTGAAAGTAGGGATTTCGTGCTATTATTCAGTTAAAAATCTTTTGTTGGCACTAATTCTGTTGAGGAATTTGTAGCTCAAAATATAAAACGATAATCATGCCTGTTGTGCTGTATGGTTGCGAAACACTTTCACTGACTGAGGGAAAATCGCAGACTGAAAGTATTTGAAAACAAGATTCTTAAAGCAATATTCGAACTCCAAAATGAACGGGAATGGGGAAACGCGGAAACTTCATAAGGAGGAATTGCATAATTTTATACCATTTACAAAACATTCTTATGGTCATCAAGTCTAGGAGGCGCAAATGGTCAGGTTATGTAGTCAGAATGGGAGAAATTAGAAAAGCTTTCGAAGTTGTAACTGGAAATCCAAATAGGAAAACGACCATTAGGAAGACCGAGGCGCAGATGGGAGGACAATGTTAAGATGGTTCTCGCAGAGATTGAAATATAAAATAGAAACTGGGTTCAGTTTTCTAAGGACAGAAATCAATGGAGAGCTTTTATAAACGCGGCAATGAGCATCCTGCATCCATGGGCGTGCTATATTAAGTTGTTGATACATTTAGCTTCTTTTTATTTGACAGAAATGTTATTGCAGGAACTAAAAAGTTTTTTCTGTAGTAAAGAGGATTTCGATTCGAGGTTAGCTATTTACGTTAATACTAAAAAAAAAAAAAATGGTGTTGATTTTGATATAAAACGGCACCCATACTTTCTTCCAAAGTCTCTCTCTCTCTCTCTCTCTCTCACTCTCGATATATATATATATATATATATATATATATATATATATATATATATATATATATATATATATATATTCCCATTTGCATGGGCGCCCTTCTAGTAGACTTGTCCACCGCCCTCATTAGTATTCCAGTACGGCCCTGCTTCAGAGCATATCAAAAATACCTTGTTACTGACTGTGAGTATTTGCATCGTTTTTTACTGTTTGGTCTGAGTAAAGCTTTGCGAAATACATTTCGCATTTATGGTAAGTGACTAATAACATTCTATGTTTTCTGTAATCGGTCACAATAATATTGTTGTAAATCTGTGAATCATCTGACAACAGTTACACAGATAGCAGTGCGTCCGTCTATTTTCTTTACTTATTATTCTTGTGTCTTATCACGTATGAACAGAAGATGGCAGAACTGTTGCTTATGTGACTGTTGTCAGACGATTTACAGGTTTACAACACTATTATTGTGATCGATAACAGGAAACATAGAACATTATTCGTTACTTGGCACAAGTGCTAAATATATTTCGCACAGCTTTGCGCATATTAAACGATAAATACCAATGCAAATTCTCTCAGGTAGTAACAAGTTATTTCTGATATGCTCAGGAGACGATGTGCTTGGTGCTATATTAACACACAAGTAACACGCTTAAGTGGTAGTCATTTTGTGTTGTTTCAACACCTCATTTTTTACAGTGTAAATTTGTTCTCGTAATGAAAATAATAATTGTATCTTATGCTATAATTGAGCTAAATGTTTTGTAACTGTGAATCAGAGCGCAATAGAAGTTTAACCAACAATAATTTAAAAATGAGAAACACAAGTTTAAAGTTGTCCATTCTTGTTTGAAAATTGTTCTACAGACTTGTACATTTGGCAACTTGTACAACGAAACTCTCAACTTACATGCTGAGCTGTAGATTTGCACTAGAAGTTGAGAATGTATATTATTATTATTATTATTATTATTATTATTATTATTATTATTATTATTATTATTATTATTATTATTATTATTATTATTATTATTATTATTATTATTATTATTTTATGTGGATCTATAAATGTGGATGTTGGCTAGACCACTGTTGCACCCAGGTTCAAAATCGCTTTTGTGTATACCAATTCGTACTTCTAGTATTAATATATATAAGCTTATAATTTTGTATGTTGTATGTTATGTTTTAATGTTCTGCTATAGCAATAAGCTGTTAAATGCTTCAAAAATTACATCAAAAGTACTATATCCAGTTTCATCAACAAAAATGGAAGCTTAACCTTTTATAAAGTATCTTGTTTTACCTCTTGTACAGTCAGCGACAAAACTTCTTTCCGTTTGGTAAAATTTATTTTGAGAATAACGATGGAACGTACACCGTTTTACCGAGTTTCAAAGCTGGAACGTACAGAAAATTACATTCTTTTTAATTTACTGTAAACTGTACTCAAATTGTCCTTCCATTCTGAAGTTTCTTACGAAAGTAATTTCATAAAACGGTACGAACTTTTGTCGCTGACTGTACGTGTATAGAGTAAAATCGAATTTTCGTATTTGAGGGCAGCCTTCTGCAAAAACGAAATGAAATGAATGTCTTTTACATGCTTTTTAACAAAAGTTCATCGGGTTACGAAAAGGGCCATAAGTACATACAGATCAAACTATTATAATCCGCGTCACCTGAATTGGCGTGTGGCATCAGCCAATAAGCTCACAGTGCGCTGTTGCTAAACCTTCAGGGAAGAATCTAATCACTCATAATTGTCCACAAATACGAACAAAATCAATTATGAATGATTAGATTCTTCCCTGAAGGTTTAGCAACAGCGCACTGTGAGCTTATTAGCTGATACCACAGGTCAATTCGGGTGACGCGGACTATAAATACGTATTCACATGTACATAAAATCATTATTAGGGATCAATTATTTATGATGCAAGGCTTCCGACAAGAAGATAAACACTTTCCTATAAATGATGGGTATGATTAGGATCTCAAAATGATTTACCAAAAACTTTTTGAATAATTTTCTGACTTAATATGACGAAATATTTTGTAAATCATATGTAAACTGAAAAAAAAAAAAAAAAAAAAAAGATAAATGGAAAATAATTACTGCATAGTAATATCGACACACAAATAAGCTCTTTACCTTGGGTTTTTGAAGGAAAATGTTGAACTCCTGAATAACTTTGATATGTTGATGGTTATAAAAAAAAATAACCTTTTATCCCCCTCCTATCATACAAGCGTAATTGCACTTTTGAAGTGCTGCACTACGAATTTGTCACTTTAGATTATTTTAATTTGAAATGCCTTAGTTACAAGAAAAATGTGTGTATATGTCTATTAATTTATATGTGAAAGAAGCTTTTTAGTGTTGTATTGTATATTGCACGTTTAATTTATACAATAATTGTTTTAAAACACTTTGTAAATTTATATTTTGAACTAGAATTTTTAATTAAAATTTAACTTTCCCCAGGAGACGAGCTACCCCTGTTAAAAACACTGAAAACATCGAAGGAGCTGTGAGAAAGGAGGACCAGAATGCCGCTGTGATGTCATATGCAACTTTAAATGATGGATACACCGCCAGTCACAACAATATATACGAAAATATACATGATGACGTAACGAACACATATGATACACCGTACGATGAAGCTGGGCATCGTAGTCATTACGAACCAACACCGCATCACCACATGTCTTCTAATGGCGGAGCCATGGTGACCATTAATGGTGTTGCAGTACGCTAGCGACAACTAGAGAACTTTTAATTTTTTTTAATAAAAAAATGAATAAAGCAAAGAAACACACATTATAAGTGACATGTGTAAAATATGTGAATGTTGTATAGTTATCACTTTTTATGCATGCGTTCTGTTTACATTTTGGACAAGAAATGGAAATCTGAAAAAAAAAAAAATGTTTCTTATAGGTAACTAAAAGAATTGGACAAAGAGAAGCTTTATGTAACAAAAGGAAACTTAAACATCACGCTTGGATTATCGTGTAGAGCAGATGTGAACATAAGTATTATTATATATTGCAAAACTTAATTTTTTAAAATAGAACATACTTAATTATTATAATATTGTTATTAAAAATAGAGATCCAACATCAAATGCAAACTTGAGATGTTGAAATTAGATTGAATCACGTAGGCAGAAGTAAGATTTTTTTTAAATGTGGAAAACTTAAAACAAAATTAATACGTACATTTCTAAATGTTATCATATGTGATATGTTATTGACAGACTGATTTTTTTGTTACATACATATATACATATTTTTATTTCTTTCTTCATGACAAATATTGTGAAAATACTTAAACGAAACAAAACAAACAAACAAAAAAATATGATGTGACTTTCGACGAATACTCCCAGGATCAGCGAAGAGAAATGATGATCGAAAAGGGAACAATATTTAAAAAAAAAAAAAAAAAAAAAAGTGTCATTACGAAAATATTAGATCAAAGGCTATGAATAATGAAAACAAGTTTAATTTTAAGTAAGCCTTTTTTTTTAAATTTTAGCTATATTTATACTTATATTATAATGATGGTTACTACAAAACAACATCAGTGTATGTGACATGATATGTCTCTATGTATGTGCTTATTTGTTCTCTGTCTATATGTATAAGCGTGTGTGTGTGTATATATGTATACGTATTCTACTATGAAGGAGTGTTTTAAAAGGTATGTGTTGAGATTGAAGCGAAACCTTCCCAGCAGTATTATAATCTACCAATGTTTCGAAGATATGTGCTGAGGTGGTATCCGAAATTTTGGCGGCAGTACTATGACCTATTTCTTTGTGGAATCACATACGAGAATATCACAAAGTTCTTCATAGAATAAAATTTCTCCGGCTTTCTCAGCTGTCGTATTGCTGAAAAAAAAAAAAAATGTTAACTGGCCGTCCACAGTGTAAATGGAAGTTGTATGAGTATTGCCATCTTATTCTCTAATCGAGAATGGTAGAACCAGAAGAACGCAGAACCAGATGATTTACCAATCAAGATGTCCGAAATAATTTTCAAATATCCCTGAAATGTCTGCTATACCATTATTCATATTACTATCATTTACTAGACCGTCAGGCGAATTCTGTGTTGAAGACCAGCCAAAGGCGAGCTATTAGGGAAGTAGGATGATATTTCTCTTTCGATTATTCTGATACTCAGTATATCTCGTGAGATATAACCACAATAAAAATATGAGACCCCCAAATAGCAGTTGGGAGTTGGGTTGGTGAATAGTTGGTCAATTGAATATGTTAACAATGATGAACACCGAAAAACATGCCAGCAATAATTTACCAACAACTTGCTAATGGTTGCATGAAAAGTACTTCATGCTGAGTCGATAAACAAACATTGATTTTCTTGTATAGGCGAGTTCTTGGCTTCTATTAAGCAACTGTTCGATGATTATTCTACGTTTACGCAGCAAATTTTCCTACAGGCTACATTCTAGAGAGAATTGTTTTACGAACTGAAGAGAATCCGGCTGCTATATTCGCCGTTGAAAATAAATTAAGGCGACCCATCCGGTAAGTGTGTGTATAACGGAATAAGTCAGATTTATAAACAGCTAGAGATAATTATGCGAATAAATTTTCTAGAAGCATATTTGTTTAAATTTTTTTTTTTAATGATGCCAATGAGATGAAAATATTGGTCCTCATTTGTTCATCAATATTCTCTTCCTGTGTCCCAAGACAATGATCATCTTTAAACTTAAAATATGTTGCTTCATTTTTTGTTAGAGTTTCTTCATTCATTCTATACTCTTCATGACAAGATATGTTTATATATACGTATATAAGTACCATACTTATTAGATTATATATATGTATATGTAAATCACAGTTTTTTTATATATAAAGAAGTAAATAATGTACATTTTACACATCCAATTGTAATATTTTTTTGTGTTAATAGGTGAGATAGAAAGAAAAGTATAATTTGTGTATATTTTTATTGATCAAAAAAAGTTTGAAAACGAGATCATTTATTATTGTAATGGTCTTGGACAGAGAGAGTGTATGTAAATAAGATGTAGAAAGTTGTATAGGTGAATCTTTTTGTTGATGTAATGAACGAGTGAGAGAGAGTGTGTAATAAATCGAATTAAACATTTGTAACTATTGCTTTTCATTTGCTCATTTTATTTTTCAGTTTCATGCTCCACTATTTTAACTTTTAGGCTGAAAGTGATTATGATAAATGAATGCTGAACGTACAGCATATAATATCCATGCTCAGAACACAATTTGAAACTCATTAGGTAGGTCTTGTGACGGCCAGGACCGATACACACCTCCCGAAAGTTTAGAGGGGCGCGTTAATGCATTCCATATCGTAGATCCCGTAGATCCCTATACTCATCCATAACGTAATAAATCTTAAATAGGAGGATCCTTGAGATCAAAAAACCTTGCAAAATTATATTTGTGGCAATTTTATACCCGTAAAAGGGAACGAAATGAATCACTGTTGATAATCAACTTACAAAAGGTCCTACGTTAATTCTTGACAATTTCCAAAATTTAATGGTAGGCCTATACATCCCTACTCCCGAAATTTTAAATGAGCTTTAATGTACAACTATACTGGATTCTTATACTCATCCATAATGCAATATAGTCTCTTCAAATGGTATACATTAGGTCAAAAATTTTCCAAATTTATATTATTTTTGGAATTTTATACCCATGAAGAGAAACAAGATAGATCAGCCCAAACATCTGAAGGTACATACTATCATGTTATACTACCATAACAAATTTTGCAATTTCTAAAATTTAAGCGTGGGGCTATACGTTACCTTCCCGAAATTTTATGGGAAGGGCGTTAATGTAACAATGTTCTGGACCTCTGTTCTGATTCATAACGGAATAAAACATGATCAGCGGAATATATTAGGTCAAAAACCTCCACATTTTGAATTTGTGGTAATTTTATATTCATAAAAGGGGACGAGATGAACCTCCAAACATCTAAAAGTACTGTCCCGGTCTTATTCACTCTGTGCTGGGGTGGGCCAAAATAACTATTACCATGGGAGTGGTCTTATGCATCCCTGGACCATGTCACCTGAGCCAGGGTTCCAGAAGCACACAAGTTTTATCCAAGTCATGCTAGTACTACTACGAACAACATGTAGCGATTGAATTCTGCTGTAAAGCCGATATGTTTGCAACAAACATACTGAAATTTATTTCGTGCTTCGCTGAAAGACATTTGTTTTTACAAAAGTGTAATTATCATTGAACACACGTATTTACTCTTTACTGTAACAGTACCTCTCAAGAGTCTTTTGCTTGGCTGAAAAGTAATCACTGATATTTCATAGTATTTATGCTTTCTAAAATCACTTTGCTAAATGTAAAATGTTGTTTTTTTGGTTAGTAGTTATTGGGTAAAATAATAATATAAAAAGAATAAATATATGTTTTAGTAATTTAGGATTTCACGTCTCTTTCCAGCAAAGAACTAAGAAGAAATGCTCATTTACAATTCAACATAGAATACGAACCATATGACCTCTCACCGGAATATGAGACCGGCGAAACTGAGTCACCCGAACGAGAGATGAAGACCTTAACTGTGTAATAATGAGGGAGTTGAGATTCGCTTTTATTAAAAGAATTAACAGACATTATGAAGAAGTAACGCAGTTGTAACCACAATCATTTTTTTTTTTTTTTTTTTTTTTTTTTTTTTTTAATCGTTAGAATTTGCTCAATATATACGAAGCGAAGTCAGGTTACAACAGCCAGTGTTCATTCAAAAAAGATATATTTGGGCAAAATGTCTACTACCGTACTTCATCTTTATCATCATCGTCGTGAAAATGTTGTCCAGCAAGATGTTTCTGCGAGTAAGAATCACATGTTTTCTAAATAACCGCTGGCGCTTACCTTGTGTGTACCATAGTAGAGAAAACGTATGACAGCGCGCACGTCATATTTGGTGGGATTCTGAATCGACGCAGTGATTGTAAGTACGTGTTACTCACTACACTCAACAGCATATATTTTAATCAAGCCCGGCCCTAGTCATAGGAGCTAAATACACGGTTCTGATTGGTTGGAGTTATCTGTTTCTCGTCTTGTAGCATACATATAGCACAAATCAAGCGTCAGAAGCTGTTGGTCCTCATAGCCGAGCAGACTAGTAATGAAAATCGCTTTGGGAGTAAGATCAAACCCGATCCAGGGATTTTTATTTATTTATTTTTTTATTTATTTTCATAATGCTTTTATTATTAAAATAAGATGAAAATAATACTTATTTGCCCTTGAATATAATGCATAAGTTGCGCTTTTCCCACCATTTACTTAGATATTTCTGATAGCTCTTATAAACAACAACGTTATAAACCCATAGGAGAGTAAGAAGTGAGGCCTTCGCGAAGCGAGGTTTGTAGGGAGTAGTGGGGACTTAGAAAGGAAGGAGGTGCCAACTTTATGGATAAAAAGAAGTGATTTACTTACGTTACGAAATATAGCTGAGCGAGCGAAGGGAGTTAGAAGCCCCACAGGGTTCGTTTAATTTCACCTTTGCTCTCCATGATAATACCACGTGACATTACGTCACACTCAGATGGTGCAACTTCGATATAAATCTAACCTCACTCGCTTCCTTGTGACGAACTTAAAAGCAGTTGGCTACGGTAGCGCGTGAAAAAAATCTATGAGACTCCCGTTTTGTTTCACCTTTGCATCCCATGATAATACCACGTGACATTACGTCACACTCAGATGGTGCAACTTCGATGTAAATCTAACCTCACTCGCTTCCTTGTGACGAACTTGAAAGCAGTTGGCTAGGGTAACGCGTGAAAAAAATAGATGGGACTCCATCGCAATGAAGTGCAGCCACGAGAGGGGAGCGGACGGCTGACACTCAAACTCAGTGCTGTCAAATTACACCCGAAAATATTACTTGTTTGCCTAGAAGCTGTGAGCTTACGTTACGGCAGGCCTTGTAAATTTCTTACCATAAAATATGCGAATATAGGGTAACTAAAAGCAAGTAAACTATAAACTTTCGCGTTACGCTTCATTAAATAAGTACTGGAAGAAATACGAAGAAAATACCGTAAATGTTCAAAAGAGCAAGGAAACCTGAGAAGCGCTTCCATGATACCATCCACTGACACACAATAGTTAACAAGTGGAGAGAAAATAGTGGAAGAAGATAAAATTAACGGCCGACTTAGTCGGTAAGGAACAGAAGAGAGAATGAATAATTAATGAAGAGACAATTAGGTACGAGTATATTAAGAAATGATGAGAGTAAAACATTAAATATAAATTATATTAAATAATAATAATAATGACTGACATTTGTATGGTTGCACTTCATGAGTTAGCACACTGACTTCAGATACTTCACTTCACTTTATATACTGTGATTAATGGCTTCCTTACCGATGAATCCATACTTAACGTGTTCAACTTTCATTAATGTATTTCTGTGTGGTAAACCTATCACAGGAAAGAACACAACATATTTCGATTATTTGTACACTAGTCTATTAAAATATTATTACAAATTTGTCCTTTAAATTTTACAAATATGTGGATGCGTACAGTAAATCTGCATCGAATATTACTATATACTGTAATATGGTAAAGTACCTGAAGTAAAAAGAAATAAATGAAAAGAATAATTGCGATTTATCTCCTTGCTTCCCTAGCAGAGTGAGAGTGGACCTACTACCTTCCGATTGATCTTTGATAACTCAAATAAAATTTTATATCTTTAGGTGCAGAACTTAAAGCTGGGTTCAAAGTAGGCTTAAAATAAGCCTTGACAACAGTGAACACGGAATGCATCGGCAGGAATTCAAGAAGTGTTTTAAATATATATCTATCAAGATTGAAATCTATATCTATATAAATTTTAGATCTAGATAGATATATAGCTAAAATATATATCTATCTTACTTGTATCTATCAAGATTAAAATTTACTTTGTGTCGTGAAAGTATGTAACATAATACAAACAGCTTTTAATATTTATAAATTTCGTTACTATTTCAGTACTATTATTATGTTGTACCTTTGTTTGTATGTATATTATCTATAGTGTTCTTTGTAAACATTTTTTTCCTCTGATGAAGGTATGACCCCAGAGTTCTTAAGAAGAAAAGAGAAAATAAATAAATCTCCTTTTTATTTTATTGTGTTTTATTTATTATAATAATTAATACTGGTATTCACTTTTTGACTAATATAACCTTAATATTATTTCCCTTAATATCACAATTTTCTTTTTTTTTTTAAAAAAAAAAAACTCAAACGATTTTGTTCATATTTAATAAACAAATGGTTCAATAGTAATTTCAGCATGACGTTATGTAACTTAAATTGTCACGAGAAAGTTTAGTGTGTTGACCCACGATTTTTATAATTAATTATGTAATTTCTCTTCACTAATTATTCCTTTCAACCCTGTACTTTTACCAACTCATTGAATTAGTTTTACTTTATGCCACTATATTATCTCATTACCTCTATTTGGCATCAATACCATACCTATGGATACAATCATTGAATACTTCTCAATTTCCACTCTTTTCAATAATACTTTTTTATTCCTTCCTACTTCACCCCATTCCGATCTGATAAAGCATAAGGCGAAAGCTTTTAATTATTATTTTTTTTTTTTATTGTGTTGTGACATAATATACGTATCTTCTGGTAATTACATTTTTCGATGACCGTTCCGAGGCCCTTTTCTGTCAGTCATTATGTATGATACATTGTAACCAAAGAAATACTATTTCTAAATATTTAAATTTTGAATTATATGTCAGCTCATGTAAATATTTTAAAAGTCTGGCACACAAAATACACAAACTCTCTGAATTGAATGGATTAAGTGAGAATTGCTTCTAAACTCTAACTCAGATTACTGAGACAAGCCCAGAATATATTTTACTCTACTAGATAGATATGTGAAACACTCAGACAGAGAAATATGAAAGGGCATGCGAAACATATTCCGAACATTTCATTGAAAATAATCTTCTGGTTTCAGCATAGGATTATTCCTACTTCAACATCATAAGAAATTGCAAAGATTTGTTATTTGTGTGCAGTATGGGACGTAAATTGGCCTCTACAACAGCTGTTAGGAAGATACAATGTAAGTGCCTTTGAATATTACGTTTTCAGATTTTTTTAAAACCTTATATTTTGTATTCAAGCATAGCATTTAGAACCAGGGCTGGACCTTAATAATTTGCCACCCTGCACAGTAACATCCTTTGTCACCCCTCCTTTCCTAGAAAGAATACATCTTAGCCTAGGGTTTTTTAACGAAATTTCATTTTTTTTTCTTAAAGTCGTGCGGTGTTACGAGAAAAATCCAACCAGGTCGCAAAATGTCCCTCTTTTATAAAGAATGGTTCGTTTTAGCTCGTAGTTATGTCATATCAAAGTTATCTATATTATAAAATTGAAAGTGACTATGTTTGTGACTCTTAATCTCTTGAACCTCCCAACCGATCTCGATCAGATTTTCAATATAGATGACGTTCGGGCTTGGGATAATTTTTATCATTTAACTTTGACGGTGTAGCGTAGGGGAGGGGCGTATATATATATATATATATATATATATATATATATATATATATATATATATATATATATATAAATGAAAGTGGCTGTCTATGTGACTTCACTCTTGAACCATCTGACCGATCTCGATCAAATTTTCAGCATAGATGAGGTTCGAGCCTACGATGTTATTTATCTATTCACTTTGACGTTAGGCCTTAGGGGAGGAGGTAGGAGGAGGATATATATAAAAATAAATAAAACATAATAACCCTTGAACCACCGGACCGATCTCGATCAAATTCTCAACCTAGATGAAGTTCAAACATTATATGATTTTTTTGTCATATCACATTAACGATGTAACTTAGAGGAGGGGAAAGACATTTACAAATGATCGAAACTGACTAGTGTCGAATATATAGTTTTTGAGGTCGCTGAGATGAACAGTGACACTTCTGATGCCATTTAAGTCCAAATTCAACCCCGTAAAAATTGTCATGGGAGGGATATATATATATATATATATATATAATCAAAATGACCAATATCAGTGTCGAATTCATACTTTTCGGGGTTGCTGAGACGAACGATGACAATTCCGATGCCGTGGCCTGCAACATGGAGAGGAGAGGGGATATATAAAAATGATCGAGAATGACCGATATCAAGGAGCGCTTTAGTAATAGTAAAAAGTGACTTACTAACGAAACATACGGTGTATTACTATTTTTTCTTAATTTAACCCAACGAAGCCGGAAATTGATGCTAGTTTCTTATATGAACACTTACAGTGTATTGAAGGAAAAAGCCTTCTACGAGAAATTATGACATTAAAAAAAAAAAAAAACCGAAATGAAATTTAACAAATAATCATCAATGGATCTTATCCTTGTTCCTGTTAAATGTTAAAAGGTAACGTAAAAATTAAGGTTGATATAAGGTTATATAATATTGAAAAGCTAAACACTTCTTCCTCACTGGCACAAATAAGGACAGAACAATGACTAGACCTATTTATGTCATGGGGAGGAGGCACGGCGACTCAGTGGTAGAGCACTTAACCCTGGTTCGATCATTCCCGCCAAATAAATTTGTGGTGGACAAACATCGAGTCCGTGGGTTTTCTCGGGGCACTCCCACATCCTCATTCTACCAATTCTTCCATCATCATTCACTTGCTTTACCACAGTTTCCCTTCGCCTAACGGGCATAATCGTGGCACGTTAAACTGAAAAAATTTTCATTTTGTTGTATGTAGATCAATATTGAAACTGGAAGTTGTAGTGGACTTTTATCGTTTCCTGTTTTAATAGAGAGGTAAGGATGCAGATGGATTCCTGTTTTATTGGAGAGGTAAGAATTTTTATTGTTTCCTGTTTTAATAGAGATGTAAGGATGGAGATGGATTCTTGTTTTAATAGAGATGTAAGGATGGAGATGGATTCTTGTTTTAATAGAGAGGTAAGGATGGAGATGGATTCCTGTTTTAATAGAGAGGTAAGGATGGAGATGGATTCCTGTTTTATTGGAGAGGTAATGATTTTTATCGTTTCCTGTTTTAATAGAGATGTAAGGATGGAGATGGATTCCTGTTTTAATAGAGAGGTAAGGATGGAGATGGATTCCTGTTTTAATAGAGAGGTAAGAATGGAGATGGATTCCTGTTTTAATAGATAGGTAAGGATGGAGATGGATTCCTGTTTTAATGGAGAGGTAAGGATTTTTATCGTTTCCTGTTTTATTGGAGAGGTAAGGATGCAGATGGATTCCTGTTTTATTGGAGAGGTAAGAATTTTTATCGTTTCCTGTTTTAATAGAGATGTAAGGATGGAGATGGATTCTTGTTTTAATAGAGAGGTAAGGATGGAGATGGATTCTTGTTTTAATAGAGAGGTAAGGATGGAGATGGATTCCTGTTTCAATAGAGAGGTAAGGATGGAGATGGATTCTTGGGATGCTTAATCAATTACAAGAAGCCACTACTCGCTATATTTTTTTCGTTTCTGTTCTATAGTGATAAACGTTAAAACCAGAAATGGTTGATTATCACTTCCGTTGGAAGACGATCTCTATCAACGAACTCTTTTCAGAAGTTTTGTTCCTCTACATCCAGCCCAAAATTGATGGTGATTTATGCAGTAGTTCTGGAGAACGTTTAGTATACAATCAAAGAAATACGTACTTTAATAATTCATGGAACAATAATACACAAAATATTACTTCCGTCTTTTATTATTATTATTGTGCAATAAGCTCCTATTTTTTGTACAAAGCATATGACAGACTTTATGTATATATCGTTCTCTTTCTGTGTGATTTGGTCATTTCGTTCTAACATATTAAATTGAAGGGTCAATATCGAGTTCTGCAACTCAAATGTCGATTTCTAATACATTAGCACATTTTATTCCAAGGTGCTACAATTACATAACACAATATGTTCTATTTTCCGAAACTCTACAATGAAAGAAATACCGTTAATATATATTTTTTTCTTTGAGAAATGAAGGAAAACTACAAATACATTAATTTATTCATACTTTTTCAACTGTTATTCTAAAGTTTTACTTCTTTTTTTTTTTTCCTTTCATCTATCTTTCAACAAATTAGCGAAAGAAAAAAGATCTGCCGTTTACTTTGTCTTGTAATCTTCCGTGAGAATACTGGGACTATTCAACTTTGTTCACTACGTGCAATCATATCCTATTTTTTAGTTGTTTTCGTTTTTCGGCATAACTAGTCATTCAACTTTCCTTACTATATTTACACAAAGAACCAACCCAACTGCTCTGTAGTCTCGACAAATTCTATTTTCTAAACTGAAAAATTTTGAGCTCTTTTAAAATGAATTTTGTATACAAATATGTATAATTTGTAAGTATTCTGATTGAATACAGATTCTGCTCATTTATTTAGCAAAGTTATGTGGGACCATTAGGCTAGTTGAACAGTGGTATAGTAAGTAGTACCTTTCCCCTGTATTAATAAACAGTGGCGGACCTTAAGGGAAGTCAAATCGCTACAAATTTAAATGTTGTCGCTACAGGCTAAGGAAAAACAAAATCTAATATCTTAATTGTCCTATACAAGAATTAGTACATTAGGTAACGATTTTCTTTCCTTAGCTTGTAGTGATTTGACTTCCCCACTGTTTATAAGCATATGAAAAACAGCAAAATTATAGAATTGGACTAAAATGGATACATTACGAGTTAAAATTAGGAATAACACATAGGAAAGGATAATTACTAGTAATTGTTACACCATCTACGAGATATTACAGAATAAAAGTTCCATCTCTTGCTCCTCTCTCTGCAGCAAATAATGTAATGGGAGTAGAAACTAGATGTACAATTCTAACATTTTTCTTTGTGGGACACATAATAATCTCATTCAAGGTAATAAGTTCCACAAATCAAACCTAGATATTCTAGTTTTCCACATCCATACACAACAAATTTTACACAGATATATATACACTATGTAAGTACTGTGAATGTGTTCATATGAGCCACTTTCAAATTCAGATTTTTTGGTTCGGTTTTAATTACTATTACTACAATCAAATCCACAAGAGATACAATTTACTACAAATTTGTATTTTTATAGATGCAGAAAGTATTACCTACATTGCAAAAGAACTAGTCATAAGAGAAAAGACAAGTAAAAAAGAATTACATGTAAAAATATTGTTCCTAAAGGGAGGAAGAAAATTTTTATTTGCTCAATAATGTAAATGAAATATCAGCATGTACATCATGCTAAGACATGTGTCTATGTTTAATTGAAAAGTTGATTAAGTATAAAACTACATGACACAAACACTTACACACAGAATATATATACATACACATTTGGAATTTCATAACTTCTTTTCATTACTGAGATCATATGACGAACTACATGGAAAGAAGAACATGTACTACTATCGAGAATCGAACCAATTTCTCCACAGAAGCGAGAGACATTTAGCCCCGAGAGCATTCAGAGAAAATACACATATATGACGTAAGTTTACGAAAGAAGGGCATCTAAAACTGGTCTACTAATCTAGAAAATAAAACGCTTGAATGATGAAAGAACAAGTGGAGAAATTATGTATTAGATGTAAAAGGAATTAAAGATAAAAAACACAGTAGTTTTACGAAGAATGAAAGATTTATGATTGCAAGAATATAGAATAGAAATAATATAGGGGATATTGAAATTACACATATATGTATTTGTAAATGGATAACAAAAGAAATTTTTGAAACAAAATAAAATACCTTACTTATGAACAACTTGTAGTAAGCTGTTTCAGTGAAAAAACTGAGATATGACCAAAAGAAAAGTATGAAAACAGAATGACATGTAAGCAGTTTTCTATACATCTACGTAAGAAGTAAAGAGATGAGTGACGAAAGAATGGATGGAGATATGATAAAGGGCATGTACAGTGGCCGGAAAAAGTGCTTTCCCATTACTTTTTATGTATTTTTTTTGATAACTTTACAGAAAGTTAATCGACCAATTTAAACACAGTCTTTTAATTGTGTACAGAGGATTTGTTTTCTAAATCAGGACAACTATATTTAAATTGATCAAATAGATTGAAAGGTTTTCAGAAACAAACATTCTGTGTGGGTACGCACTTTTGCTGATGACTGTACAATAATGACATGTAACAGTCTACACACAGATGAAGAAAAGATATGAATGTCGAAAATAAAAATATATAGAGAAAATTTAAGAAGTCTAAGATGAATGCATAAGAATCGAGATGAAAATTTCCAGCGATTATATTCGTATTAACCCTTTATTTGCGGACAGTAGTGCACAATATAATTGTATGACATTACAATGTTCAGTAGATTAGTCTGTGTGGCTTAGGAGGTTCGAGATGTCCCCTACAAGCCTAAGAGAGAAATTGTACTGTTCATTCTTATTAAACAAAACATTCATATACGTAAAGAAGGTTTAGTCATCTCCGCTCCCTCCCCTTCTCTCTCAAAAATAATTCCTGACTACACTACATTGATAACGCTAGTTTAATTCTTTATACCACAAAATAACCATGAAAAATGATAGTAAGTCATGAATGTTTTAAGATTTTTTCTTGGAAGGGACACAGGGGTGTATTAAAAATGAAAGAGAGGAGAACAAGTCAGTAAATAAAGGGTTAATATTATTATCACTATAGTGATCGCACAGAGTCGTGAAGCCTGACCTAGATCTACCAATTTGCGCATCAGTAGAACACGAGGGTGTATCGACCCCCATCCATGAATTTTTACCAGTGTCGTCTATCGCGCTAAACGGAAAACATCTCCCGAAGGTACAGTGTTGTCGGATTATCCCTAACTATCATTTTGTTGTCATTGTTATAGTTTTTTTTTTAATTTTTGCTATTATTACTGTTACCGTTCAATTCGATTAATTATTAGTGTTTATGTGATAATTCTTGAAGTGCTGTTTTCTTGTTGTTCGGTTCGCCATGTCTTCTAAGTTTGACAACATTATTGATGCACTTCTGTCGTTTTGTTTTGTTTTATGTTTTCTCAAGTGTACGTTCGGAAGGTAGCTTCACGAATCGTACCGAATTCTCCCGATGTATCACACGTAAGTCAACCCAGGCTTCACGAGTCCTTGCGGTCACTATTAACTACCATAAAAATTGCACAGTGACTAATTGTTTCTAACTGTATTTGAATCCTGGAACTGATTATTCGATGTGAAATTTTCCCCCAAAGACACCAACTGCTTTATATTATAAATCAAGAATTATTACGTTAACAGTTTTAATTCTTCGTATATTGCTAGTTTATATATAGTCTTTCATGTGTAAACCGGTCCTCTTGTTTTATTCATATTCGTAAAATTTTGATGTATGAAGTACATAATTCTAGTATTCTATATCCTAATTGTGAATTGAAACCAAAATATTTATGAAAAGTTAGAGATCCACGCACATAGCACTTAAAGTTTATCCTTCATTACAATCTTAATAATTGCGCAAATAGTTATAACAAGAATCCCCACAGGTGGGTTTTAAGGTACAGATTGTGCCATGAGAATATTTGAGGGAACATAATTTATGATTGAAAATAGTACGATCAAACTGAAGAAAAATTAAACGCGAAAGAGAAAGATAAACTTAGGTGTAGAATGGTAAATGCGGGGGTATATAGTAGCAAATTTAGGGTAAAAATGGTAAATTTGAGGATATACGCCCAAGCCCTCAGGGAAAAGGAACTATGGACACCCTGTGAGTTATAACACTGTTACATTAGCATTGAATAAATTATAAGCTTTATACAAGTCACTAATCGTTTCAGGCCTACACGTAACATTTGAATTACATTAGCAGCTCAAAACATTTCTTCCAAACACGCACGAGATTTGATAAGCATTCAGCGAGCACGTTAATCAAGAATAGCAATATTCGCATGACAAAAAAGCACCTGAAGCATCTAGAGTACATGTGTTGTACTTTACGCATATAATCCAAAGAGAGGTTAATACCTCTATTACTTTTAATATGTCATTTTCTTTATCTTTCTGACTACTATTTTTTTTTTTTTTTTTTAAATATAAGCAAGCAGTTAGGTTGGTATTCTTTGTATTGGTAACAATTAACAAACA
>NC_137460.1:37022461-37268634 GCF_964235325.1 Thermobia domestica | reverse complement strand
CAATACATTGTGTAAAACAATAAGAAAATTTTAATGATATGTATTCATTGGACAGGTAGTAGCATTTGATAAGAGCCACTACAACAGTAGTAGTAGTAGTAGTAGTAGAGTATTTGATATCCCTGTGATCAATAGGACAACAACCAACATCATCAAACAAACAAAATTTATAGGTTATAACAGCCAGTAACACATACAACAATTTTACAGTTTACAACACCGTCTTCTTGAAACCAATACACTTACAGTTTTTGAAATTTCGCCGATGTTTTTCTTTCTTCTAACAACAATTATGAAGGTTGAAGGGTATTGTAGCTACTAATTCCAAGAGAGAAAGAATATTATTTTTACTGTATTATGAAATGTAATGTTACAAATTCGCATTTAATACAGAATGCAGTTTCTGTAGTGTACTCAAATTTCAGTGTGTTTTGAAAATAATCTGCGCTAATGTTCTCCTCGCATGATGGAAACACTGTTGGATACGACAAGGTAAGGCGTCTACGGTACATAAGACCACATTGTGTGAAATCGTTCATACCTCACGGACGGTACACACCATCAAAGCTTTCCCTTTCCGTCTCCAATAGTACAATTATGAGAACGGAGGAGATTATTTTCGAAACGCATTGATATTTGAGTACTGTATAATCTATTTTAAAATGTAAATGTGAAACATTTCATTTTACAGCAAAATTAAGTTATTACAAGTTTTTTTTACTGCTCTCTAATTGATAGTTACAATACCCATCACTCTGAAAGTCAAATCATAAAAAATAAAACTTTTTTTTTTTAATAAACATATATATGTGTATCACAGGTTTTGACAAAGGTTATACACAACAAACTTTAGGAAAACTTTCACAGACCAGAAGACCAAAATGATATGTGTTTTGTATCACAATTAGGTGTTCTTACACAAATCTTATTTAACGAAGTAATATCACGTCAGACACAAATATGCAAACATATATTCATATATCTTTTTCTTTTCTTCTTTTTTTAAGGTTTGAGTTAAAATTTTTAAGGTTAAATCAAATATACAAACCACGAGTCAAGAAACAAACATTTATTGATAAATTCATCCAGAACATTATTTTCTTTTTTTTTTCGACATGATTTTATACATATAAGTGTAAAATTTTAAAATATTCATCACAATCTTCGAACTGAAAAAAAAAAAAAAAAAAATTAAAATCTAAGGTGGACTTCGTTTCTGAAGTTACATTAGGTTATAAGCAAACTCGATAACTGTGAAATAAAAAGACAGGAAGAGAATTCTTAAGCATCAGTGTTACTGAACATACTCAATTTGCATTAGGCGTTGACAGATAATTTCTAGTGTTTATATTTCCTAGATCATAGTAGAAGATAAACATTTCTTTTAACCTTAATTTCACATAGAAACGTATGCGCTTCTGTCAATCATATTATTCTTAAAAGCGTTAATTAGACAACACACAATAAAGTCCACAAAAATATATTTTTTAATAGTATTGTGAGGTATCTATCTATATACATATTATAAATTAAAAAATACTCTATACATTTAACATTTTTTTCAGAAATTGGAATCTTTAACAAAGACTTATTATTCAGATCTTAATATTCGCACATACAACATTATTTCCTTTAAAATTTACTTAACTTTTTTTTTTAAATATAGTTTTTCAAAACCATGCCATATACTTACATACCAAAATTATATAAAAAAATAATCATAAATGAAAGTGAAATTCCAAACATTTCTTATAATATCTACATAATGTCGCGATCAATTTCAGATATAACTTAGTTTCAGCAAAGCTTGCTATCTTCGACCTCATCTTTCATCATTTAAAATAAAAAGTTCCATTTGCTATCTTTACTTACAATAAACAAAAATTATAAATACTATTTTATGTACAGTATTTATGTCAGGGAGGAACAATCAAAAAGCTTTATAATACACATTGCTAATGTTTATTTTTTAAAGGTAGCAGATAGTAATGTTCACAAATTACTACTTGGTAGTTGATAGTCTAAAGCAGCGTTTCTCAACCGCTATGTGCGAGATTTTTAATGTCTTCTAAGATCTTCCGCAAAGAAACTATTTTTAGAAGTTAATAAAAAAAAATATCGCCAATCTACTTGATTTCACACATGTTGTCCAAGTTTAAAGCTGGAAGGTTTTGCTTTTAACGCTGTTAATTTTCCTTTGAAAAGAAACACTGAACACAGAAAAGTAATTTCAATAACACGATTCTTAGTGTTGTCTTCCCGATTAAAGTCAAAAGAATTATGTTAATATGTTTCTATTGAAGAGTCTTACGTAATTTGCTTGTGAGATTTTTTATCTCGTGGTCGTTCCATAATTAAAAAAATGTATTGCATATATATTTTTGTGTGTTTGATTTTTTGCATTTAGGGGGAAAAAATCACATGCAGAGATGTGACAAAAAGTTTGAAACGTACTTTAGTGTGCCCCAAAGGGGGGGGAGTTGAGAAACGCTAGTCTAGAGCGATGCAAATAATCACAAATATATGGTCTTACTTCTCTTACGGAAAATAGGGACTAACATATTATATACATACATTTCTTGATATGCCATATTTTTTAAAACAAAACGAAAAAAAAAAACAAAAAAAACAGTTCTTTACACAAATTGAGTAATTGTTATTAACGATTTGATAAAAAAAACTTACATTCAATTTTTTTAAACATTAACGCTCGTAAAATTTTGAAACAAACTTATTATCGCACATTCGCATATAATTAAAAGTATTTTACATTGTTTTTAACTGTCGTGCAATAAAAATATTTTCTTTGGACAATATACTAATACACTCAGGAATTTTAACAATCATTTTACTCATTTGTAATTGTGATTCCTAAAAATACTTTGTACCTCCAAACCGAAGGGCATGTATATACATGCACTAATGCTTCTATTAGTATACGGGAAAAATGCTTCGATAAAGTTTTGAAAATGAGAATGAAAAAACTATGATTCTTAATTACCTACAGAAATATAATAATAACAAAAAATCCTTTTGGATAACAGTCTTCTTAAACAAGGAAATTATTATTCTTTGCTGGCAGCCCAACACACTATATTGCCTGTTGTATCAATATTTGAGCTCAAAATATGTTCAGTACGGATCACAAGAAACTTAATGTTCATATCATCGACAGGAATCCGTGGTCTAAATTTAATTAGTTTGATTATATTGCGGGTTATGATTCAGCTCTTGGCTGTTAGCAACATTGTTGGTTCTCTGAGGAGCTACTGGATACGAATCGAGTGCGTTGTTGAACTGGACCCCGAGTCCTGATGCACAGCCACAGTTGTAAGTCAGGTTGATGTCGCGATTCGATTGCCTCACTGGCTTTTGAAGCACCGCTCACCTCTTAATCATAAAAACCCATTATTACTAGCTCCACATCTTGATCTTTCTTTCCCTTTTCGTCCAAAACGCGTTTTCTTAGTTTCACCTGAGGGACATTTATTCCAGCAACAAGGTTAGTGACATCGGAAATATTAGAAAGTGTAGATGGAAAATTTATCTGAGAAATGTATCTATGTGTTTCATAATATTTTTAATACTCATTTTCAAAACATTAAAGAAGCATTTTTCCCTATAAAAGTGTAGTGCATGTGTTTACATGTTCTTTGGTACGGAGTACAATTTTTTTTTTTTCCGAAATCGAAATTACAAGTAAAATAATATTTGTTTTACTACAAACAGCAATATACAGGAAAGCAAACAACAACAATTAGAAACAAAATTTAGTAGAGCAATTAACATTTTTTGGTGGTCAAAAAAAAAATAGTTCGGGAATGGTATAAGACATTTCAGTCGTTGTGTTTATATTATTATTATTATTTTTTTATGATAGTGTTTCAGTAAAGGTATAAAAATATACTTGTATAATTTTAAACAACTTTTCATACGTTAATGAATGTTAAATATCCCAATATATTCTCAATTCTTAATTTTCAACTACGTATTCAGGTAAATATTTAAAATTAGCAACCAAGTAACTTAACATCGTTAACTTCCAATTTTAACATTGAAATCTCGTTCTGAATTAACAGTAATTATGTTAGCATTAATTCAAGCTGTTTCGCATTGCCTAAAGTTAAGTTAAATTCTACATACGTGGGTCGTTCAATATATAAGGTTCCCTAAGCTGTAATATATATATAGTGGTTGCATCAATTTATCCAAACCCTTTGCCAAAAAAATCAGGGCTCTGGTTATTTAGCACTCTTCTCATATTCCGCTTCACTTTTTCATCTATTTCGAAATGTTCAGCTTGCAATGCAGACTTTAACACCGGTTAAAAAAAAAAAAAATGGAAGTAACTCGGCGCTAAATTGAGGCTGTATGGAGAGTGAAACAGCCGTTCCCCACCCTAAGTGTTCAATTTTATGTCTTGTTTGCGGGCTGAGTGGGGGGTGGGCCTTATCGTGAAGAAGAGACCAGGTAGCTAATGTTAACTTGAATTTCCCTGAAGAAAAGTTCAGGTTCGACATAAGCGGACTGGTCTCTTGTCAACTGGTGATGAAGAAATGAAACTGAATGTGAGGACAGTGCTAAATAGCCAGATTTTTTTTTTTTTTTTTTTTTTTTTTTTTTTTTTTTTTAAGGCTTGGACAAATTGGTGCAACGGTGAGACAAATGACTGAATCTCAATGAAGATTATGTCGAGAAGTGAGGAAGGACCCACCTACGCATGTATGTATAGTTTACAATTTTTTTTTATTTTTTTTAATTTTTTTATTTTATTTTTTTTTTTTTTTTACAGCTTAGGGAAACATATATTGAACGATCCACGTATATAGTTAAACATGATATAATTTCGCTTTAATTTCTTCGATCTAATATTTATAATATAGAACAAATAAAGATTAGGTAGAAAAAATGAGATATTGCGTTTTCATGACACAGTAAAGTTTTCTTTCAGCTTTCCAGCAAAACTTTTTTTTTAAAAATAATATAATTATAATATTTTTCTTTAGGAGGCGTGGCAGAGATAAATACATCGTATGTTATATATTTCAGTATACATACACAAAATTAAAGCGTTTTTTACAGTTCAAATAAATTATTTGTATTTATTCGAATGTGTGAATATACGAATTTTAATCATTCTAATTTACAGTATATTTTTGATTATGCACTTAAAAAAAAGGTTTGTGCTACGGGAAACACAGTATATTTTTTTAAATAAAAAGTTCAATATATACTTTTTATAGCAACTCATTCCTTGGTTTATAAATAAATGTCGCAGATAGAGAATGTCTTCTTACAAATAATTTATCTATTTTAAATAAACTATTTGTGTACAATAGCGCCAATAAATATTCCCTTTAACTATCTGTCTTTAATTTTATGTTAGCAATTATTTGTTTTCCATGAGTTTTAGAATAAAAAGTAGTAGTTTACTCTTGATTGAATATAGAGAAGTAAAGCTGTTTTGATGTAAACATTAGATAAATAAAAACATTCTAATTTTATACATTAGTCATGTTATGATGAAAGTTTTGTTAATCTTGAATAAAATTACTGTAAATATGTAAAAGGATTTATGTTGATAAAGTATTATATACTTCATATATTAAATGTTATTTACAATATAATTCTTTTTATTACTATCGCTCAAAGCAAGTAATAGTGGAATAGAATTTTATACATGTATATTTTTTTACATAATAGGAAATATTACATAAAACAGATTCTCTTTGGCGAAATGAAATAGGTGGAAACAATTACAGAAGTATTCTTGCACGTACCACCGCTTTCTATAACCAATTAACGTTTCGAAACTACAAGTGATTCATCATCAGAATTTTGAGCGAATAAAAAATGGGGAAAAGGACATTAAAACTACAAGGGAAACTAATCAGGACTGGATTACAATTCTGGAAAAGTAGAATGAATTATAAGTTTTACGTCTCATGGTTATGCGGCAAGGCTAAAGGAGACAGTGATGAGAAATTAAGGAAATGGTGAAATGAAGAAAGTGAGAGGAAACGGGAGAACTCCGTGAAAACCCACGCACACGGTGTTTGTCCACCACAAAGTTAATTTGGTGAGAGCTGGGATCGAACAAAAGACCCCTTGTATCAAAGATGAACGCTCTACCACTGAGCTACCGCGGTCCTACAATTCTGAAGCTGTTTTCCGAATATAGAAGGTGTGTTATCAATTCAGAATCTGGCAACACTCAAGTCCATATCCACGGCCATACCGGCGTCATAGAAGAACCAGGAAGATGAAGTCTGCTATCAACTGTGACTTTGTGGAAGTAATCTACATGTGGGATGAATGGACGTTTTTCTTTTCTAATTTTATTCTTTTAAAAAGTTTATGAACTACGTGGGCTTGAAACGTAGTTGGTTACACAAAACTAATGCGAATGGTAAGAACAAGAATATTTCTATAATTAATTACGAGACACCATTCGTACGTAATATATTTAAAAAATAGCTGTAAACAGTTTTTTTCTGCTGTCCATCTTTTTGGAAAGTGCAGAATGGAATGTCATAATTATTGCACTTGGATACACTACAGTTATTTTATTTACCAGACATGTACTTCCACTCAAAATCAAACTGTTAACAAGTACTCCTCAGTACACAAAAATAAAATTTTAGTCATGAATCATTATGATAAGATAATATTTGGAAAATACATACAATCAAGAGCAGTATTTCCCAACAAAAGCTATTTTAATCTTTGGGGATCGACGAAGTCCTTATTTCGAGAATAAAATGAATTAAGCTAATTAAACTGACGCAAAGAAGTGAATTAAACTAGCTATGAACTAAAGATATACCACATTGACTTGATCCCTAGTCTTTCGTTGCAAGCGCTGCTATCGGTTGGAGGAATTCCACTCGCTTTCTCTCGCTTAGCAGCAGCCGAACCCTTATTGGCTCAACGCGTGGGTGTGTGAGCTTTAGTTCGCATTTTTGCCACGGCAGCACAATAGCAAAAATTCATGACGCATTTAGAATTGTTTTTGTTTTTTTTAGCTCATAACTCATTACGAGTTACTATTAATTGTCCATGACAGTGTTTAGTGATACTTATATAAATTCTAAACAAGATTCAAATTACCTGAGAAAACACAGATGGTAAGGTTTAGAATAATTTGACCTATACTTCTATAAGGAGATCATTTGTTGAAAAGAAAAGAAAAGAAAAGAAAAGAAAAGAAAAGAAAAGAAAAGAAAAGAAAAGAAAAGAAAAGAAAAGAAAAGAAAAGAAAAGAAAAGAAAAGAAAAGAAAAGAAAAGAAAAGAAAAGAAAAGAAAAGAAAAGAAAAGAAAAGAAAAGAAAAGAAAAGAAAAGAAAAGAAAAGAAAAGAAAAGAAAAGAAAAGAAAAGAAAAGAAAAGAAAAGAAAAGAAAAGAAAAGAAAAGAAAAGAAAAGAAAAGAAAAGAAAAGAAAAGAAAAGAAAAGAAAAGAAAAGAAAAGAAAAGAAAAGAAAAGAAAAGAAAAGAAAAGAAAAGAAAAGAAAAGAAAAGAAAAGAAAAGAAAAGAAAAGAAAAGAAAAGAAAAGAAAAGAAAAGAAAAGAAAAGAAAAGAAAAGAAAAGAAAAGAAAAAGAAAAAAGATAAGATAAGAACACTTGACGTAACAGTCCATTTGTGAGCCTAAGCCTACACCAGCGTCATCTGCTAGGGATCGGCTAAACTACGCCCAATCTAACGGCGAGCACGTGGTTAGCGCGCTGCGACGCCTTGGACGCTTTGTTCCTAACAGGCGCATCAGGAACTTTCTAAACCTAGTGGCCGTCACGTCTTGTTTCCACGTGGCTCCCCAGTTTGCCTCACAACGCTGGGTGGACGCCGATAAAAAATGGGAACCACCGGCCAGGAATCGAACTCGGGACCACGCGGACATGAGTCACGCTAAACTACGGTACTCCCACGATCATTTACGCACAGATTACGTTAAAATAAATTAATAGGCTGAGAATGGTTGGAAAATACTGGTCTAGAGCAATGAATAATTGACAGTTCTTGGATGGAAAATTATTTGCAAAAAGATTTGATTTCTTATAATGTTTTAAACGTGATGTGTCTTTTTTTTTTCTGGAGTCAATCCCAGAATGCCTTGACAAGACAAAAGACAGTTTTACCAACATCTGTTACACTTTACATCTCATCTGGAAATGGAAAATATTATGGTATATGAGAAAATAAAATATTAAAACGCAACATTGAATACATGTCTGGTATACATACAACAATACACGTTGTAACAACAGGTCTTCTCTCACAAGTTGGCCAAGGGAATAAAAATTAACAAGGTAATGGTCATTTAGTAGAGAAGCAATAATTTAGAAATCGTTGTAAAATTAACAAATGTTTAGTGCGTAGTAGTACGGAACAGTTCAAAAATGAAAATTACAATTACATAAAGTTATGATAAATGGACTTTCGTTAAAGGCAAATATGGAAACTAAGTTTCCATAATCTTCGTTTTCTTTCTTTCCTTCATTTTTTTCTTTTCTTTTTTTTTAAACCTTTACAGTGAAGGAATTATCAATTAATTTGGAAGTTATAAGTGACGATGTAACAGCCTAGTCCCACTATGTTGGTCAAGAATAAAAAATATGTACATATCTTAGACAAAATATTTAATTGTGATACTTTCTGTACAACAATAACAACTTACAAAATATTTACAAACTTTATTATTTCAATAGGACAATATTCATGTCATATTAGCATGAAGTCAAAAACACTGAAATACATAAATAAGGAAGAAGCAGTTTGACGTAAGAGTATTATAATTTATTAAGAATAAAACCTTTTTAAAGTGTGTTTCCTTGGCCAACTTAGTTCTGATGAGTCAAAATATATATGTATTTATATATATATATAAAGATAGGAAGCTCTCAAACTTTATTAACAAACATCGCATCCTTTCTTAAAATATTAAAATATCAATGAAAGAAAAACAAATGCTTAGATATTTATATATATAGGGTGTCCCAGGAGGAAGAGATAATATTTTGGGAAATGGCAGTATGGGTGATTCTAAGTAAAAAGGTTCATATGAACATTGGTCCTAATCTCAACGGTTTGAGAGTTACAGGTTGTGAACCATTTTTGACTTTATGTTGCACATTGTTCACCCTGTAATTATTCAACGAAGGTGGGACATAGCAGATTTGAAAGGTGATGGAATGATCTTTCGAACAGTATGAAATATATAGCAGTTGTGTCTTTGAAAATGAGGTTATTAAAGGAAAGTTAAGATTATGTAAGGGAATTGGATGGCAACGCTGATTCCCAAATTTCCCTCAATAACTTCCCTTCCAAAAACACCACTGTCACATGTTGCATACCGTTGGAAAGCTCATTCCATCACCTTTTAAATCCTCTATGTCTCACATCTGTAGAATAATTACAGAGTGAGTAATAAGCAACATGAAGTCAAAAGTGGTTCACAACCTGTAGCTCTCAAACCGCTGAGATTAGGACCTACGTTCATATGAACTTTTTACTTAGAATCACCCATACTGCAATTTTCCGAAGTATTGCCCCTTCCTCTTGGAACACCCTGTACATATGATATATAAAATAAAATGTATGATGGATATTTTACAGTTTGAAACAAAGATATTTATAGCATTAATAAACAAATAGTTTTCATACAACCATACATTCGGCTTTTGAGCATACACACACAAATCATACGTATAACCAAACACATACAAATACATACATACACATGTTTACATATATTGAACGAGGGAATAGAGAATAAGGAAGAACCCCTTTCCCCCTGCTTCCCCTTTCTTCACATTTATAACATACTAGTTTCAGATAAGCTTCAAAATATTTTTGTCTTTGGTTTACAAGCAAATCAACAATGTAAGATAGGGTACGTAAGGACAGTTTTTGTAGCTTGAATTGCCATAGAAACTACAGCGACAATTCCTTTCTTGTTGCAACTTAAAGTATCTTAGACGCACACACATTTCTGGCACAATTAATATAAGCGATTTATTTTACTCGTTTAACAATTGTGTGTGTGTATGTATGTATTTATCAGATCTACAGGAAATCAAAAATAATGAAAATGTGTTCACTTGTACATTCATATGTGTGTGTGAACATTTACACTAACAACAACAAAATACTGTAAAGAGTTTTCTAACACTTGCACTTTTTGAGATCATTTCGCTAATCAAACTAAATATTCTTTGGTCGTTTTTGAAACAAGATTTCAATAATAGATTCGTCGGCCAACGTTGAAACATCTCCCAGGTTTCGATCGTTGACAGCTACCTTTCTCAGAACCCGTCGCATGATCTTGCCCGATCGTGTCTTCGGAAGAGCCGGTGCATGCTGGATAACTTCTGGAGAAGCGAAAGGTCCGATCTTCTCACGAACTATACAGAAAATGAAAAAAAAAGTAATAATTCCAATTTGTTCAATTCAGTGGACTGGTTTAATTGTACACCATGTTTCAAAAAGAATGATCTGATTTTTGATGGTAATAAATACGGAACATGGGATGTGCAGGCAAGGAAATAAGTGTTGTTTGAATGGGCGTGGCCTAGGGTTTCAGAAAATCGCCGTTAGATGTCAGTCAATGCATCTTCTCAGTTTGCAGTCAGTCAGAAGCAAGTTGACGTCCGCTCAACAGAAGTAGTTTTGTGTGCTTCAGTTTGCAAAGACTGAGTCAGTGATTACGGTCCAGCGTGCTTTTCGTCGGCGTTTTGGCATTGATCCGCCTGCATCCAAAAACATTCGTAGTTTGTATCGCCAATTTGAAGAGACAGGATGCTTGTGCAATGGAGTCCAGGTCGGCCTCACACTTCCAATGAAATGGTGGAATTTAGCTATCGTCTAGATGTTGTTTGTGCTGCTGCTGATTGACACATAAAGCATTTGTAATAGAATAGCTAAAACTTGAAGAATTTGTATGTATTTTGCAATTTATCCCATTTTTGTAGTATGTTTTTATCAATTCATATGGTCTTTTAAAATCAGGTTATTCTTTTTGAAACACCCTGGATAACACCCTTCTCATTACAGTACATTGAAAAATTGTGTACATAAATAAAATAGAGAATGTTTTTTTCTCTATTTTGTTTAAATTGTATCAAGCTTATGAAGTATTAGCTGAAATTATAATAAAGAACAAAAATACCCCATTAAATATTATAAGATTAATTTAGTATATGGAGTTCTATAAATATAAATCCTGGAATCCTTACTTTTTTTCTCTCTCACACACATATGAACATTTAAAAAATACTTCAAGCATAAAATTTAACCCTCTGCTCACAATACCTACTCTTCTTCTAACGAAGAATAGTAAGAAAGAAATGGAGAATCGTATAAGATGATCACCAAAATGTATTTTTAAATAGTAACCTAATTATGACTTAAAAGCAGCGACGCAAATACGCTAGTTGTTGCCCGGGGCAAGAACTCGCCTTAGCGCCCACCTGACCAACCAAACCAAAACGCTCTCCCAAATATTTGCCCAATTTTGAGCCCGTCCAATCCAGGGCCCGGAGCACAAATTCCGTTTGCCCCCCTTAGTCACTGCTTAACCCTTAACGAGTTTTCGTTACCATTTGGTTACACATTTTTTGATCTTGCCTATTGCGTTTGAAGACTATTATTTTTAGCTATTTTTTCCTTGTGGTTATTGGTTTACATGCTTTCTGCGATCCAGAGAAGCTATTGCCTTCTGGTGACAACTCTGGTATATTTTACGCGGAAGGTAGTCTGTGGATATATTGTTTTGCAAGCAGTGCCGGTAACAGACAGAAAAGATAGTGAACCGTTAAGGGTTAAAAGAAGTACTGTCACAGGCTTTAAAATATAACTTGCGTGGAATTCACATAAGAATCATCACAAATAGACTAATCTTGATACAATGTTAAATGTGTGTTATGTTTAACACTCCAATAAATTATATTACACAGTTGAAAGTCAAACAGGTCATGAGACTTGTTCGCAGATTCGAAAGTTCAAACGATGGTCGCAGCTCAAGCATATTAAATTAATTCCTCATTTTCTCACACTTAGTCTTTCAAGTTATTTGTTTGTAGTAGCCAGTTAATTTTTAAGTACAAAAAATAACTGTAGATTCATTATGTCGGTATTTAAAGTCATTAAATTCTAATTTGCGGCATAAGTTTCCAATAATTGGAACAAAAATGTTATAATACTCTTTCCGATAAAAATAATAAAAGTACTTAATAACCCGGCCACTTATAAACTTTTTATTTCTATTATACTTTGACTTCAAATTTAATATTAATTATCAAAGAAGATGAACAAAACAAAGAAAAGATTCCTTCCATACTTTCAGGTCAGAAAATCTATTACAAAATGTTAAGAATTATTATGTAATTTTGTCTGCGAATTCGTTTTATGTGCTGAAGACAGTTTGACTTGCATAACGAATTTTCTTATTATGTAAATCTTTCGTTGACATATTTTATCGTATGAATCAAATTCCATTTTGTACATGAACCCGATTTTCTGCGTCACTCTTTTGATGACGTGTTTCTACGTCATAACTACGAGCACTTTGGGTAACAATCTCAGCAAAAGTAATAGTATAAAACCTCAAGATACTTCCGAGATAACGTAGTGTGTTACCAGATATTATGTCGTTAGCTGTCTCGCCGTAGCTTTGAAACTAGAATTACATCTTGTCTTCGAATTTCGAACATCAAAGTCAGTATCTGTTCGGAAAAGTGACAGTTTCATCAAACAACAAGACGTCTCTGTGGATTTCCACGATATTAAGTACTTGTGCTACGATATTAAGCACTTGTGCTACGATATTAAGCACTTGTGCTACGATATTAAGCACTTGTGCTACGATATTAAGCACTTGTGCTACGATATTAAGCACTTGAGCTACGATATTAAGCACTTGAGCTACGATATTAAGCACTTGTGCTACGATATTAAGCACTTGTGCTACGATATTAAGCACTTGTGCTACGATATTAAGCACTTGTGCTACGATTGCGCTCCAAATGTCTGCGTTCTGGAACCATAACTCCAATAAGAAACGAAGGAATGTGGTTAAGAGAAATCTATCAACTACCAAATTGAGTTGAGATGATTTTGAGTTTAACGTCCCTTTCAGCAGCGGGGCTATATGAGATGGGACCTACTGATTAACGTGGAATCCGAACCACACAAGCTCCTGCCGGGAATCGAACCCGGATCTCCCACGCGAAAGCCGCGTACGCTAACCGCTTAGCAACGAAGGAGCTCCAACTACCAAGCATGTCTCAACACAAACAATTCACAAACACTACGTTACATCTAATTAGAAACATTAAATCAATCACACATTGAGGCTTGTATCTTTTTATTCATGCCTAGACTTATCAACTTAAATCAATGTCATTAAACTCTTCTATCTGGAGTATAAAAGAGACAGTTATGTTTAAGTCACGAAAACCTCTCACAGTGCAGCCCAATTAAGATTTCAAGTGTAGAACTTAAAAATAACCACAATAGTAAATAACTTCAAAACTCTCTATATAGTAAATAACTACAGTAACGAATCATCACATCATTCAAAAAAACACGGAACTCAATTATTTTCATTTCAATAAATGTAATTGTAATTAATTGGTTTACCTTTACGCTTGATCTCATCCTCGAGCTTCTTTGTGAACTCCACTCGATCGTTCGGAGTGACAAAACAATAAAGGCATTCGCCTTTGACCGGATGTGGTGTGGCCACAACTGCTGCTTCGGCTATTGATGGATGCTCTACAATGGCTGACTCAACTTCCGCTGTACTCAGCAAATGGCCTGATACATTCAACATATCATCCATTCTTCCTGTGATCCATAAGTAGCCATCTTTATCTCGTCTTGCGCCTGCAAGATTAAAAAAATAAATAAGAGTTTAATTCAAATATTCTTTTAATATTACGATAAGAAAATTGTACAGTAACCAACAAAAGAATATACCCATTCCCATATGCTATTATGTCAATAATTTTAAGATATGTTGATCAATTTAACTTACATGATGATGACCATGCAACTTGAGCTAATGCTGGCAATGACTTTTCCAAAAAGCTTTAAATTTCAGAATATCACGCATTAAGTCTCACCTTTGACTTAGCTGACCAGGATATTTTATTAAAGAAACTAGCAAATTTTGAATTTTTCTAAAAAAAAAAAAAAAAATCGCTAACATTTTGAGCTTCCCACTCACATAATCGTAAACAATATCTAGTTTAAAGGCTTTGTCTCTAAAAAAAATTATTAAAACATCAGGCGTTCCACAAGGCTCAAACCTTGGACATTAGGTATTCCTTTTAACGATTAATGGTATAACTTAATATACTGAAAATTCTCGTACGATGTTATTTGCAGATGATCTAAAATTATAAGCTAGTTCACTGATGACTACATAAAAGTACAAGTGGATTTACAAAGTGTAAAGATATAGTGTGATATCAATCAATTTGAGTGAAATTCACTCAAATGTAAAACTCTTTCGTTTACTAGAAAAAAAAAACTATGTAAGTTACGATTATTCTATTGTTAGAATACACCTTCATCACCTGAAACGATTAAAAATTTAAGTGTGTTATTCGACTCAAAGCTATCATTCACTCATCACATTGAAAACACTATTAAATCAGCGTACAAAAATCTTGGCTTCATATGTCGTTTTAGTAAACAGTTTTAGGTATAATCAATCGACAGCTTTTAAATTATTTTAGTCGTATGTTAGACCCAGGGGCGGATCCAGGACCGACTTCTGGGGGGGGGGCGGTGGGTTGTCATAATGCTACTTTTAAGGGCTCCAAACTCTGGGATGGATTTTATTTATATATATAAAACTAGAAAATTTCCACTTCTGGGGGGGGCGATTGCCCCGATCGCCCCCCTCTGGATCCGCCCCTGGTTAGACCTCAATTAGAGTGTGCTTGTGTTATTTGGAACACGAATATCGAAAAATATTGTAAAAGTGATAGAAAGTGCTCAGCATAAGTTTCTGAAATTATAGAGTTACTTTCCTGTACATTAATATCTGCATATATACAGGTTGTTTCAAAACAACACCGACAACGTTTGAAAGGCGATTCCTGACACGAAGATAAGACAAAAAGTATACACCAACATGGTTGCACAAATACTTCCTTTTGGAGTTATAGGTTGCCAAAAACATGATAAAATGAGCTTTAAAGTTCCATAGCTCCAACCTATGGGACGTAGTCGGGTCAAGACTTCACTTAAGAACTAGTATGTGCCCTACCAAATATCCAAGTTTCAGAATCCTGTGGTACTTCCGCAACAAGTTTTATAGTGATAGTTGGTGAGTACTTCAGAGTATATGCCCGTAGCAAACCTCCCTCTATGAAACTTGTTGCGGAGAGTACCTTAGGATTCTAAAACATGGATTTTTGGATAGCGCACATATTAGTTCCTAGGTAAAGTCCTGACCCGACTACGGTACGTCCCATAGTTTTGGAGCTATGAAAGTTTCAAGTTCAATTTTACATGTTTTCGACAGGCTAAAACTCCGAAAAGAAGCATTTGTGCACCCAGGTCTATAGTTTTTGCCTTATCTTGGTGTCAGGAGTCACCTCCCAAACGTTGCCGGTGTTGTTTTGAAACACCCTGTATATCATGTACTGAAGTTATAAGCAAATACAATATTTTAACACTGAAACAAAGAAGAAGTCTCCAGGACAGTACTTCTTCATAAAATCGTGAACAATATAGCAGTGCATGTTCCATCATCCAAAACAGAAATAACAATAGCGATATATTTTACTGCGTGAAAGCACGTACTGACATCTACATAAATCCCTTAAAAGACGAATGAGTGCTTCCTACAATAATATAGAATCAGTAGCACAAGATATTGACATATTTGGAATGAGTGAAGATGTTTTTACAAAGAACAGTGTGCAAAGTGATGAATAGAGACCAGTAAATGAACTAATTAATGTATGTAAAAGTAAGTGTATCTAAAATTTTCTTTGTGTTGGACTATTATATAATAATCTTAATTATGTGCAACACTAATTGAGCATCATGCCTGTTATGTTGAAATAAATAACGACACCCCATCTTAGGTGAAGGTCGCCATTATTCAAGTTTAACTTTGGATGTTTGGTTCTGGTATAATGCGATACAGAAACCATTTCTTTCGATTCGCGATGTGGTTCTGTTATATTCTTTTGGTTTGATTTGTATTTAGCGCCCCTTTTAGCAGCGAGGTTATATGAGAGCTCAAATGGTAGAGCGATGGCTTCGCATTCGGGAGGTCGTGGGTTCTATTCCTGCTGCCGACCATCCTGACTGAGGTTTTCCAGGGTTTTCCTCAGTTCTACCTGGCAAATGCCTGGATGGTACCTACTTAAACTGGTCCTGGCCAATATCTTCCCAAAACCTTTCCATTGTTGTTGTTAGATATCCAGTATAAAATGGCCTCTGAGCTGTATCTGGTGATTGTTAAATACATGCTAAAATATTCACTCATTTCATCAGGACCAACACCAAGATAACGTGTCTCCACCAAAAATACAGGACTTCTCCGTTTTTTTTTGTTTTTTTTTTAAAAAAAACTAATTTTAACATATAAATAAAATCTCAACTGATCTATATAAAATTTTAAGTATTGAACACCAACGTACCATCTCCTGTGCAATAATATCCTGGAAATTTCTTAAAGTATGTGGTCTCAAATCTTTCATGGTTCCCATATACTGTCCTCATAATGCCTGGCCACGGCCTTTTGAATACAAGATAACCCTCTCCTTCGCCTTTGATCTCCTCACCATTTTCCTTCAACAAGGCTGGAACCACTCCAAAGAATGGAAACGTCTGAAAATAAAAGAAAAAAAAATTAAATCTTATTTAAGAGAGAACTAGTTTCATAATAAAGATTGACATTAAGATACTTAAATATAGTAAGAAGAATGCAATCTTGCGTTAATTTGTCTCAATCTTTTTCATAGGGATAAGGGTGGGGAAGAGAATACGGTGGCTCAGTGGTAGAGCGCTCACCTCTGATACGAGGGCTCCCTGGTCCGATACCAGATTACACGAGTTTATGGTAGAAAATATTGTGTACGTGAGTTTTTCCAAGGATCTTTCATTTCTTCCCATATTCTTATTCCACGAATTTATTTGTATCTTTCATACACATTTCACCAATTCTTTCATATAATAATTCGGTTTCATTTAATTTTTCCGGATCAAGTTGCTTCATGATCTAACTAACTCTATGGCTTATGGACCCCGGAGGTTCAATGCCGCGTCCACAAAAGCTCTCCACTGACTTCTATCCTTAGCCAACTGGATCCAGTTTCTACTTTGTATACTTATTTCTGCAAGATCCATCTTAATATTGTCCTCCCATTTGCGCCTAGGTCTTCCTAATGGTCATTTTCCGATTGGATTTCCAGTTAGAACTTTGAAAGTGTCCCTACTTTCTTCCATTCTGGCTACATTACCTGCCCACCTTAGCTTCCTAGATTTGATGACTCTAACAATGTTTGGTAAACGATATAAATTATGCAGTTTCAGTATTCCCGATTCTCTTGGGTCCGAATATTCGTCTTGTTCTCAAACACTTTCAGTCTCCGTTCTTCCCTCAGTGTAAGCGAATATCGTTTTATATATTTTTAAGCTTCAAATTTCTCGACAGAATTCGCGACGACAAAAGATTTTGAACGGAATAATAACACAAAGTCCCTGCTTTTAGTCGACATTTAATTTTTTCGTGAACATGGTTTTGGTCTGTCCTAGATATTTGAAAGTATCCGCTTTATTGAAAGTATCATTTGATACCTTAACGCACCCATAATTTGCAGTGTTACAATCTCGATGAATTCCCATATATTTAGTTTTCTCTGCATTTACTTCTAAACCCAAGTCCATGCAAGTGTTTAATAAGACCTTTGTATTTCTTTCTATTGTTCTTCTATCACTCCCTGTTAAATTTACATCATCAGCATACGCCATAACCTGGTGAATACCATTCAGCTGTTCGTGATCAGTATTGAGTTAAACCACTCATGCTCTGGATAAATGTGTGCATGTAATATTTGAAAAAAAAAAAAAAAAAAAAAAACTAAGGGGGCGGGGGAAATCTAGCTTTACCCTGCCCTCCTGGCTTCTTATGTTCAGTCTACATTCACTATCAAATAAAGCGAGGACTCATTCAGAACTTAACACTTCTAACGCAAATTACGATTACTTATGAATGAACGCAGGAAATTTGAATTGTAATGACCCATGAAAATGTTAATTACTAAACATTATTGTTAGGTATATCTGTTGTTGTGTTTTGTTTTAAGTTCTATAATCCTACATTCTGTATTTCAATATTAGTAAAAGAATAACAACAGGCAATTTTTTATAAAAAAAAAAAAAGTGTCAACATCAGACCAAATAATTAGTAGAATAGCAGAAAGAATGCATTATCAAAATCGGACACTTTTTTTATCAATTATCTTGTATTCAATAGCAAATTTTCGGCAATCTAGTTGTTACTATTTATGAATTCTAAGAAGGTGAGACTCTTCAGAAATAAACTATGAAGATACGGGAAACTTAAAATAATTCAACTTATACAGGGTGGACATACATTTACATTTATACATTTATCTTGGTATATTTATCTCGGTTTGTATTAATACATACAAAAACTGTAATTTCGTACTATGTAAGTACAGTATCAACAAGGGGATATTAATGAATAGAGTAAATAATCGATTTCTAAAACACTAACTCCTCTATAGGTGCGAACACAACCGTTAGAAGTGTTCTGAATGTGAACACTGAATTGTCGAAGCACAACCATGTGGTCTGAGAAAAGAACGCATATTTAAAGGGGAATAAAACTTACAGTACCACACTTCTTATTCAGTGTTGCATGCGAAGGACGCTACAGTTCACAAACATCGAAAAATAACTTCCAGTAGAAATCAATTAGTTCCGGTTTCAAAGTTGAAATCCATAGAACAAAAACTAATAGATAGCTATAAAACTGTTTTTAAAATTGATTCAGCGTCCATTTCCACTCGTATCACTACTGAAACCAGAAATTGTTAAAATTTACTATTGTTTCCTTTTTCAATATTGATTTACATTAAGTAAAAACTGTCAGAAATATCGAAAAGTGTTTTCTTGGAATTGATTCAGAGTCCCAAGAATAGATTCGATCTCCTGCATTAATCTTCTATTCAAACCGGAAGTGAAAGAAATCATCCACTTCCTGTTTTAACCTTTATCGCCATAGACCAGAAACGGCAAAAGATAGAGATAAACTATTATTTTACAATCGATTCAGCGTCATAACAAAAGATCATCTTCTGTATCTCTACTAAGACCAGAAGTAGCAGAAATTTACTATTTAACAAGATTCACCTTTCGCCATCTCTCTCTTATAGTTGGAAGTTATAGATCTTGTTTCAATACTGAATTTGCATAGTTTGGAACTGTAAAATAGTTCCACAATTTTAAAACAAAGATAGTTAAGTGATAGAATATACCAAAGTAGTAGTTGTTGTTGGTGGTAGTAGTAGTAGTAGTTGTTGTTGTTAATAATAATAATAATAATAATAATAATAATAATAATAATAATAATAATAATAATAATAATAATAATAATAATAATAATAATAATAATAATAATAATAATTAGAGACCGGATGTTAGGCAAAATGCCTATTCTTTAATATTAAAGATATGATCAAAAATAACGCTTCAAAGTTTATGTGGGGGGTTATAGTTTCGATTTAAGCCAATTTTATTTTGCCTATTTTGCCTATTTCGACCTTTACTGCCTAAATAATTGCTTTAGTGCCTAATGTTGCCTATTTTATGCATTTTCTTTAAAATAAGCATTCATTGGGAAAATACAGTATATAATTTATACAACATAAACAAAGACGCATATATACGTATAATAAGTGTTTGTAAATACAAGTACGTGCTACGTTACAATGTACATACAGGGTGAACTTCAAAGATGTGCATATAGTTTGGGAGGTGATAAATTACATCAAAAGAAGACAAAAAGTCCTGCTGTATTTTGTCGAATTCTGTGTCGTGTACGAGTCACAGTGGTGCCAACTTGGAATCGAAAATCAAATCTTGACAATTGGAACGGAACAGATAGGTGTGCACATACGTTGGGAGGTGATTCGTGACATGAAAAGAAGATAGAAAGTCCTGTTGCATGTTGTCGAATTCCTCGCATATCAAAAGAAAGCAAAAAGTCCTTTTGCATGTTTGGAATTCCGCGTCGTGTACGAGCGACAGAGGTGCCAACTTGGAATCGAAAATCGTACACATACTTCGACAGATAATTCGTGACATGTAAAGAAGACAAAAAGTCCTCTTGAATGTCAGGAAACACCTCCCGAAGTATGTGCACACTTTTATGTCTCGTTCCAATTGTCAGGATTCGATTTTCAATTTTAAGATGGCACCCCTGTCACTCGTACACGACGCGGAATTCCAAACATGCAAAAGGACTTTTTGCTTTCTTTTGATATGCATCCTGCAACAGGTCTTCTTTTGATATCACGAATCACCTCCCGAAGTATGTGCAGATCTTTTAGGTTCACCCAGTATGTATGAATGCATAACAAGCTTCGTTTTTATATGTAATAAAAGAAGATATTAATAAACAGGTATGTTTCTATATTCTTTGAACATTATCTATGACCTGAACCTATTTTTTAATGGTATTGAGTATTTCTCTTCATTATTTCGAGTTACATTTTAGTGCCTATTTTACTGCCTATTTTTAAAAATTTTAGTGCCTATTTTACTGCCTATTTTTAAAATTTTTAGTGCTTATTTGCCTGCCTATTTTACAGGTTTTTAGTGCCTAAACATCCTGTCTCTAATAATAATAATAATAGTAGTAGTATTAGTATTATTTGGATCTCAATTAAGTTATTGTGTTAATAAAAGTAAGGCAGTTACCGCTGATCCAGGCTTCATGGGTGTGCAACCAGGAAGGGGCGTCAGAACATGACCACCTGTTTCAGTCTGCCAAAAGGTATCAACAATAGAACACTTTTCTTGTCCAATCATGTTGTAATACCATAACCAGGCTTCCGGGTTGATAGGCTCTCCTACTGATCCAAGAACTTGTAAAGTGTTCAACTGGTGCCTAAAAAGAAAGAAAACAGACATATTAAACGAATTCAGAACAAGTAATATAATAATTTTTGAAGACAATTACAAACAGTGAATACATATATTTTATTTGCGTATATCTTACTAAAAAGGAGTCTTTATACATAATTTGGGGTTCACTTTAATTTTTTCGGGTAAAGGATGAGGGTAGATAGTTTTTGTTTGTTTTTTTAAAGTCAATTTTCTGTTTCTTACATTTTCATTTTTAGCATATTTTTGGTATCTTTGTCGTAAATACAGGAAATGTACTTCATAGTTATACTAGCTGACACGGCTTTGCACCGGAAAATAGTATTTATGTACAATATTTAAAAATATACACGTCCTTGGCTAAATTTGGGTTTTAAATGTCATCAGTACCAAATCAGCTTTGTGACCCCGAAAACTGAATTCTACAGTAAATCTCTGTCATTTTAGACATTTTATTTTTCACCCCTTTTTACCCCTATGTTGCTGGGAGACTGAACTTGGATTTGGCATCTGGAGCATCACTATTCATCTCAGTGACCCCAACAAAACAATTAATTCAAAACTACTTAGGTAATATAGGTAGTTTTTGATTAAATGTACATGTCAATATCAGCCCCTTCCCACTCCGCCTAGGAGTGTCTTACACCCATAGTTTTTTTTAATTATTATTATTATTATTACCAGATTGTAAATCATATGTATAATCATGTCCAAAATTATTGTCGCATGTTTATAAAGATGATGATGTAGGAATATAATTTGATAACAAATTCGCCCGGTATTTCTTATAATCTTAGTATGTGTATAATCGGCGAAGACTTGTATGTGGCAAATTTCATGTCAAAAGAGCAGTAAATAAGAACAAACGAAAATACAACTTTCGTGTCCATTCAGCAACATTTTGTTTTACTCATTCTAATTTTCGTATTTATGATTCTTTTGCTATGAAATTTACCACGAATATACATTTCCCGATTATACATATAGTATCAATATTAAAAGTACCCTGCAAAATCGTTATCAAATTATATTCTTGCAAGAAGATTGTTATAGATATGCGACAATCATTTTGGACATGAGTGTACATATCAACTTGTTTTTAAAACTTAGTTTCCCTGCAGAGTTTCATCTTTCTAACATGAGGAGTGCATGGGACGCTCTACTTTTGGTATAAATTTTAAACCACTTCTTTCCTTTAAGATAACTATATAAATATATATATATATATAAATAACCTACGATCCCTTTGAGACTTCAGTCTCTTCGTCACAGCTGCTTAAAAGTATGCCTAGCCAATTGTCTGGATTTGCATACCAGGCGAACATACAAATTTGTTTTTATATATCAGATAATTAAAATACTTGTGTTAATAACGCAAATTAATATCTCCTGCTTATAAAATAACGTATTTTCAATTTCTCGCGTATTTTAGCCTGTATTTTTACACTTCTGTTTATTTCTCGAAATCCTGAACTAATGCCTATGTATCTCATTTATGGTACACAAATAGTTGTTCTCTCTACGAAAGAGAGAAGTTTCATATTACTTAAAGAAGATAACATTAAGGTTGTGTTCTCTTACTTTTTCACAGGTTCATCTCCAAATTTCATAAGAGCTCTAATTGCTGTAGGTGCTGTGTAGAACTGTGTTACTTTGTACTTGTCGATCACTTCCCAATATCTTCCATTGTGCGGATGAAATGGTACACCTTCAAACTGGAAATAATAAAATATATAGATTAAAAACTGATTCCAAATATTTGCTACTGAAAAGAACAATTAATCCAGTTAAATTTTATTTGTTAGACAAAACTTATGGTAAGGTGTACCAAGTTGATGGTTTCCCCTTAAATTTGGAAATAAAGGCATGTCTTAAGCGACATTTAAAGGTAATGAATATAATGAGAAATTAACAGAATATTTTTTCTGTTTCTTCTACGTCAAATTTCTTTTAGTCCTTGCATATATTTAAGGGTATATTCCAGTTTACGAGCATTTAGCAATCACCTCTGATTGACAAGTAGATAAGACTTGTTATTTACAATAAAATATGTAATTATAGTGCTAAACATACGTAGGTGAACAAAAAAATTCTGCATCACATTTTATAAAGTGGTCTTAAGTATAATAATAATAATAATAATAATAATAATAATAATAATAATAAATAAAATGACCTGCACGGTATCTGAATAAAAACACAAACGTAACTGAGAACTTTACATTTTCCATTATTTTAGAATTATGTTTGGCATTTCGACGTCTTCTTCCCGTTACCAATATTTCATCAATTTTAGTGAAATAAAATTTTGAACTGCAAATAGTTAATTACAAACAAAAAAAAAAAAAAAAAATCTATCAATTTACAATGTAAATATAGTTTTCTTTGCATTAATTGTTTACCCAGAAACCTCATTAAGAATTCTGACGAAATAAGTCTTAAAACAAAATATGAAAATCTTTGTGTACTATTTTTAAACTTTGAAGCAGCTTTACCTATAATACCGATAAAATCTTTTCAATTTTATATACAATAAAAATAACTGAAGCAAGCATACCAAAGCTTCTACCATTCGACTCGATCGGCATTTGTATGTGTGTCCGTCTGTTTTACAAGAACTCTCGTAAAATTCACTCGATTTTCATGAAGCTTGGTATACTTTTCTTCAATCGTGACGGGGACATATAGCCTCGTTGCTGACGTCCCCATTACTCCCCCCTACTCAATCAAACAATCAATATTTTTCTTCAACTTGCAGAAATAACACCGACTGATAAGCTGGATTATCACAAATTGTGTGCGAGATGGGTGTTTAAAATGGTGACAGAACTTTTAGTTTTTGTATCACGCATTTCTATAAATAATTATATACGATTTATTTTACACTATACACATATTTATTATTGAATTATTATTTTACAAGATCTCCCAATCATTAATTGAAGCACGCTTATACCAATCAACATTGTGTTCCATCAAGATAACTTTCCTAAAATTTATCCGATTTTAATAAATGTTTACATGTTTTTTCTTCTTTGAAGATTAGGAGAAAGAAAAAAAGAAAAAAACTTATTGCCTGGGGTTGAAACCGGTTATAGCACTAAACGGTTACATTTAAACATTTTTAAATATATCCTATTTTTGTGGCATTTTGACAAACGTGAAAAAAAAAATCAACGAAAAGACTTAACAGAAAATTGTTATTTTTCTAAATTTAACATTAGCAACCATCTCACTTTAAGTTCTGACTCCTGAAAAACTCCGTACAGTTATAAGCTTTCGGTTGTTCCCTTGAAGCCTTGTTCATGAACAATAAGGATAGAATTAAAAGAAAAAAAAAAACCCTCCAGGAAATATAAAGGAATGAACCCACTGGGGAAAAGCAGAAAAAAAAAAACTCTTTGTCAATTGCTGCTTGTTACTCGTCAAGTAGTTAAAAGTGTTGCTTGCTACACATCGTCAAGTGGTCGAAAGTGCTATTGGTTACACGTCAAGTGGTCGAAAGTGCTGCTTGTTACACGTCAAGTGGTCAAAAGTGCTGCTTGTAACACGTGAAGTAGTCAAAAGTATTGCTTGTTATATGTCAAGTGGACAAATGTGCTGCTCGTTACACGTAGTTACTACTTGACGTGCGGCAAACAGCAACCGACAACGTGTATGTTCATTGATCTTCCCGGTAACTCCACTATTTATGTTTCCTTGATGGTTTTATTTCATTTAGCCGTATTTTTCCTTTGTGAACAAGCCTCGAGGGAAGAGCCAAAACTTGCCAGCACAAGAAAGTTTTAGGAATATTGTCTAAACATTAACAAATTTTACATATATATATATATATATATGTAAAATAGATCTATAGAGTATCTATAGAGTATATAGATATATATGTATTTCATGTGTAATTATGTGTGTATGCATATGTTCCTCTGTAAATGGAGTTTGACTCTGTAGAGGACTATTATAAATAAATAAATAAATATATGTTACATATACAGTAATACTATATTTACCATTACAGATGTTGCTCCATTAGCAAGAGGTCCATAACAAACGTAAGTATGACCGGTAATCCAACCAATATCAGCTGTACACCAATATATATCTCCGGAATGATAGTCAAATACATATTTGAAGGTCGTTGCTGCATATATCAGATAACCAGCGGTTGTATGAAGAACGCCCTTTGGTTTCCCTGTTGATCCACTGTACAAGTAGAGAACACACGTTTATTTTTATTTTTTCATTCATTTTCTGTTTAAGTCTGTCTGAATTGATACAAAAGGTAAACATTATACAATAACATGTTCATGATTTATATCTTTTTACGAAGAAGTAACTGTGTTATGTGAGATTTTATGGACTACAGTTGTGAATATTGAGTATATCTATTCCAATTTATCTCTGGTCATTTAATTTTGGAAAATTAATGTAGAACTGCTTTCTACAAGAAAGAAATGTCACTTACCTGAGCAAGTAGGAAAGCAAGTCAGAAGTTACAACAAAATATAGTACAAAAATTCCATTTTATGAACATCGATCTATTAGGCAACAAGAGTGACTTTTTTTTTATCAGACCTTTGTAGAGTTAATCAATATTTAATCAACATATTACTTTATTCTCTTTGTCTTCTAAACCAGTTAAATTATTTCGACTATGTAACTCAACATCACAAGAATAATAAAACCGTTAAAATCAATTTCAAAAAAAGTGTGTGTGTCTGTACCTTGTGTACAGCAGAAAAAGAGGATCCTCAGCATCCATCCATGTAGGTTCGCAATATGGCGACACGTCATCCATTTCGTCATGCCACCAAAAATCTCTATCTTCGTTCCATGAAACCTGATTTTAAAAGCAATCAAATATTAATAAGTTAAAATGAAGCAGAACACACCATACGCCTTGAAATAACTATTTGCAATATATCTGGTAATTTGTACATGTAAGACATTTATTTAAGTAGGATGATACGAATATATTCTTCCAAACTATTTTCAAGTCTGTTCATTAAGATGCTTAAATTTATTGTTTTGAATGTAAAGTATTATTTACAATTTCTCTTATAACAAAAAAATTGAAAATTACTTATATTTACCCAGATATTTTCATATATCGTACTTTCATGTATATTGTAACGTACCACGTGCTTGTGTTTATAAACAATCACATGTTCTTCTGTTTGTAAATATCAACCACATGTATTTACGATGGAGTACTATACCTCACGTTGGATTACTACAAGAAGCAGACAACGGACCACCAGCGCCATCTAGTCACATGACAACATGCGAGCAGCACCGCCACCGTGCCTGTCACCAGTCTGCAATTCAACGGACAGTCACGAGTCTGCGATTGGTCTCCCTCCTGTAGCTTGCGTGGAGCTCTAGGATTAACCCAACCTCATAGAATCTAGTCTGCTGTGGGACTCTTGGCTTCCGTTCCACTTGGCTTAGCTTGCTCGGAGCTGTATTAAGATCCCAACCTCAGTTGCTTAGCCTGCTTCGAGGCTCTGTAACTGTTAACCTCCTCACTGCTTGTTTCGGAGTATTGGGAATTCCTACACCACTCTACCTAGCTTGCCTGGAGCTCTGTAGAGATCCTGCCTCAAGGCTGCATGGTCTTGGGCTACCTTTTTTTCTACCTCGCATTAGAGAAAGTTGCATTCTAGTATTTCTGCAAATACTGTTCTTATACTAGAGGATTTTTATAATAAACCGGTAGTGGGAGTCCCTTCGTGGCTAAGCGGTTAGCGTACGTGCCTCTGGCGCGGGAAATCCGGGTTCGATTCCCGGCGGGAGCTCAAGTGGTTCGGATTCCACGTTAATCAGTAGGTCCACGTCTCATACAGCCTCGATGCTGAACGGGTCGTTAAACTTAAAATCAACTCAAATCAACTCGATTCCGGAGTCTGATTTAGTCAACCTAGCTCTACCTATCCCTTTTACAATACCAGACAAACACACCAGAAATTAGTTTTAATACACAAATAAAGAAACACTATATTTTCAGCACCTTTGCTAACACTTCATTCGACGAGGAAGAGGAAAAAAAGTAGAAATAAACGAAATATTAAAGAAAGTAATAGTAACAGATGAGTATGAAACGGCGACATACTGGCGTCTAGAGTTACGTAATAATGTTTTGACAGGCTGCAAGTGGAGCAAGTTCCTTGAAGGAAGACAAAACTCACGGAATGATCTGGCTGAAAAGACTACAAAAGGTAAAAGAAAAAGAATTTATACGCAAGGGCGTTGGGTTTTGAAAATCAGTGGGGGGTGCTCTCACAATCGTACGATCTTGGGCTATGGAATACATTCAGGTTTACCGGGGGTCTATAAACCTACCACGGTAAATTTGAAAATCCAACCCCAAATGCAGTTTTTTTTTTTTTTTTTTTTTATATATGAAAATAGAGGTTTTCGTATTTGTATTCCTTTTTCTTCCCACCCTCCAGTGGAAAATTTATATTCTTGAATGAGAACATGGCGGCATAACCAGGTAGATTTCCGAGTTTTAAGTTCCAGCCTAGTTTTCTTCACGCTATTCTGATCGTCAATTGTGATATAAGAAGTATGAAAAATTTTAGCTGAAAATAGCACATGGAGAAACGCTCGTTCAATTTGTCACTCAAAAAAATCCTCAGCGCCATACTTCAGGAATTTTAAGTGTTTTCATTCCTGGTAAAGTACACCCAAACTTTATAATCCCCCTTCCCGCTCTATGAAAATATCTGGTTCTAATATAATTAAGAATTTCGATTTGAGTTTTCCTTTTTTCTTCTTCTTTTTTTTCTCTTTAGCACCCCACAAAATTTTTGGGGATACTTGATCAGCACTCCAGGAATATGCGCCCTGTTGATAGACATATGTAACAATTGAAAGAAAAGGGGACACGATGCGGGCATGAAAGACAGGCTTATTAGAAAATTGATGTAACGAAGAAGGTAAATTATAAGTACTTTCACTCTATACTTCATCAGATACGAAGGGAAGAAATATGAAGAAAAACTAATGTAGAGACAAGTCAGTTGAAATGACCAGTTGAATACAACATGGCAGCCAGCTGAATGCTTCGTAGCTACTTATCTTTAATTTCCTTAATATTCTCTTATTAATATTAAGGAAATATTAATCGACCTTTAATATTTAGTTCTACTTCTTACCTTCCCTATCTGATGAAATATTTAACGAAATCTCTTAAAATTTTCCTCCTTCAATTTTGTTACGTCATAACCTAATTTTATTTATTTATTTATTTATTTTCTACTCAGTAACTTTACAAATAAGCCTTACCTTATTATCAAATGCTTTCTTCTTTTCCGGTGATTTTTCAATTTCATCTTCACCATTTCTGCACATGGATGAATACAACCGCGGTAAATGTCTAACAACAATGCATGCACTGACTTCATGTCCGTGTTTACTGCACTTTTCCAATGCTAAAAGACAAAGAAAAAATAATAAGTAGATCGAAAACAAAGTATTAATTAGCTACAATGACAAAAGAATTAAATTTTAAGAATTTGCAGAATAAAGTTAATAACACTAGATTCAGTAGCTTACTAATAATTTTGTAAGAATTGCAAAAAAATTCAACAATGTGTAAAAACTATATTTGGATTTTATTTCCCCCCAAAAAATCTTAGTACACCATTTGAGATATTACCACTAGCTAACACAATATTTATTTTGTATACTCAGTCTTATACATTTTTCTAACACTTATACAGGGTGGTCCGGCAGTGGGTACCCCTAATTGGTGTTTTCTGACAGTTTTAGGTTTTACCCACATTTGTTTAGTAACATTGCTTGGCATTGTCTGGAAACATTGCTATCCATGTTCATTTGTTTTCTGATGCGCAATTACCTGAATCAGACGTTTCCTGGTCGCTGGATTGGAAGAGGTTGTTCATCTTCACCAGCTTCCTTTGCCTGGCCTCCAGGAAGTCCCGATCTGACGACACCAGACAATGCTCTCAAGGGTTTCATAAAGCAACAAGTAAGAAACATTCGATATGACAGAACGCAGGAATTACGAACAGCTGCGGAACACGCCTTCACCCTCGTGATTCCGGAGTATCTCCGCAAAACATATGCGAAAACTTAGCGCAGAATTCAGCTGTGTTACGATATGGATGGTGATCATACCGGTGTTTATGACTCTTAAGACTTCAAGGTACAGTCTGTGTACAGGCATTCTATCGTAACTAACATTATACTGTTGAAACTAAAGGGGGGGTACGCCCACTTCCGGACCACCCTGTAGAGCAGTTACAATGGCGGTACTACAACACATATGTATTCTCAGTGATTCCACCTGCAATATTGGAAAAGGAACCATAATGAACTATTACATACCCCAAAGTTTTTACTAAAATAGGGAGAAGGCTCCAGGAACTAAACGTTCGAAGACTGTGAAGACGGCGCCCAAGGAGGCCGAAAGGAAAGAAAAGAAAAGGAAATAACTTCCCTTTATAGTATGTTAACACGCACAAGGTAATTTAATTCCTGAAACTGCCACATTGTGTCGTTCGTGTGCTGACTTCGTAAGAATCACGTGGACAATTGTGCTTGAACCATGTGTGCATAAACGTTTAAATTTATTTCTTGGTTAGCTATTGCAAAATAAAGAAAAAATTGATTGTAAATTTTGAATAAAGATCAGTGATATACCGCAATAATGCACTTATTGGGGGAACAAATTTAACTAAAAATTATAGTAGTGAATTAGACTATCGTACTTATTCACCCGACTTAGCTCCTCTTGAATTTCAACTGTTACCAGAATTGAAACCTGCGCTATAAGGACAGGGTTATTTTATACCTTTGTTACTGAGAATAATGAAAGAAAGTAACTTAGAACTCTTTAGGAGGAAAAATTCAGGACTGTTTCCATAAGTGGAAAAATGAGTAATAAGCCACTATACTCGGATCAAAATAAGAAACTAACTTAACATTTGGAGGAACACAGGTTGCTCTGTTGCCACGCCATAGGTATTCCGCTGAGGCGTCCGCTAGGGGTAGTCGTCTACTTCGGTTAACGAACACTTTTGAACACGTGTTATAAGGCGACAACATTATAATGATGTCCCTTTCTACAGAAACTCTGCACTTGTAACTACTACCATGACGTTTATGATTGGTTCCCTTCTCGGTGACCTTAATAATCCCGCGATGTAGCTCTTCTCTTCTCAACACAAATTTCCATGCGACTTTTGAACTGTCAATTGTTTCTAATTTTGATCCCAGTATAATATATAGTTCAGAACACTTAATAGAAATCCAGAAATCCATTATAGTTTGGTAATCTTGTATACCGATACAAGAAAAAATAAATATCTAGAAGTTTTCACCGCAAATTCTCTACGAAATGGTGATAGAATTCTGTTCTGATGAAAATTGCTGTCAGAAATTCCGGAATATTATTCTTAAGGGAGGTGGGAAGAATTGTGTATACAGCACTTACTATGAAAGTGGGTCTCCTAACTACAGTAGGTGCTCTTTAATTTGGCATTCTATGGCTTGGCATACATGCAATCCGCTAACGATCGAACTGCTTGCGTTTATTTCAGTGGAATCGGGCATTTGTTAACCTTGACTGTTAGGTCGTATCACTGTGTTGCCCGTATTTTTTATTCCATCTGTGCTTATTGTAACTAAGTTTTCATTTCAGTACAGTGCTTCCTTTTTTGTAGTGAGTTAAATATTACGTTTGCACAATATTACAACTGTGCACATACAGAGTACTGTAATGAACTCATGCTGTACTCAAGAACATTTTTCAAGTGGTAATAACACTAATAAGCGTAAGCATGTGACTCTCACTATACAGCAACAATAGAAATAATATCAATAGTCTGTAAAAGGGCGAAAACAGAAACTTCATAATGTGTGATTTCAATATTGCTTGTTCTACAATTTGTGATGTGATAAATGATCAAGTATTTTGTACAGATGACATTTGTATCGTCTCCACAGCTTTAGAATACGAGTAAACACTTAAAAACACATGTTGTAATTGTTTGTGTTTTTATCTATAGGATTTATCTTTGAAATCCCCGTTAAAATATATTGACGTTTGACAGTCCGGCAAGGCCGTGATCCTGTAAGTGCTGCATTAAAGACTGCCTACTGTATTTAATTTTTAGAGTACAGTCATTAGCAAAAGTCCACACATCCTTTCACTTGTTCTTTACCAATAACTTCAGTGTAAATAAGCAATTTTGAGAGAAGTTTTCAGTAAATTATGGAAGACTATCTAATACATCCATATATTAGCACTGCTCAGTCAGTATTTTGCGACCTTTCCATCCTCTGCATGCGTCATATTGAACTCATTCGAGTGAATGACTTTCCACTCTGTGTATCAAAATGCTCCCATATACTAAATTTCGTGCATTGTACGTCCGGAAGTTCATAAAGAAACAAGAGTGAAAAATCGTAATTTCTCCTTTTTCCTTTCGGAGTATAATTTCGTAAATGAAACTTAGCATAATCTTTTTAAGATATGTTTTTTCTTTAGATATACATATAAAGAACTTACCAGCGTCACATACTTCCTTTAATAAGAGCAGTTTTTGTCCTCTCCAAACACCGTCTGCAGTTATCAGAACTTTGCTTTGAGAATCCAATATCCGCTCTGCCAGTGAGTCGGCGGAAAATCCTCCGAACTAAAAAAGTAGAAAAAACGAAAACTATAATTACTAAAATTAGCAATGCTTGAACTACGGCAACTTTTGGAAAGAAGCTAGGACCTAATTTGCTTGAAGTGATAGTGTTTGGCATCATCTTTTCCTATGAATTTGCTCAAATTTTTGAAATGCTTTAATACTTTGAAACTAAGAAGCGACCTGGCATCACCTCTTCCTGTAAATTTGTTCAAATTTATTTTTGAAATGCTTTAATACTCTGAAGCTAAGAAGCGACAGACCTGACTAGAATGGCAGAAGTAATGGGCTATTACGACTGCTCATCATTCAGTCACAGATACGATCTCTTCTGGTTGACCATAGACCTTCGTTGGTTGTAAGACGGAATTTTTTTCCATTCATTTGGTGTTGGGACTTCCTTGCTCAAGTGGTAAAGTATTTCAATATGGATCTTTCACAAATTTGACAGTGGAAATACGAATACACTTTTTTTAAACTTTTTTAGATTAGTCAATTAGAAATACACGGTAGCTACAAATTCTGAAACCAATTTGATATAATCTTTATTATCGTTTAGCACATGTCTACTACTATTCTCAACACATCTTCTTAAATGAGTCACCATGATTCTCTCAATTCTTTGCAACACGCTAGAATCCAAACCAACCGTTACAGCAGTTATCCTCTCAGGGACATGATGCGGATTGATTTTCTACTTGTATCAGAAACCGGCTGAAACTGTATTAGGTGGAAAATCGAAATGTAAGCTTTCGGGTTTTTTCTAGAAATCGGTTTCCGGTTTTTATAAAATAAGTTTTGACCATCCCTACTGTATCTACATGTGATGCTATCCAACTGACATAGAGTAAACACGAACTCGTTTCAGAATTTATAGTCATACTGGAGATCGTATCAGAAGTTTTTACTTACCACAACAGAATGTACAGCACCAATCCGAGCGCATGATAGCATAGCTATCACTATTTCCAGTATCATTGGCATATAGATGGCGACTCGATCACCCTTTTGTACGCCTTTCGACTTGAGTACATTGGAAAATTTACAGACTTCTTGCAGCAGCTTCTTGTAGCTAATTCGGCCATAATCTTCGGGATCGTTGCCTTCCCTGTAAAAGATATTTTTTTGAATACATAAAAAAAATCTTTAGGAATACAATTAGCAGTTACGATACTTCATAATTTTAATATTCATGCTAATTTATGAAATATGAAGCAGGAAGGAATTGCATTTTGGAAATCAGATAATTAAAGAAAAATACAGTTCTCCACCTCTGACTCCAGTCATTACGAAAAAAAAGTAATAATAATAATAATAAGACTATTTGTAAGTATCTATGATACTATTTATTTCTCCTTTCCAGTTTTCGAAAAGACAATGAAGACATGCTGCAATTGTGAACTTTGCATTATCATCAATGGAAATCGAATTCTATAGCTGTGCAAGTACAGTTCGTTTCTGTAAAACTTGTGTTTATTTTCGTCAGAAACCCAAGTTTTATACTTTGCGGTAACGCACATCGATATGAAATTGGGGGGTGAGGTGATGTTTGTGTATTTTGGTATAATAATAATAATAATAATAATAATAATAATAATAATAATAATAATAATAATAATAATAATAATAATAATAATAATAATAATAAATAATAGGACGAGTGAACCGAAGTCAAGAGCACCCGGCGTTCAAACCTGCGGAAAATAGCCTCTGTTGGGGGCGAGCCTGTCGCTTGATCAGCCGGAGGAAACCAATTGAATTAGTTCATGAAAAAAGGGCTTCAACACCAAAATGGCGAAATTGAGTTAACATTGAACTTTTGGTTCCTATTGGGTAAATCTATGTTTCTACACATAGAGAGCTTCAGTTTCATTGGTTTAATATTTTATAAACAGATGTCAACCTCGATTATTCTAGGCAGCATGAAGTTGAGTCAGTGACTGAAGTCCTTTCTGCATGGAGAATTATATTTGTTTTATATGTTAATGACAATAGCCATTGATGTCACCCCATTCGGTTGGCAGACCGGAAACGTCTGGAACCTGGCAAACAACGTTTTAACACAGTTTTGTGTTTAAAAAAAAGCAACAAATAAGTAACTAAATAAAATTACATGCATACAAGACTTTGTCTATAATTTACATGCAAGAAGGGTTCGATCCACAGCAGAAACCATTTTTTATAACCATGTAAATTAGAATAAAAATCGTTTTCCTATATAGCATTCGATTAATGTTATTTTTATCTACACGAAAAAAAATTGATTCATCTTGATTTTATAGTTTCAAATCTGCAATATTTTTTCTTATTTTTCTCAAAACGAAGTTTGTTTGAAGTTCTTTTTTCCATTACCTGCTTCAATTATAGTGAGATTTATTCCTTAGATTATGGTCTACATGCACACCAAATTTCTTTCCACTAGTTACCGAAAAATAAAATACCATACCATATATATATATATATATATATATATATATATATATATATATATATATATATATATATATATATATGATAAAAATCATCATATTGTAATAATATTAATAGTCACTCAACTCAATATACTAACCTAACCCAATATAATTCGTAATATTCTATATACATTGATACAACCCATAGAACCGGTTGTTAGGTTATTTGAATGACACCATTGGCCGTATCTATCGCAACAGGTTACCCGACCTACCCTATATTTCCCGTTGTTTTTATGAATATAAATTATCTGGTTCGTGCATTGGTGTAATTTAACTCCAGCAAATAACGAGAAGGCATTTTAATGAAATTATGTAAATATCGAAACACAGTGAGGAGAAGAGAGAACAAATGAAAAGTCACGTTACATTGCCTCTGCCAGTTCATTCGAAACGAATTGGACCAGTCTAAGTTAATTTTCATTGATTTGAATAAGTAAGGATGTGATATTTTTTACCGCATATTTGATTGACAAACTTTCATTATTTTGAGAATATTTCTGAATATTACAACTAATTTTTCTGTTCAATGAATACAACAAAATAATCAAAAAGTGCAAGGATTAATCCTTAATTATGGATTCAAATTTGTTTTGGGACAAATTTTCGAATACCTCTTCTCCTCTTTCGCTTATTCAATTATTGTGATGATGTCGCAAAGTACAAAATAAAAGATAACCCAAGGAGTAAAGTCTACAAAGCGCTGGAGACGCGAGGAAACTGTTCGTGCAGCAGTTAGCAACAATGTGCTCGTTTTCACTATTCTCAAACAAGTCTATGTGCACCTTGTTGACACCAAGGTTGTTATAAAATAAAGGATCTGCCCATACGCATCTTCAACATATGAACTCAATGAAACCAAAAAACAACCGAGCATCGCCTGAGCCGGCACGTCTGATTGCCTTCTCGTTTCAGCCATGATTGTTGGTTCGAAACATTGCGATCTTAGTGGCGCGGAGTGGGCAGAGTAGGTGTGGCGAAGTTGTGACGTATGGCTTCACGATTTTGTTGTATGGACAGATCCTCTATTTTATAACATCCTTGGTTGAGACGGTCAGTCTCAGTGTGACCAGCGCTAGTACTTTCATACTAGATTTAGCACCTTTGATTTAGCACCTTTTAGTGTTCTAGTGCGTTCACCAACAAATCTAGTACTTTTCTTTTCCTCTTCTTTTCTCATGAATACATTTGGAAGAGAAAAAGTAATTTCACGAAAATTTGGCAATGTACGAAAAGTTCACTGTTTGTTGGTAACTTTTTTCTGCTTGTTTCATTTTTTCGACAGTGGTATTTCCAAGCGCGGAAGAGGGACATAGATGCCGCCCGGTCGCCTCCTCCAACTAATAAATGATCACAGTAAGCAATATTACATATTTGGTTATTGACTTAAACAGTAGGCTATTAGGAAATTGAAACTCAATTTTCTCAATAAATTCATTTTATATTTGTTTTCTCCCGATATCCTCTATATTTGTCATACTTGTGTTAATTCAGTGGTTTTACAGTGAGTTCTAATACGACATGTAAGCAGGGATTCCGCCAAGATTTTTGATTTGGGGCTGTAAAGTCAAAGTTGGGAGGCTGAAAGTGGTTTGCACGGTTTGTACCGAATTTTAACTGTAAAAAATTAAAGCTATGGGGGGTCACTCCCCCACCCACAGGGAAGGGGGAGCTGCCGGAAACCTTCCTATAAAATATTAATATCGTAAAATGTCATAAATTGGGTGAAACAGGAGCAGATAAAATTTTAGTACTTTTTCCCCAGATCTAGTACTTTTTTCTGCATAGGTCAATATATATATATATATATATATATATATATATATATATATATATATATATATATATATATATATATATATATATTGCTGAGTGGTCACACTGGTCAGTCAACTTGGCAGCCGTTTGTAATGCAGCCCCCAGCTTGCTGTTACCGCCAAGAGCAAAATTTGTGCAATAATTTGGTTTCTAAACGCAAAAGACGTGAAATCAATTGAAACGAATGTGTGTTGCAAATCGTGCATGTAATATCAGAAACGTCTGTAAGTGGTTGTACGGAGTTTTCAGCTGGTCGTACAGAAACTCAGGGGCGAAGAGAAATTCGCCCTATGTCGACGAAAAGGACAACTTTTTGGAGTTGACTGTCACGGATGAGGGAAACCTAAGCGTTCCACTTCACACTTGAGACCAAACAATCACGTGAGTGCCGACATTTATCTTCGCCCAAGCGATAGGGTTCAATGGTTCCTCAAAAGATATTGCGATGAGCTGGTATAACATAAGCATACATAAACTGTCACAGCGCCCTCAACAACGCATCGGTAGAAATGGTGATTATGTACGAAAATAGATAAATATACAAACTTTAAAATGATGTCCACATTATTGAAAATAAACTTTTTTTTGTATGTCTAAAAGAAAGCTATTTTACTTTGTAGATTACCCTCGTACAAAGGAAAGATCGGGAACACCTGCTGCCATCTGTTAGTAATTAAAGCCTTTAGATTTTTTTAAGGACGATGATCGTGATGTAACAGATTGCTTACTGGATAAAAACGAAACAAAATATCACAGACTAAGAATTTAATTGATTACCTTCAAAATCAATACAAATTTTTAGTTAAGTTCTTACCGTCTGATTGGCTAATCATAAAAAAAATATTTTAGTTGGTTATGGATTTGAGTTAGCGCCTCGTTCAGCAGCGAGATTATATTAGACGTGGACCTACAGTTTAATGTGGGATCAGAACCACATGAACTGCCAGATTTCGAACGCGTGTTCAGCAAGCCAAAGGCATGTACGCTATCTACGTAGCAATGCCCACGAGAGAGATCAAAATAGTTTAATTAATACAATCCTTGAGGCAAAAAAAAAAAAAAAAAAAAGCAAAAACTAGATATCTGACAAGAAAGTTCGAACATTTACTCTATTATGAAAACAAATAAATAAATAAAATTACTGATTGCTAATAAAACTTCAACTGCCCGTTTTATTGGAGTTTTATTGGAGATCAGTTGGAGTTTTATTGGCATTCTTGAATTTTCCAAAGCTGCAATTAAAAATTTCTGAATGAAGAAAATAGTATTCAACTCTTTGCTAGGATGGCTATTAGTGTTGTGTTGAAAATGAAATGAAATGAAATATTTGAGTTTTACGTCCCACGCTTATGCCGGTGAAGGCTAAAGGAGACGGTGATGATGAGTAATGAATGAAATGGTGGAATGAAGAAAGTGGGAGGAAACGGGAGAACCCCGAGGAAACTCACGCACACATTGTTTGTAAACCACAAAGTTCACTTGGTGGGGGCTGGGTTCGAACCTGGGATCCCAAGCACGAGAGGCGAACGCTCTACCACTGAGCCACCGCGGCCCCCAACTAATGTTGTGTTATATATAATTTCAGTAGGAGTATGACATATAAACATTCCTACGAATAGTGCTGTGTTTGATCCCGAAGTTCATCTACAGTAAAATTATTATAAATTAGTGCGGTTAAAATTATTTGAATAACTTTGCTTCTGTTATTCAAATACTCGTTTTCAATATTCGAATAACGAATTTTATTCAAATGTTCGAATAACGGACTTTGTTCAAATAGTGAACTTTGTTGGATTGTTCGCAGTGTTTCTTTCTGAAACAATGTTCCGGGGAGGCACACTTAGTATTCCGGGGGGGGGGGGCACTGCTGGTACTATTCTATTTATTTTGTATTAATGATGTATTATTTTGGTCTCCTCCATCCCGGGTTCGATTCCCGGTGGGGTCACTCGGTCGAGAAAGTGTAACAGCTTTTTCAGGCCAGCCACCTTGAATGAGGTTCTCCTGGGTTTTCCTCATTCACACCAGGCAAATGCCGGGGTGGAACCTAACTTAGAGGTCCCAAACCGCTTCCTTCCCCAATCCTTTCTTCCTTCCCTTTCTCCGGATGGTGTGCTCGCCGAGGGACGTCATTCCTCAAACGTGACGGGGTAAATGGCCATAAGATGCCGAAAGCCCAGAAATCTAAATCCTAAATCCTTTGGTCTCCTCCAGGGAGGCACTCTCAGAGCTCCGGGAGGCAGTGCCCCCAAAAAAAACCGGTCTGGAAGAAACACTGATTATTCGAATGTCCGAATAATGAACTTTGTTAAAATGATTGAATAATGAACTTTTTTAAAATGATCGAATGATGAACTTTGTTAAAATGTTCGAATAATGAACTTTGTTAAAATGTTCGAATGATGAACTTTGTTAAAATGTTCGAATGATGAACTTTGTTAAAATGTTCGAATGATGAACTTTGTTAAAATGTTCGAATGATGAACTTTGTTAAAATGTTCGAATAATGAACTTTGTTTGAATGTTCGAATAATGAACTTTGTTTGAATGTTCGAATAATGAACTTCGTTTGAATGTTCGAATAATGAACTTTGTTTGAATGTTCGAATAATGAACTTTGTTCGAATGTTCGAATAATGAACTTTGTTCGAATAATGAACTTGCATCGAATGTTCGAATAATGAACTTGCATCGAATGTTCGAATAATGAACTTTGTTCGAGTGTTCAAATAACGAATTCTTGAAATGAAATAAAATCTTTAGTTTTACGTCCCACTGTTATGCCGGTTAGGCTAAAGGAGACGATGATGATGAGAAATGAATGAAATGGTGGAATGAAAAGTGGGAGGAAACGGGAGAACCCCGAGAAAATCCACGAGCACGGTGTTTGTCAACCACAAAGTCCACGCAGCGCAAGCTGGGATCGAACCAGAGACCCCAAGCACCGGAGGTGAACGCTCTACCACTGAGCCACCGTGCCCCCGAAATAACGAATTCTGTTCGAATAACGAGTGTTCGAAGAATCACTTATTCCAATGATGAATCGTCTGAATTTTAACAGTACTATGAACTATTGCTTATAACATACTTGGTTGATATACGTATATACTAATTTAAAGCCCTACAACATTATCTGACGAGTAAAATGCCAACGTGTGGGGACGACTAAAATGCGAACAAGAGGATGTAATTACTCAGAAAAAAATAAAATTATGAATAATACACAACTTGTAATGGGCATTTACAATTTAGCTTTAGCGAATTTCACAGACTCTAGAGCTAATGGTTCTCAACCGATGTGTCGCAACACACTGGTGTGTCACGTGGTCCCCTAAAGTGAGTCGTGAAATTTTAGAATTAAAAAAATCATAAAGAATTTAGTAATAATCAGTTAAAATCGAGATAGACTGTGCTAGTCAACACCTCCAGTGGTAGCAATAATGCTCAGTGCTATATAAAGTCATTATAAAAGCTAAATGGTTTCACTATGATAATAGATATTATTATTATTATTAATATTATTATTATTATTATTATTATTGTTTATAAAAATATTAAACAAGTATGCCGCGATGTTCAGCAAAGTGTGTCGTCTGTCAAAAAGGGTTGAGAACCACTGCTCTAGACGACGTTGGACACTTTGTCATGAGAAGGAGGAGAGGCTAGTATGCAGGGTATATGAAGAAAAAAATGAAATTTATAGTTCAACGTTCCATGGTTATTCACTTTAGACTAAAGGAAACGGATGAAAGTAAATGATATGAATTAAATTTTTGTGCTCTCAGATCGGAAATCGAACCCGGGATCACGTGCTCCAAAGGCAGACGCGCTAGCCACTAAACCAGCGGAGAGAGCCAGGAGTTTACGAAAGGGGGCGGCGTCAGGAAAACAGCGCAGAAAACCAGTAGTCTATATCTTCTATAGGGACCTTTATTAAACTAGTATTAGTTGGAGAAAGGGATATATGGCTCTATGTATCGGAAATCAATTACAGTTTAGAAGATAAAGGTAAAGAGCCTTTGGGAATGCAGTCACCCCAACATAGATCCGCCACTGCGATGCTGTATCCAACATTGAAAATTCTGCGCCTCTTTCCGTAAAGAAACCAGGTAAAACGTATACTAACGGAATGGTTGCCAACCTTTTTGACAGACGACATTCTTTGTACTGAACTTCCAGAACATCGACACACTTATTTCATATTATTATTACCGTAAATACGCGCGTAACTTTCGCCCTCGCATAATTTTCGCATCCTAATTTTGAAGGGCAATTTCTGTATATTTTATTTTCCTCGCGTAATTTGCGCACGCGGAAACTTTTTCTGAAACAGCATTTTTCCAGGAATCAATTATTGTAGCTAATGAACAATTGGCAACGCAGCAAAGCCATTGTTGTATGGTAAGAAACCACACGACTTCTTAATCAATTTTTTAATGTTATTTCTCTACAAATTTAGAATTAGTTGTTTGTTGTCAATTCTTGCTACAAAGAAAATGTGTACCGGTATTTTCGTGTTAGTTTGACTGGGGGGAAAAAATAGATGATGTTCACTGATGTGGCTAATTTTTTTCCCCGCATAATTTACGCACCCTGGTTTCAAAACAACTTTTTTCGTCTAAAAAAGTGCGAAAATTACACGAGTAAATACGGCATTAATATCTATTATAATAGTGAAACCAATTAGTCCTTATGATTCTATATAGCACTGAGCATTATTGCTACCGCTGGAGGTGTTGACTGGTACAGTCTGTCTCGATTTCAACTAATTATTATTATATACTCCATCGTTTTTTTTAATTTCGCGACACACCTTAGGGGATTGCGTGACACACTAGTGTATCGCGACACATCGGTTGAAAAATGAAATCTTTGAGTTTTACGTCTCACGATTATGCCGGCTAGTAGGGATGCGCACGAGACGAGTCGAGACAGGATTTTCCTGACAAAATTCGAGTCGAGACACGACTCTTTCAATAGAGAAATATACATTTTTCGAGTCGAGACATCACATTTTCGAGACGAGACAGCCACAAATCTTGTCTCGTGCGCATCCCTACCGGCTAGGTTCAAGGAGACGGTGATGATGAGAAATGAATGAAACGGTGGAATGAAAAAATGGGAGGAAACGGGAGAACACCGAGGAAACTCACAAACATGGTGTTTATCTACCACAAAGTTCCCTTGGCGCGAGCTGGGATCGAACCCGGGACCCCATGCACCAGAAGTAAACGCTCTACCACTGAGCCACCGCGGCCCTTAACACATCGGTTGAAAACCACTGGACTAGAGGTACATGCGACTACAAAGTATAGCATATTATTATTATTATTATTATTATTATGCATTATTATCTCTCTAAGAAACCCAAATAAACAAGCATTTTATTACGAACAGATAACTCATGACCTATTGGTCTGAATTTCCTTTAAAAAAATAGAAGTTAATAGGGTACATGGTAATTGATAAAATAAATATGTTGCGGAAAAGAGAAATTTAAATAACAGAGTGAGTCTTTTATTATCAGTCAAGGTTACGGAAAATGAATTTATAGTTGACGTACATGCATATTATCTTTCAAATACTCGTATCTTATATATATGTTATATAACTAAAGTTACGTGATTTTTACTTGGGTTTTAAGAATTTACTTACCGTTTGACAAAAAAGGAATATTACAATACCTAAACACTTTCTTTATAACTAAAGTTCCTAACCTTTCTTTTTCTCGCACGCCGCTTTGTTATAAAACATTTAAACTTGCCTTTAGTATGTATGATTCCGGGTAAGTTTCCGAACACGGACACATTGTACAAGGTTTTCTTAGCACCTGTTATTTTATAAGGTATATACAATCTTCCAGCAACCCTTTTTTGATGCGATTTCACGCCCTTTACTCCCCACAGGTTAGGAAACACTCTGTATATTATTAGCAAAGTGTAGAGCTAAAACTTTTTCATTTAAAAAAAGGGGGTAGGAGTAGATATTGCAGTTAGTTCAATAAATAATAACACAGCCACACACACACACACACATACATACATTCAAATAAATAAATAAAAAGATCTGTGCATCAAACCCCAGGATATGGATTCGATGTATTTTGTTACGCCGAATTCAAATTTCGAAACCCCAGGACGATACACCGTGTCAATTTTTTGTTGTGGGTCAAAAACTTTAGCGATTTTGGATAGGGAAGATACACGTAAGACAGCCATACAAAAAGGAAAGTTTTGTGCAGCGGACTCCAGAGTATGGATTCAGTGTATTTTGTTACGCCGAATCCAAATTTCACTTTGTCACTTTGGTTTCATGGGTCTGTGCACCAAACCCCAGGATATGGATTCGATGTATTTTGTTACGCCGAATCCAAATTTCGAAACCCCAGGACGATACACCGTGTCAATTTTTTGTTGTGGGTCAAAAACTTTAGCGATTTTGGATAGGGAAGATACACGTAAGACAGCCATACAAAAAGGAAAGTTTTGTGCAGCGGACTCCAGAGTATGGATTCAGTGTATTTTGTTACGCCGAATCCAAATTTCACTTTGTCACTTTGGTTTCATGGGTCTGTGCACCAAACCCCAGGATATGGATTCGATGTATTTTGTTACGCCGAATCCAAATTTTGAAACCCCAAGACGATTGACCGTTTCAATTTTGATTTATGGACGAAAACTTGAGCGATTTTGAAAGGTAGGACACATATTTTTTACCCATGAAACCAAAGTGACACAGTGAAATTTGGATTCGGCGTAACAAAATACACTGAATCCATACTCTGGAGTCCGCTGCACAGAACTTTCCTTTTTGTATGGCTATCTTACGTGTATCTTCCCTATCCAAAAACGCTAAAGTTTTTGGCCCATAACAAAAAAAAAAAAAAAAATGACACGGTATATCGTCCTGGGGTTTCGAAATTTTGATTCTGTGTAACAAAATACATCGAATTCATACGTGGTGTCCGGTGCACAGAAATTTTATTTGTGTGTGTGTGTGTCTCTGTAATTAATGGTCTAATTGGAAATAACGTACAACTGGTATATTCGCCTGTACAGATCTGTGTCAGGTATACTTAATATAATCTTCCTCTTCAGTTGTTAATCAGAAGAATAGTTTGCAGAAATCTCTAGGAATCTCGACGTTCTGCCAACCTCTTCATTGTCAATAATTGGGGCAACCGGTGTCCTTCATTACTTGGTTAATGAATTCTAACAGTGGCCGGGCCCTGGCAATCCCACCCACAACAGTATCTTCGGTATGGTCTAATAAGTTCATCGTGTGTCAGAAGGTCATCTATCCAGATAAAGTAGGCCAACGTAAAGGGGGGAGTGTAAAATTCGACTGTCTCGAAAGCCAAGTAGTAAGTCCTATTGCTATCACTACCATTACAAATATCCAAAAGTGCCTGAACTTCTTTTTTCATTTAGTTATACTCATCTCAGGTAAGTAAATAGGAACAAATAAAAAAAGGAAGAAAAATGGATGGAGGCCTTGAAAGTAAAAGGTAAAAAATGCACCAGTATTCAGAAGATGCTGTCTACAATGCATTGAGCAGAGTGGGTCATGGTGGGTAGTTGGTCGCACTGAGTCAAGCCTTTTGACTTACGACCCACTCACAAATCTTGACCCACGACCTACTGACTTATTCCATCTCTGTCTTTGTTTTCTTTTTCCTTCACATTTCAGATTTTCAAGAATGATGTTACCTACTAGAACTAGTAATCCTTTTACCTAACGCAAACTTTTTCAATCTAATTCACACAACGATCCTCTTTGTACCATCGTTTTGCCAGCTCGGTTGGTAATAAGCTCTTTGATTATTATTGTTTATCACTTAAAGTTGTGAGCATATGGCCTTCATTTTGAATTTTAAGGTAACTGCAGATATATACTCCAGTGCAGCTAAATAGGCCAAGTGTTCAGTGGCGGGACGTTTCCGACGGAATTCGCTAGAATGCACTTCCAATATGTGCCACGGGCTTGGACAAGTCCGATTTGACTAATACTCCGGGAGAAAGCACTAAGACCGCCACGCCATGCAGTGTTCTTTTCCTTCGGGAAGGTTCCGTGCAAGGATGGTATTATATCAATGCAGGTAGGAATCCGTTATTAGTACCGTGCTAACTCAGAACAGCCGATTGTTTACAGCAATATACGCCTTATTTCATGTCCGTCTAGGAACACTATCTTGTCCTTGTCATAGACAAGTTCCCTATCATTAAAGATGGAAAAAAATTATTTTTTTTTTTAAATTTGAACAGATGTAGAAGGAAAATCAAGAAATAAAGATAAAAGAGCTCATTGCACTGGAATTGCAAACTGATATATTGAGATTGAAGCTCAATATTGAATCCTATAAAAAGGATCGCAATCTTTCCTCCAGGTGTTTTCTTTATCTTTCACTAACATAATAGATTATTATTTAAGAAAAAACAGAGGCAAGAGATTGTATTTGCAGTGTTTAGGCCTTTGAGTACGAGTGCTCTTTCCCCTCCCGTTTGTTGTTCTTGAAGGGGTAGCGTACTAAAAATCGTGACTTTTAAGATTTATTCTATTTGGAGAAAGGGGGCGACAAATTATGTCATTGCATGCTGCGGCACTTTGCCTAGGGCCGGCCCTGGTCGTATGAAGATATATTGAATTAGTGGTTCCATTAACACATGATAGAGAATATTTCTACAATAGTTCAGTGGTTGACACCCATCGACTAAATGCTGCATGCATCTACGCTCAGAAACTGCGATGTCGTGTTCAAATGTTTAGAAGCTGAGGGTGGAAATTTCTAGCACCTCTTCTTATTTCATTTCGTTTCTCACACACACAAGTTATGTCATGTACAAATTTTGTTCCATTTACCTTTTCCGACACAACAATTTCTGGAGCTATTTTCCATTGGGATACACTGTATTACGTATCTAATCGTTGCATACAAAATGTCGCAATAATGGCCGGAGCTGTCCCGATTTATTAGATATGCAATTCAACAAGAAGAATTATATGTGTTATTTTTCTTTTAAAAAAAAAACGAAAGAAAAAGAGAACAAGTGTTATCTTTTAAGGCTATATTTTATATACAATTTTAAAACTCAGCACCTGTAGAAATAGTGATTACTATCTAAACATGACATTTCATTCAATTTAACACAAATTACTGCATAACATAATGCAACTTTTATAAGGCTAAATTGCAATTCCAATAACAGAGCGCGGTTACCTCAGCTTTATACCGACAGAATCTGATCTATTTTTGTAACACACGGAGATATATATATATATGGAACGCCTATATCTTCCTACATTTTTTACTTTTTATTTTTCACTACCTAGTATTAAAAAAAAAAATAAGGTGAAGGACGTGGACCTATAGTATACAACACGTGCAATCTGTAACACGTGCCGCATCTAGGATATGAATCAAGGATTCGATCCAATTGCAAACCCGGAAATAAAACTGAATGTTAATTTCCCCACTAAAAGGGTAAACTTTGTTATCTGCCGGAAATAAGCACAGATAAGGAGTTTCATCGACTTCTGTGAATGTTGGTAAAGCAGCAATCTATGAAAAGAAATTGGTTGTTTTCTTTATTTTCTTTTCTCTCTCTCTCTCTCTGTCTCTTTTTTTAGTGTACATAATCTATTCCAGTTATTTCAGAAAGAACTCTATTCAAAACATTTTCCTTTTTGTGCCCTAGGTTAAAACGGTATATCTATATATACGTTACGTTAAAATCAGTCATGTGCAAATACAAAAAGAAAGATAACATTTCAAATACGTGTAACGTGAGTTTTCGATAATGTATCAAAAACCTGTCTTTTCTTTGTTTGTTTAATATTCGATAACAACATTAGCCATATTGACGAGCATATTTTACACTTTAAGTTAAACACATTTAACCAAGGATGTTATAAAATAGAGGATCGGCCCACACGTATCTTCATCATATGAACTCAGTAAAGCTAAAAAAACAACCGAGCATCGTCTGAGCCAGCACGTCTGATTGGCTACTCTCGTTTCCGCCATGATTGTTGGCTCGAAACATTGCCGTCTTAGTGTCGCGGAGTGGGCAGAGTAGGTGTGACGAAGCTGTGACGTATGGCTTCACGATTTTGTGGTTTCGGCAGATCCTCTATTTTATAACATCCTTGCATTTAACCTACTCAAAGGAATTCTTATAGCACCGAATGATTTCATGAACGAATGATATGGAATCAGGCCCGCAGTACCGTATGCAGTTTGCCATCCGGTGCAATGCCATCATTTCCCGCCCTCTTTCTCCAGAAAGAACAAGTCTTAATAGCTACGATTTTAGGTATGCTACCCCATCATGAACAACAAAGGGGAGGGAAGGGCCTCTTCGTTCAGACACGATGGTTCGCTGGTAGTATGTTTACCTCCGGTGCGAAATGTCCCTGGTTTGATCCCAGACCATGAGAGTTTATAGTGGACAACATCGTAATCGTGTATTTTCTCGGGATTTTCCCCGTTTTCTCCGACATTCTCATTGTATCGATTCTTTCTTATGGGGGCTGCGGTGGCTTAGTGGTAGAGCGTTCACCTCTGGTGCTTGGGGTCCCGGGTTGGATCCCAGCCCCCGCCAAGTGAACTTTGTGGTGGACAAACACCGTGTGCTTGGATTTTCTCGAGATTCTCCCGTTTCCTCCCACTTTCTTCATTCCACCATTTCATTCATTACTCATCATCACTGTCTCCTTTAGCCTAACCGGCATAACCGTGGGACGTAAAACTCACAGATTTCATTTCATTTCATTTTCATTTCAGTTTCGTTAATCATCCTTCTCCTGTAGTATAAGAGCATATACGTAGAACATTAAAGACTTCGTTTCATTTTCATTATTTTTCAATTTGGATCTATTCCCTATAGATATTTGACTCACTATTTTAAAAAGGATTATGAGAGGGGGAGCATATTTAACTCAACATTTCATCGTTGTATGTAACATCCTATCATGGTCTGCGCCGGTAGGATTCCGGCTTATTGAACGAAGCCCCCCCCCCTTCTTTACTGAACGAAGAAAAATGGAACATCAACTTCTATAAGATATTTGTATCACTATGAACTCATGTTTCCATTAAATAATGTATAACCTGTGTACTGTTAGAGCGGGATTCGAACCCAAAGTGTGTTTTCCACTATAGAATACACATTGAGAAATACTTAAAATGAATTCAAGTTTAACATCCCACGATTATGCCCTTTAGATTAAGAGGGAGGAAAATTAAGAAAAATGAAATGAAATCCTTGAGTTTTACGTCCCACGCCTATGCCGGTTAGGCTAAAGGAGACGGTGATTATGAGAAATGAATGAAATGGTGGGATGAAGAAAGTGGGAGGAAACGGGAGAACCCCGAGAAAACCCCACAAAGTCCACACGGCGCGAGCTGGGATTGAACCAAAGGATCCCAAGCACCGGAGGTGAACGCCAGAGGAAGATTAAGGCAAGTGAATAATGATGGTCGAAGAAAACCCACGGACACGATGCTGTCCACCACCAACTTACTTGGCCGGGATCGTGGCAGGGACCCCACGTACCAGAAGTAAGCGTGCTTTGCCCTAGAGAAATACTTTAAAAAATACAGGCTTTAATGATATTGAGTGCACAATAAGAGATTGTTTGACAAGTTTGTGTATGTGTGTGTGTGTGTGTGTGTTGTGTATGTACTGCCTTAGATATGAGGACAATATTTTAAATTATTATTATTATTATTATTGTCTAGTTTGTGTGCTGGATTAGAGTAGTTTAGCGTTTCTTGGTGATACGTTTGCTTGTCTTTGGTTTGGCGATCTCTTTCATTCATTTATTTTGTAGTTTGATAATACGTAGAATGATTGTAGCTTTATTGTAGCCTTAGGGTATCAAGACATTAACAAAACAATGGTGTCAGCAATTAAAACAACTAATGTCTTAACTGGTCTTCTCTCTCCGGCGGGAGCTCATATGGTTCGGATTCCACATTAGTTAGTAAGTCCACGTCTCGTATAATCTCGCTGCTGAAAGGGACGCTATTTCATTTCATTTAACTGGTCTTCTTCATTAAAACTATGATAAAGCAATGCAGTTTTGCTAAACCTAGATTTTAACTGCCTGCGACAGACAGATATGATTGACTAACTGTCGTTGACAGACTGCTAGCGTATGGCTACTCTGTAATTTTACTCTCGCCAGAGTTATGTTATATATTATACTATGAGTCAGTCAGGGTTTCCAGATCTTTTTGCCAGGACTATGTCTATAATAGCAAAGTTCCAATACTCTGCACAAAGTATCTTCCAAGCAGCTGTTTTTTGCTAAAGTCCCCTTGTCTGGCAGCACGTCTTTCCTTTTTTCCCCTTCCTTTAGACATCTTTTAAACAGTAGGCGGTCTATTGTTCCAAAACGCACCGAATACGCTCGAACTGGCGTTTTCTCTGCGTTTTTATTGCTTTCGCGTTTGCAGAGCATTGTGATTAGCCATCCACATTTAAATACATGGTCAGCGTATTCCGAGCGTACGCATGAGCAATAAAAACGATTTGCGAACGCTACGAATAGCCACAGTGTTAAAACTGAGTGATATCTGATCTTTTAAACTCTGGACTCTTTTTATTAGTTTTTATATTTTGATAATTGTTGAGGTCGATGTACCGTAGAGAGAATTTGTCTTCTTGCGTATATGAACCATGAAGCATTACATAAATGGCTCATAGATATACATATGCAAGTACTACACGCTTGTTGACATTTTTTATGATTTTAGGTTACATTTGTAGACAGTTAGATAAGCCTTTTTCAAACGAAACGCTAAAAAAGAAAACAAACAAATATAAAACAAAATTAAGGTTGAGATTAAAATCATTTTAGATATAAATAATAATTATCATTCTTCAACATATCGCACTTATAACTAACTTAAAGGAAATGTCCTGCATCAACAAACGAAGATGCTATAAGACGGATAGGAGAGAAGAGGACACTTCTAGCCACCATCCCTCGTAGGAAAGCCAATTGGATTGAACACATTACGAAGAAATTTTGTTCTTCACACTGCCCTAGAAGGAAAGATGGAAGGGAAGCGAGGAATAGGAAGAAGAACACAGCTGATCGATGACTTGAAAAATAGAAGAAAATATTGGGCGTTAAAAGAGGATGCTCAAGATCGAGAAACATGGAAGAAACATTTTTCAGGCCCAAATCTAAAATTGAAAAAAAAAAATCCATTAGTCTCAGGACCTTCTGCAAGGCAGAATACTTAATAATAATAATAATAATAATAATAATAATAATAATAATAATAATAATAATAATAATAATAATAATAATAACGTGCAGTTGTTTGTCCGGTCCGAATAAGTCTGGTTTTAACATCTTCTATACAATGCACTTCAACATTTAAAAAGGAATGGATTTAACCACTATTCCACGTTTGTCCTAAACAACTGTAGATATAGATAAGTACAATTTGATATATTACCGTTTCAATGTGTTGAATACGAACACCGAAATCATTTATTGCCCGAATTTTAAAAATACCACACCGTCTCAGAGGTGCAAGATGGTTTGCTGTTTGGGAACTGTAACCACGGACATATGTAGGGTAAGTCTTGGGGGGACTAGAAACCCTCTTCCGAAACTCCGGCTATAATTTTAGGGGCGAATTTACAAGTATATTATCGAAAATCACCAATATTAGTGTCGAATCCGTAGTTTTCGGGGGTCGCTGAGCCGAACAGCGACACTTCCGATGTCGTTTAAATCCAAATTCAGCTACCATTAGTGCTCCTAAGGGGGCTGATGACTTAAAATAATTGAAAATGACCGATATTAGTGTCGAATTCATAATCTTTGGTATGCCTAAGTTGATTGGTAACAGTTTTGGTGCCCTTTATGCCCAAAATGAAACGGGCTGATATTTAGTTTCTCCTCCATTTGAGCGAGCGACAGTGATCGAAGAGGGTTAGAGGCCCCACAGGGCTCGTTGTTTTCTACCTTTATTACAATTTAGACAAAAACAAGGTACTCGGTTCTGGAGCCATGAAATGAGTTGGGGGAGATACTAAATGCCATGGATTGCCTCCCCCCATGTAACATATTGTGCCTGTGCGGAGAACGGGCATTCTGCTAGTTTCAATATACTTTATTCTCATATTGAATTTAGACACACACCCGAAATAAATTGCTGCGTACGTGCTTGGTTGTAACTATATCCCCATCCTTATACTTCTTATCTTCATTCAGATTTTTTAAACATCGTTTATCAGTATCAAGGCTCATAAAACGCAGAGCTACACTTTCATGTGGTATCCAAACCTATGAGCTCCCATCAGAGATAATTACAGATTTCCTTCGAGGGAGTTTTAATACACTAGGGGTGAAATTAGTATAGTACAAAAGTACTGGTAACCCACGTCAGCACGATCAGATAACGGAACACCCCCTGAAATCATCATTGGTCCCACCGAGAATTAAATGTGTCCCTCGCATTAAGGACGCGCTTCCCAATTGCGTACATATCGACGAAAGAGTTCGGTATAAACCTCAGAGAATATGGAATTTATACAAATTTTCATGAAGTGGGAGGAAATGGAAGAATCTCGACAAAACCAAAGCTCACGGTTTGTCCAACACAAAACTGATCTGGCGCGAGGTGGGAGAAGGCTTGTTAAATCAACTTAATATAAATAATTTTCTATTTGTATCACAACAGCGGCTTAATACCGAAGTTTTGTGTCCCTTGTAGGGCCGTGCCGTGAAAAATTAGCGCTCGGGGCGAGAGTATACGACGGCACCCCCATTGGTATATTCCAAGCAATTTCTTTCTTTTTCCTTTTTTCTCCCGAATTTTTCGCCCCCTTACTTCGGCGCCCGGGGCCGTAGCCTCGCTCGCTCCCCCCCCCCCACGGCACGGCCCTGGTCCTTTGGTAGTCGAACTTTAAATCAAGCACAGTGAAACTTTGTTCGGAGTCTTTACAATCAGGTCTGGCGTCTAGGTGATCTTTTCTTCCAGGAAAGGGGGCACGGTGGTTCAGTGGTAGAACGTTTATCTCTGGTGCTTGGAGCCCCTTGTTCGATCTCTGGGCAAGTAAGATTGTGGTGGACAATATCTTGTTCGTGGGTTTTCCCGGGGTACTCCCGTTTCCTCCCTCATTATTATTCCACGAATTCTTCCATCATCATTCACTTACCGTAATCATTTGTCTCCCTTAGCCTCAAGGACATAATCGTAGGACATTAAACTGAAACATTTAATCTTTTTCTTTCAGCAGATTCACAACTTCTTAAAAATTTTGAAGAACGTAGCACTGAAAGTCCAGAAAATTGTAAGTTTTATTATTGATCTTTTCTCTTTGACTTTGCATTGATAATTTAAATAAAAGATCCTCGTGAGGAGCATTGCAAAAAAATTTAGCGTCCCTGAACGCCGGTGCCTAAAACGGGAAGGTTCTAGAACACAGGTTTCGCTCATACAGGTCAGTTCCTTTCTGTACCAAAGTTTAATATTTATTTCACATAGTATTTCCGAGCGAGCATCAACGAGTGAAGGCGGGTTCGAGCCCTGCACGGCACGTTGTTTTCTGCCTTTATTACAGCTAAATTGAAAGGGGACCTGTGTTCTAGAACTTTGCCCCTAAAACTGTCGTTCGGTTTACCCGGCCTTAATTCTAAAAAAGAAAGATCACGATACACAAACTTAAGCTCTCGTATTGTATTAATAGCTCACGCCAAGCGAGCTTTGTGGTGGACAAACACCGTGTGTGTGGATTTTCTCGGCGTTCTCCCGTTTCCTTTAGTCTAGCCGGCATATACGTAGGACGTAAAACTTAAAGATTTCAGATTGTATTAATAAACCATAACCCATAGTGTACGAGCCTTTGACGGGCTACCCCACTGACCTTCTACTCTCCTTTATTATTGAACCTCTCGGGCAATAAGAAATCTTGTTTCTGTTTCCTTGGAAACTAGTAGCTAAGTAAAAGACCACAATATAAAAGATAAAAGCAATTTAAATCCCAATGACAATATCTTACTCAACGGATATCATTTAGCTAGTGAAAATGGATGACACCTCGAAGCGATTCCATTTTTTATGTCGTGGGGTAATGCGAAGCGCCTGTATCACTGCAACACACATAGACAAACTTTTTTCAATCTTAATTAGACTAGAAACATTTGTTTTAAAAAAGTTTATTTTTAATTATGGCGATAAAACTTACCAATAGTAAGCTATTTTGTCCCCCAATCCATTTTTGACATTTCGATCGAGTAAATTGTAACAAATATTTGTGGTCGCACCTTCCATCCATTTTATTGAAATTGGTCCTTTATTAATATCAAAGTTATAAGAATAAAATTTTCCTGTCGGCTGCGTTTTCCATGCAAATTCATTGGCGACCTCTTGCCAAAACTCCTCCGGATTATCGATTGATTTCTTATACAGTTGACCGTACTCTGTGATTGATTTCACGTAAGATTTTCTCGAAAATGCAGGATCGGGTAAGTACACTTCCTTGATATTCTTGTCCGTTTCTTGCTTCGACATTGTTGCACACGGATATGCAATCGCTCGCAATTTCACAGACTACAAATAATAAACAACTCGCACCAAACTCCGGCACAGCAGACGATCCACTCACAACCAGCACCAAAAAAGAGTAAATTGACGCAGCGTTGCGCGCCGCACGTCTACTTGAACCTCGATTGGGTTTTCTTTATTGGTTTCACTCATAGATGGCTCTGTATGTTCAGCGACGTTGCCATATTTCGTTCTCACGCAAGTGTCACTTGTGAAGTATCGTTGCTTATATACGTGTCATGATAGCAAGACAGGAAAATAAATTGTTATTGTCACGCCCCCTATTTCTGTTTATTAATATTGAATTACAAGATAAGTGTTTACTAATGTCACCTTATCAAGTAAGCCGGCCGACAAATAAACAAAAATTACAATTTCAAGCACAAATATGTTCTTTGATCATTATGGTCTGACAAGAGTTATTAGGTAATTTCCTATATATGGTATTACATGTGGAAAACAAAATAAAATGCAATCTAATTAGTATATCTTTTTAAAAATATATTATGGTTACGTAACTGTACTGGCAAACTAATAAATTTAAATTTATCATATTCCGCCTTATGCAGAGTCGTTTTGACAAAGATTAGCGTCATGCTAAAGGCCCGACTTATGCAGGAAGCATATGTAAATCGAACACTTTAGTATGGCACTAATCACACGTCAGAAGGACTCTGCATATGGCCCATTATGTTTTTCACCGGCATGGTCAAAAATATTGCTGTTATTTTGACTAAAGCCGGTGATCGGTACAAACTTCTTACCAGCCCCTTTATGACCGGTTTGTTTCAAATCTGTATCTAGTTCGAAGCAATTTCATCTTATTCAATAGTTTGAAGTAATAGATTTAAAAAGTAACTTTCATTTTGTAAATCCAAAACTGTCACCTTTCACCATCTATCAACGATTAATAGTATAACTTCTAAGGAATTTTATACATTCATTAAGAGTGAAAAAGGAATTCTTAATGCAATTTACTGATCTTAAAGTACAAGTTTAAAGAGTAAATTTCATTTTGTAAATCCAAAATTATTACGTAAGAATACTTTTGTTCATCTGCTTCGATAATTTTAAAGAAGTGTAGTTACTGGTAAATACAATAAAATGATCAATGCCGATTTCAGTTTTTCATTTGTAGCATAATGTATCTACTAAGCTTATTAGTGGAATGTACTAAGGTTATGCGCGCCGATACGTGGGTGCTCCGGGACTACAGCAACCACACACATAATCTTGTGGGTGCGGCGCGCCCACAAGATTTTTAGTTTGGGCTCGGATTTGAACCCATTTCTTTTGCGTTTAAGTCAGCCGTGTTACCGACTGAGCTAGGGCAGCCCCAACGTATCCTTATAGTACCGGTATATTTTACTTTATCACAGCACAGACCTTTACGATAGTGTTGATAAAAGATTTTCACTAAAAATAGATCAATCAAATATCGAGACTTCCCTAAAAACATATAGAACACGTCCCGCCATTGATATACACCCACACAAATTTTGGAAAGTCGGCGCCGTTACTTAAGGTTATGCAGAATACTGGTACTAATGCACATTTGTTTACGATAGTACCTACCCATGGATGGTCCGAACAGACTTCACACTTAGATCTATATCAAGAGGGAATTTTGAGAGGGTGTCGGGTTCTTTAATTTTCCAGAGTTGGCAACCCTAAACTTCTGTTTTAATACCTTCCTTCAACTACAGTCTCCTTTACCCCTTCCCTCTCTTTCCTTCCACCATATTTTCTAGCATGTCCCTCATAATAAAGTTCCTCCTCAGCCAATGTCCCAAGCAGTTCCTTTTCCTCCTCTTAATTACATCTAAAATTCTTCTTTTTTTCCCCTACTGCTACTATTTTAACACCTTCTCATTCGTTTTTCGTTCAACCCAGCTAATTCTCCCCTTTTCTCAAATACTTTCAATATTTTTTTTTCATCGATTTTGCGTAATGTCCATGTTTCTGTTCCATAGAATACATATTGGAATCAGTAAAATAAAATCTCAATATTTAATTGGAAGTTTGTTGAATACAAATAGCTAATCTTAGTTGAAAACTAAAAAATATATATGAACCTATAGTCAAGCTTCGTTTATCTTCACTCCTATCATCAACTAATAACCCAGATGACAAAGCCAGGCTGTTAGCTGTTTCTTCCTCCAAAAACGGAGCATGGCTTCAAGCCCTACCTTCTCACACACTCGGCCTACACCTTTCTAATGAGAGCTTTCGTATTGCTACAGCTCTGCGCTTAGATGCTAATATTTGTGAGCCTCACTTTTGTCCTGCTTGCAACGCATATGTTGATAATAAAGGATTACATGGCCTTTCATGCAAAAAAAAAAAAAAAAAAAAAAGTGCGGGAAGACAATCTCGACATCATATTGTAAACGACATTATTTGTAGAGCCCTCGTTTCAGCGGGAATTCCTTCAATAAAAGAACCAAATGGTTGTTGCCGCTCTGATGGTAAAAGGCCTGATGGCATGACCTTGGTACCATGCAAAAATGGAAAAGCACTAGTCTGGGATTTCACATGTTCCGATACGTTTGCTCCTTCCAACTTACCCCATTCTTCAATTCAGGCAGGTCTCGTCGCCGCTCACAGAGAATCAGACAAAAGACTAAAATACTCAAACCTATTGGACAAATATTGGTTTGTAACAGTAGCAATAGAAACCAGTGGGTCTTGGGGTCACGAAGGATCTAATTTCATTAATGAAGTTGGTCATCGAATAGCAATCAAAACTGGTGACCCCCGAGCGACTGCATTCCTTTTCCAACGTATCAGCATCGCCATCCAGCGCGGGAATGTGTCATCGATCTTAGGCACATTACCTCCTGGTAAAGAACTGGACGAGATTTTTCTTCTATATCACACAATAAGACGGAAGGAGACATATCCGAGGAGGCTGACAACCACCCGGGTCTTGGTCTTGGTCTTGCATTTGCTCATCACTGCTACGGGAGTTCGGCTACGGGCATATAATTTGAAGTAGTCACCAACTACCTCTATAAAAATTGTTGCGGAAGTACCACAGGATTTTGTAACATGCATTTTTGGATAGGGCATATGTTGGTTCCTAAGTGAAGTCTTGACCCGACTAAGGTAGGTTCCATAGTTTTGGAGCTATGGACATTTAAAGTTCATTTTTTTTTTTTTTTATGTTTTCGGCAGCCTATAACTCCGAAAGGAAGCATTTGTGCACCCAGGTTGGTCTATACTTTTTGTCTTATCTTGCTGTCGGGAATCACCTTCCAATCGTTGTCGGGTTGTTTTGAAACACCCTGTATACAATTACACTGCTCCACTGACAAAGAATACGACTTCAAATCAAATGTCGTAGGCTTAGATAACGAACTGTTAACAATAGACACTATTTCAAGTACATTAACTAGTTTATACTGAGTAGTATTTTCTCGTACGTATGTAAATTTTAGAGTTTCGCATCCCACGATTATGCCCTGTAAATTATAGAAGACGGATGATCAATGGAAATGAATTATTATTAAAGAGTTGGTGGAAGCAGATGGTAGGATGAATGGGGAAATGCTCGAAAAAACACACGGACACGATGCCGTCTACCACAAACTCAAAATGAAATGAAATGTTTGAGTTTTACGTCCCACGGTTATGCCGCCGAGGCTAAAGGAGACGGTGATGATGAGAAATGAATGAAATGACGAAAGTGGGAGGAAATAGGAGAACCCCGAGGAAACCCACGCACACGGTGTTTGTCCACCACAAAGTTCACTTGGCCGTAGCGGGGTTTGAACCCGGGACCCCATGTACCACAGATGAACGCTCTACCACTGAGTCACCGCGGCCCCTATCATAAAAACATATGTCCAAGGAGCGAACTAGGTATTCTAGCAACAGAGGTGAGCACTTTACTCTTTTTTTTTAAAAAAAAGAAGTGTTGTTTACCAATCAAAGATTCGTTATACTGTTTTTACTCTGTATGACCCTGTATGTATCAGTAGTAGTCCCCCCCGTATGGCTAGCCGAGTCAGCAAAAATTTCTCGATTCTGATTGGCTGAGAGAGGTCACGTGACGTTAGGCCCCGCCCACGCGGGAAATTCAAATTTTCAGGTCACGTGGTATGACGTCATGAGTCACCCTGCGGGGAAATCCCTCATTCTCTTTTATGACCGGGATTTTTGAAATTTGTTCCCTTTTACGGGTAAGATGTGTGTTTTGATTGGTTGACAGCTGTCACATGATCTTAGACCCTGCGATATTTGAAAATTCGTTCCCTTTTACGGGTAAGATGAGTGTTTATGATTGGCTGATAGAGGTTACATGATCTTAGACCCGCTACACGGTGAACAGGTCACATGGTATGACGTCATGTTTTACCCTTGCGGGGAAATCCATTACTAATTCGTTTCCTTTTACGGGTAAGATGAGTGCTTTGGTACCTTGATTCTGATTGGATGATAGAGATCACGTGATTTTAGATCCTAGGATTTTTGAAATTAGGGTGTCCTTTCTGATGTATACTTTGGTATCTCGATTCTGATTGGTTGATAGAGGTCACATGATTTTAGACCCACCACACGATGAACAGATTACATGGGAATACCCCTCACTCATTTGTTTCCTTTTACAGGTAAGATGAATGTTTTGGTACATCAATTTTGATTGGTTGATAGAAGTCACATGATCTTAGCACCCCCACAGCCCATGAGTGAAATATAGAGCGATATGTCGGTGATCACCCTAGACCTGTATTTTAGAATTTTGTTCCCTTTTATGGTTATCCTTAAAGTTCCCATGGAGGGTTCAACCTCCTCCTTAAATAACCCTTTTTTGGTATCATGATATTGTACTGAAGTTTACATTAAATATTATCGTTCTCTTTGACAGATAAGATGCTTACCAGCTTTCTTACCTTGATGGAGATCTTGTCCTTGAATTAGTAGCCTATGTCTCTGGAAGTAACAATGGTGAAAGAGAGGTGTCGCTTGTAGATTTCTTATAACACATTGTTGTGAGTTTAAGCGATTTTTTAAACGCTCAGTAAGCACTTCATTAATGGAAACAGTGTTGCCAGATTTTTTCTACCTAAACTGCTCCGATTCTTTTCGAAACGGTTCCGCAGAGTACAAGAAATTTTAAACTAAAAATTTTTTCGAACTAAAAAAATTTCAAAACTAAAAAATTTAAACAAAAATTTTCGAACTAAAAATTTTGAAACAAAAAAGTTTCAAACAAAAAATTTTCGAACCCAAAAAAAATTTCGAACTAAAAAAATTGAAACAAAATTTTGTCGAACTAAAACATTTTTTTTAAAAACAAAAGTTTCGAACTAAAGATGTAAATCACATCTAAAAATTTTCAAATCAAACTTTTTATCGAACTAAACTTTTAAAATTTTCGAACTAGAAATTTAAACCAAGTTTAAGAAAAAATCCTAAGAAATGTTTTTTTCAGGAATCGAACTCAGGTCTTTCAAACCAAAGATGTGTATGCTAACCGCTTAAATGAATTCGGTTTTAATCGATCTTGGTTGGTTTCGAACCATGGTCCTTGAAAAGGATACACATATACTTTAAGAAAATAAATCTGACAGTGTAACGCTTCTCAAATCAAACTTTTTATCGAACTAAACTTTTAAAATTTTCGAACTAGAAATTGAAACCAAGTTTTAGAAAAATCCTAAGAAATGTTTCTCCAGGAATCGAACTCAGGTCTTTCAAACCAAAGATGTGTATCCTAACCGCTTAGCTATGAATGAATTCGGATTTAATCATGCTTGGTGGGTTTCGAACCATGGTCCTTGAAAAGGATACACATATACTTTAAGAAAATAAATCTGACAGTGTAACGTGGATTAAAATAAAATGCTGATAGACTTCTTTGTGTGTCGACATAGAAGCACATATGATTGAAAAAATGCAAACGTCAGCGGATCGCATTACTTTAGTTTTACTACGAACGTGTCAGCATGATTCATGAAAAAGCAAACATTGACATTCTCGTATGGAATATGATGAAAATGAAATGTCGTCACAGTTACGACAAGTAGTGACATGTAGAAATCATTTGGGATCGGAATTGCGATACTATTGAGAAACGTGAATGACGTCACGATCGATTGTTACACATTGTTTTGGTTCGTGATTCATGACAAAAGCAGCGAGCGTTTTGATTGGTTCGTTGTGATGTCATTTTATAAATTTCCTCGTTTCTGATTGGCTGACGGTGACGTCGTTTTCGCAGCGACCTAAATAAAAATCTAAATTTTATTTTTCAAATCTTATACCGCTCTCAACTATTGTGTGAAGAAGATCTCCTTTTAAAAGTGTCTTCATTTAAGAAGCTTTACTGCACCGACTTTTTGTTCATTGAATTTGAGGTAAGTTCAGTGAGATTTTATTTTTCACACAAGATTCGAAAATCATTTTTATTTTATATTTGTGGGGGTGGATCACGAATACACTGTTTTACTTTTAGTACGAAATATTTAGACTATGAAGAAATTAGTGGAATGGGAAAGTGGGAGTACGAATCAGGAACCCCCACACATTAGAAGTAAGCACGATAAATGATATGGTTTAGCGTCCCTTTAGCGAGCACCCGTCGGGAATTGAACCATGGCCAGAAAATGTGTGCGCTTAGTTTTGAAAAGAATACATTACAAAATTTCTAAAACTATGCCTGAGAACAATATGGTTCGATACCCTTTGAAAGCATTAGCGTCCCTTCAGCTTAACGTGATATTCGAGCAACCGCCCGGGATTGAACATGGGCCAGAGGCGTGTACGTCAATCATTTAGACAGCAATAAAACACACATTTCAGTAACATAATTATTTTTAAAAAAACTTTGATTTCTAGTACATGTGTTTTCATAATGAGATTCTGAACGTCACCGCCAGGAATCAAACTCAGGACCTTTACATGAATTACTTAGTTAATTATTTATCATGAATGTTATGATTTCCCGGGCTAAGCAGTTAGCATACGCGCCTTTGGCGTGGGAGACCCGGGTTCGATTCCCGGCGGGGAGCTCATGTGGTTCGGATTCCACGTTAATCAGTAGGTCCACGTCTCATATAGCCTCGCTGCTGAAAGGGACGCTAAACTAAAAATCAAAAAATCAACTCAAATTCACGCTGCTCAATTCCTTTTTTCCCATTACATATTTGTTTTACCGTACCTGTTTGTTGTTTTCATTTTTTAATCATGGCCGAATCGGGTTTTACTGTTCGCAATGAAATCACTCGTCATTATAGACGATTTATGTACGTTTATGTATTATGAGGTGTACGTCAACCATTTAGCTTAGTTTTGAAAAGAATGTATGATAACGCGTGAGAATATTAAATTACAGAAAAGGCTTGACATGCCCCGACGTGGACACACATTTCAGTAACATAATTATTTTTAAAAAAAAACTTTGATTTTTTAGTACGCGTGCTTTCATAATGAGATTCTGAACGTCACCGCCAGGAATCAAACTCAGGACCTTTACATGAATTGCTTAGTTAAGATTTATCATGAATGTTATGATTTCCTGGGCTAAGCGGTTAGCATACGCGCCTTTGGCGTCGGAAGCTTGGGTTCGATTCTCGGCGGGAGCTCATGTGGTTCGGATTCCACGTTAATCAGTAGGTCCGCGTCTCATATAGCCTCGCTGTTGAAAGGGACGCTAAACTAAAAAATTAAAAAATCAACTCAAATTCACGTTGCTCAATTCCTTTTTTCCCATTACATATTTGTTTTACCGTACCTGTTTGTTTGTTTTCATTTTTAACCATGGCCGAATCGGGTTTTACTGTTCGCAATGAAATCACTCGTCATTATAGACGATTTATGTACGTTTATGTATTATGAGGTGTGCACGTCAACCATTTAGCTTAGTTTTGAAAAGAATGTATGATAACGCATGAGAATATTAAATTACAGAAAAGGCTTGACATGCACCGACGTGGAAAGCAAACCCACCGAGGCTTGAACCAGGACCTTCGACGTCCGAACCATGTACGCTAACCGCTTAGTCACAATAATAATAAAAAAATACGCTATACAGATTTTGTTTCGACAATTACGTATGTGTATCGTTAATGTTTGATGAATCTCTTCAACTTGCAAACGCATCATTTAAAGGTCGTTGTGAGTGGGGGAAAAAAAATGCTTACGCGTGCTTTCTAACATCTCAGTACTGATGAAACATTCATTCATGCATTCCTTTTATCACTATAGAATGGTAGGTCAGTTAAATGCTGATGTAGTGCTCTCGAGTTTGACAGCAATAAAACACTCATTTCAGTAACATAATTATTTTTTTTAAAAAAAAACTTTGATTTCTAGTACATGTGCTTTCATAATGAGATTCTGAACGTCACCGCCAGGAATCAAACTCAGGACCTTTACATGAATTGCTTAGTTAAGAATTTATCATAAACGTTATGATTTCCTGTTTATCAGGTGATTAAGATTTTTCTTTCTTCTTTTCTTTTGTAGTAAATTCACGCTGCTCAACTCTTTTTTCCCATTACATATTTGTTTTACCGTACCTGTTTGTTTTCATTTTTAACCATGGCCGAATCGGGTTTTACTGTTCGCAATGAAATCACTCGCCATTATAGACGATTTAACATCGAGGGCAGAATGCTCGAAATTCAATTCAACGCACCACCCGTAGGAACCGATATCATACAGTATGTACATAATAGTTTCCAAGCAATGCTGGACCATTTGTTAGCCAATGTCGACGATGAGGCGATGGTTGGTTTATCAGTAATATCACCACGGAACACGAATAAACCGTTTTGGGTGAGTTTTCGCCAAGCACGAAACTTGACACTGGAAACGATGTGGGCCTCCTTTGAAAGAGTGTTACAAAGTAACAATGCATTTCTCCTGCACGAACCATTCACGGTTCATTTCCATCGTGTGGATATTCCACGTGGCTATGGCGGTTTGCGGCAAGGAGTACTTCAAAATGAAGAATTATTACGTTGCAAAAAAGGGATTGTACGTGTAAAAAATCAAGATTCAAGGTGTCTGGCGTACGCCCTTGTTATTGCTATTGGTCTGAAGACATACAAGAATGTAGATATGCAACGACATAAGCAGTATAAAAATCAATCGAAATGTATTGTGGACGATGAAGTTGATGCGTTATGTTCAAATGCAGGAGTCAATTTGGATCATGGTGCCAGTGTAAATGAAATACGACAATTCCAGGCATACCTCAAAGAATATAAAATTACAGTGTATACCAGTTTCACAGGCCGTGATATCATGTACGAGGGACCCAACGACGAAAATCGCACTCCCATAAATTTGATTTGTTTGGCTGGCCATTTTGACATCATCCAATCTTTAACTGCTTGTTTTGCAACCAAGTTCTACTGTGAAGCGTGCCATAAAAAATATAGTAAACGTAATGAGCATGTGAAAAATTGTCCTGTAACGTGCTCCAAATGTTTACAGAGACCTCTATGCGACAAGAACCAAACACCGATATTATGCAACGACTGCAATCGTCAATTTTACGGCGAAGAATGCTTTAACAATCATCGTAATATTGTATATCATCAAGGGGAACCTATATGCAAAATGGTGAAGCAATGTACTAGATGCTACAGAGTATATTCTTTTGTGCATACTGGACAACGACTTCATGATTGCAATGAGATCTTTTGCAATGTTTGTAAGAAGATTGTTCCGGGATCACATCAATGTTTTATGCTTCCCGATCGACAATGCTTGAAACCTGGTGTTCCTTCACTCATGCACGCAAAGAAAGCCTTATTGATATTCTATGATATAGAATCTATGCAGGACACGAATATTGGCGATAATACGTATGTACACATTCCAAATTTATTGGTTGCACAACAAGTATGTTATGCATGTGTTGAAAACGCTAATATCCAGCAGTCTTGCAGTACGTGTGGTCAGCGCCAGCATATTTTCCAAGGAGAGGATCCAGTTTATGATTTTCTCCAGTACTTGCGGGAACGTCGTCCCAATATAAATAGGATTTTCTGTGTCGCACACAACGCTAAGGGATACGATGGACATTTTATTTTAAAGGCTATGGTCGAACAATGCCAATGGAGACCTGACGTCATATTAAATGGGACCAAGATACTGAGTTTAACCTTGAATAATCTGACGTTCATTGACTCGTTGAACTTCCTACCTATGGCATTAAGTAAATTGTCAAAAGCGTTCAATTTACCCGCAACCAAAGGCTACTTCCCGCATTTCTTCAACACCAAGGAGAATCAATCGTATATTGGACCACTTCCAGAAACAAAGTATTATGGTGCAGATGAAATGCCCGTCGAAGACAGGAACAAGTTCATGCAGTGGTACAACGATCATCGTAATGACACGTTTGATTTCCAAAAAGAAATTCTCAAGTATTGTATTCAAGATGTCAATGTACTGCGACAAGCATGCGTTTCGTTTATGACGTCATTTGAAACAGAAACCAAAGTGAATCCCTTCTTGGAGACGATCACGATTGCCAGTGCTTCCAATTTAGTATTTCGCCGGAATTTCCTCAAACCCAGCACCATAGGAATTCTACCGGCACATGGATATCGATGGAGAAGTACCCAATCAATCGCTGCAATGCAATGGCTGACCTACATTGAAAAAAGCGAAGGAAAACAAATCTTACATGCGGCCCGACAAAAAGAAGTGTTTATTGCGGGATTCCATGTTGATGGTTACTACCAAGATCCTGAGACGTTAGAGGAGCACGTCTACGAGCATGCCGGCTGCTTTTATCACGGGTGTAAAGTATGTTTTACTACAGGCCGTAATCAGCCCATCTACAGCAATCCAGAAGACACCATGGAATTCCGTTATGAACGAACGCAACGCAAAAATGCAAGACTGCGTGAATTGGGGTACATTGTACATGAAATGTGGGAGTGCGAATTTAATCAGTTCTTAAAACAAAATCCTGCAATGGCGACGTATCTAAAGAATCACCCGTACATGAACCGCAGACCATTAAATCCAAGAGATAGCTTTTTTGGAGGAAGGACCAATTGCGTGAAATTGTACCACCAAGTCGACGAAAAAGCGGGGGAAGTAATAAAATATTTCGATATTGTCTCGCTTTATCCTTACATCAATAAGTGTGCTAAATACCCTGTAGGCCATCCACGAATTTATCTACAGGGTGATGAAAATATACCACCAATAAATAAAGTCAATGGTCTAATCAAAATGTCGATATTACCAAGTCGCCATCTTTATCATGGTCTCCTGCCTTACCGATGTAACAAGAAACTACTCTTTCCACTGTGTGCTGCGTGTGCCGAAGAAATGAACCCAGACCCTACAGCAACGTGTACGCACAACGACCAGGAGCGGTGCCTCACTGGAACATGGGTATCATATGAAATCCAGAAAGCAATAGAATTAGGATATCAACCAGTGGAAATTTTTGAAATTTGGGACTATGACATTGAACAATATGATCCCATCACGAAAACAGGTGGCTTGTTCACGGAATATATCAATACGTTTTTGAAATCAAAAATGGAAGCGTCTGGCTGGCCTAGTTCCTGTGTCACCGAAGAAGACAAATCAAAATTCATACAAACCGTCCTGGAGCGTGAAGGTATTGCATTGGATCCGTCCAAAATTGAAAATAATCCTGCACGAAGAAGCTTATCTAAGCTTTGTCTTAACTCTCTTTGGGGAAAGCTTTGCCAGCGTACAAACTTTAGCCAGACCACAATTATTGATCGGCCGGAAGAATTTTATGAAAAACTCACTTCCCCCGACATTAAACTCCATCAAATTGTACCCATCAATGATACGATGTTGTATGCGTTCTGGGAGTACAATGAACATGTGCCTGTTCAAAATCGAAACACCAATGTCGTGTTAGGTGCATTTACAACATGTCAGGCACGTCTGGAATTGTACAAGTACCTGGAAATGTTGCAGGAACGTGTTTTATATTTCGACACGGATTCTGTGATATTTACGGAGAAGCCCGGGGAGCCAACCATTGAACCTTCAACGTACTTGGGATGCTTATCGGACGAGATGGAGTCTTATGGACCACGAGCATACATCAAGACATTTGTCAGTGGAGGACCAAAAAATTACAGCCTAGAAATATACAATCCGGATACCAACGTCACCAGTTACATATGCAAAATTAGAGGATTTACATTAAATTACAATGCAGGACAACAATTAAATTTCAATACGCTAAAAGAAATGATTACAAATCAATGCCGTGGACAAGTCACCATCACTATCCCCCATAAGATATGCAGGAACAAAGACCATACCATCGTCACACGAAAGGAAGAAAAAATGTACAGTATCCAGTACACAAAACGTCGATTTAAAGAATTCAATTCCTATGATACGGTTCCGTACGGGTACGTTAAAAAACAGAAGATGGAACTGGAAAAAGAAGATGAAGAAGAAAAAACTGTAAATACCCAATAAGGCCGCCATTTCTTTTCCTTTTCCTTTTCCTTTTTTCCACTCCTTAACCACAAAGCAGCAACACCAAGAAGAAAATGAAGTACCCACAAGAGTTCATAAACCATCAACACAACCATCAGTGGAAGAAATGCAGTCATCTCGTACCGAAGGAGGAACCTTGACCATAAAGGAGCAACACCAAGAAAAATGCAGTACCCAGAAGAGTTCATAAACATCCATCGGTGAAAAAATGCAGTGATCCTGTACCCGAGGAGGAAGATGAACCTAAACAGATCCATCATTTACGAGTAAGTTTTATTTCTCTCTTATCAATATTGACTCATTTTTATTGTTTCAGAAAAAAAAAGAAATTCTTAAATTAATCCGTCGTTTCTTCTTTTTCTTTACAGGATACGGCTACAAGATTCGAAGATGATGACGCGTCCAACATATTCATTAACTAGATCCTGTATTTATTATGTTAATAAACATGTATAGGAAGACCACATACCTTTCGTTAAATACAACTAGTTGAAAAAAAAATATGTTTTATTATTTCTTGAAACCCTGAACACTTGTTTTCAAATCATGGTAATCTTGAAAATTTAAGGTGGAAAATATATTCAAGATTTGGTTTACATGATTTTGTTCGAAAAAATAATTAAAGAATTTTTTTAGTGTCCAAAATTTGATTTTTAATTTAGTTCGAAAAATTTTTAATTTGAAAATTTTCAAATGTGGTTTACATCTTTAGTACGAAACTTATTTTTAAAAATTGGTTCGAAATTTTTTTTAAAATTTTTAGTTCGAAAAATTTTGATTTGAAAATTTAGTTCGAAAGTTTTTAGTTTAAAATATTTTTTCGAAAAATTTTTAATTTTTTTTTAGTTCGAATTTTTTTTGGGTTCGAAATTTTTTTTTAAATTTTTAGTTCGAAAAATTTTGATTTGAAAATTTAGTTCGAAAGTTTTTAGTTTAAATTTTTTAGTTCGAATTTTTTTGAAATTTTTGTTTCAAAATTTTTAGTTCGAAAATTTTTTGTTTGAAACTTTTTTGTTTCAAAATTTTTAGTTCGAAAATTTTTGTTTAAATTTTTTAGTTTTGAAATTTTTTTTAGTTCGAAAAAATTTTTAGTTTAAAATTTCTTGTACTCTGCGGAACCGTTTCGAAAAGAATCGGAGCAGTTTAGGTAGAAAAAAATCTGGCAACACTGTTTCCATTAATGAAGCGCTTACTGAGCGTTTAAAAAATCGCTTAAACTCACAACAATGTGTTATAAGAAATCTACAAGCAACACCCCTCTTTCACCATTGTTACTTCCAGAGACATAGGCTACTAATTCAAGGACAGGATCTCCATCAAGGTAAGAATCATCTTATCTGTCAAAGAGAGAACGATAATATTTAATGTAAACTTCAGTACAATATCATACCATAAAAGGGTTATTTAAGGATGGGTTGAACCCTCCACGGGAACTTTAAGGTACCAAAAAGGATAACCATTAAAAAAAATCCAGGTCGAGGGTGATCACTGTCATACCACTCTGAATGTCTAGCATTGGGGTGAGGGTAAGATTATGTGACTTCTATCCTCCAATCAAAATTGAGGTACCAAAACATTCATCTTACCTGTAAAAGGAAACAAATGAGTGAGGGATTTTCCCATGTAATCTGTTCATCGTGTGGCGGGTCTAAAATCATGTGACTTCTATCTTCCAATCAGAATCGAGATACCAAAGTATACATCAGAAAGGACACCCTAATTTCAAAAATCCTAGGACCTAAAATCACGTGATCTCTATCATCCAATCAGAATCAAGGTACCAAAGCACTCATCTTACCCGTAAAAGGAAACGAATTAGTAATGGATTTCCCCGCAAGGGTAAAACATGACGTCATACCATGTGACCTGTTCAGCGTGTAGCGGGTCTAAGATCATGTATCGTAGTACCAAAGTACTCATCAAAGAGGATACCCAAATTTCAAAACCCAGGGTCTAAGATCATGTGACCGCTATCAACCAATCATAAACACTCATCTTACCCGTAAAAAGGGAACGAATTTTCAAATATCGCAGGGTCTAAGATCATGTGACAGCTATCAACCAATCAGAAACACACATCTTACCCGTAAAAGGGAACAAATTTCAAAAACCCCTGGTGAGGGATTTCCCCGCAGGGTGACTCATGACGTCATACCACGTGACCTGAAAATTTGAATTTCCCGCGTGGGCGGGGCCTAACGTCACGTGACTTCTCTCAGCCAATCAGAATCGAGAAATTTTTGCTGACTCGGCTAGCCATACGGGGGGGACTACTACTGTATCCCTTTGGGAGACAAAAAATTCTCAAGAACTACTTGTAGGATCAGCATCAATTTCAGTCGTGTTGTAGAGCATTAAAAGAAATAAATCGAGGTGATTCATCACCGGAAGTGGTAGAAATCAACTATTTCCTGCTTTAAAGTTGATCTCTATAGAGTAAAAACGATAATAGAAAGTGAGAAGCGGCTTTGTGGAATCAATTAAGCGTCCGAAGAATGTATTACGTCTGCATTTTAATATCTCTTAACTAAAACCGGAAGTAGCAGAAATGTATTACCACTTCCAGTTTAAATATTAATTTTAAAAATGTATCACCCCATACAAACCAGACTTCTTCACGTGGTGTACACGTTACACTACTATTAGTTTTATTATTATTATTATTATTATTATTATTATTATTATTATTATTATTATTATTATTATTATTATTATTATTATTATTATTATTATTTCTACACTTGCTTACACTGTTTGGATTTCCACCAGATTCGCACACTGAAAGATCGAGGGCAATTAAAAACACCCATGCCAATCACAGGTAGTCGAATCTTAACTGGTTTAGCCTTACGTTCATCAGCCTAACGCCTCAGCCTGCTCAACTACACTACTAAGACACCTGCAGGGGCCGCAATGGCTCAGTGGTAGAGTGTTCACCACTAGTGCGTTGAGGTCCCTGGTTCGGTTCCAGCTCGCGCCACGTGAGCTTTGTGGTGGACAAACACCTTCTCTCTCGGTGGCTTCTCTCGGGGTTGTTCCGTTTCCTCCAACTTTACTAGGGATGCGCTCTAGTCGAGTCGAGTCGAGATTTAAGCCTGTCTCGACTCGACTCGAGAAAATGTTGTCTCGACTCGTGTCTCGACTCGAAAATATGTTTCTGTCTCGACTCGTGTCTCGACTCGACAGTCTCTGTCTCGACTCGACTCGAATTCGAGTCGAGACGTCTCGAAATTCGAGTCGAGACAAAATGTACGAGTTAAAATATACGCACATATCAGCCAGACCATTATGACTACCTACCAAATTGTCAGTATGTCGACTTTTGGCATGGATAAAAATTGCGACACGTCTTGGCATACACGCAATGATCCTTGATAGGTAGCTGGAGAGAGCTGACACCACATGTGCACACTCAGGTCACCTAATTCCCGTAAATTTCGGGAAGGGGGGCGATGCGTTTTGACGTCACGTTCAATCACATTCCACAAGGGACATCACTCAAATGTCCGGCTGTGCATTACTTGTGATGACAAATTTTTGCCATGGTGTATGTTTCTCTTTATATATATATATATATATATATATATATATATATATATATATATAGATAGATAGATAGATAGATAGATATAGATATAGATATAGATATATATAGATATAGATATATAGATAGATAGATAGATAGATAGATAGATAGATAGATAGATAGATAGATAGATATAGATATATATATATATATTATATCTTTTAAGAGTTGTGATGTGGTTATTAGAGATTACTACAGAAGTCCCTTACTACCCTTTGTAAACGGAGCGTTAATGAAGAAAAGTGAAGAACAACCATGTGGATACATGTAAGTCCTGGGGGGAAGTCGTATGGTAGGTATGACCTTGACGGCAGCCATCTTGAAATCCGCCATTTTGAATTAAGGTCAAGTTTTCAAAATGGGAATAGGGTAATATGATACATAATTTCGGGCTAGAATTTAAGTAGGAAAACAATGGTGAGGTTAGTTTTAAGATACACCCATTTGAGGAAAAGTTACAGGCATATTAATTGTTTTTACTTACTATGTGCGTAAGTCCCTTCTTACTTTCGTCTCAAGACCTGCACATTGATCGCAACGGCAGAGCCCGGTTTCGCACTAATGTTTAGAAATCTTTAAACTCACTTGAGGCAATATTTGTGGATTATTGTATTGTATTTTGCCTTTAATTAAATTGGAATCCACTTCGTGATCTTGTGTAAAGTATCACTAAAAGAGAATTTCTGTTTTTATGAACTTAAGCATAGCAATTATAAAAGGTGAGTAAGGTGCGTATGTATTTATAAGAAAGTTTATCTGAACGGGACGTTAAACTCAGAATCAATTCAACTCAAAATTATGGTTTTGACTTTATTATGATGTCATTAGTTTAAACGCCCAACTGCCCAGTAATTATAAACATTGACTACATTATAAAATTGTAATTTGTGACGACTAAAATATCAGAAATTAAAGATTATTCTTTGGGTTTTGGAAAATTTTGAAAAACGTGAAAAACTGGTACTGCACCGATACAACACACCTTTTGGATTTGTCATTGTGTAAAGGGATACAAACTAAAGAAGAATTACAACTTTATGAAATTGTATTAGGACTTATTATTTAGAAATAAACACCAAATAAGTGTAATTGAATTGTTTACAAAACTAATCATGATGAGAAAACTCTTGAATACTATTATACAAACAATTATTCTCTTTTGTTTAACACTGTTGTGTAAAGATCCAATAGTCAGAGAAATAAATATAATAATAATTGTGTTTGAACATAATTCACGGTCGTTTTCTACAATCCTAAAACACGATTGTCTAGTTTGTTCAGCATTGTTTATTAAAAGAATACTTAAGAGCCTGACCCTAAATGATGTCTGTCCGACCAAATCTTCAAGCCTGATTACGGCCATGGGTGTCAATATGTTTCCCATACTAAAAGAATAAGCCTTCAATTTAATTATGATTTAATTGCTTTTTTAAAAAATGAAATGAAATCTTTGATTTTAACGTCCCAGGATTATGTCTGTTAGGCTAAGGGAGATAATGATTAAAGTAAGTGAATGATGATGGAAGAATTGTTGGAATGAAATTGTGGGAGGAAACGGGAGTACTCCGAGAAAACCCACGAGCACGATGTTGTCCACTACAAAACTACTTTGCCGGGAATCGAACCACAGCCCCACGCACCAGAGGTAAGCGCTCTACCACTGAGCCATAGTGCTCCATCTAATTTGTTTACATAATAATATAAGTAGTAACAAAGACTATTTCAAAACCACTGGTTATTTACTAAGTAGTATTTTTTGTTCGCAAATATGATGTACGCAAATGTTACCACCAGGTCTCAAAGGGTTAAACATGCATTTCGCGGTCTGCAACCCGATTTCCAATAGTGATTCTGGGCAAACATTCATCTATCAAGAGATAGAAACACGCAATGAACCCAGGAACATTGTCGAACATGATCGTTTTGATATACAGGTGTTCTTGTGTGTGCAATTAAAAAACGAAAGAAAGAAAAGAAAAAATGAGTTCGTGGCTTCTATTGCTACTAGTGTCGCATTTAAAATAACATATAGTAAATAACTATTAGTCTTGTAATCTTTTCTTTAACTGTAAAAATTTGAACTGCCCGGTAAGTTTGTCTAGGGTAATTAACAAGCACAGAGTAGTACATACCACATGTTTAGGGAAACTTTGATAAATAAAGCATTTCCACAGTCCATACAGGTTGAGAAGAATTTCCTTTAAGTTAACTGTCATGAAATAGAAGACCAACTTTTCAGTCCGAAGAAGAAGTCGCCTACTTAAGCCTTCATGAAACTATAACTTCAAATCGATTTTCTTTAACGCAGCTGAGCTGTGCTTTAATCATGAGAGAGCAGAACATGTGTTTTCTTACATCATACTCCCTCACATTTAAAAGACAATTTCAATAATCAGAAAGCTGTCTGGCCTAAAGTCCTAAACATGGAATGGTCTATAAACAGACTTTCCATCCAAAAGGCTAATTCTGTTACTTATAGGATTGAGTTGGTTGAATATAAGAAAATTCCTCTCACCAGAGAAGTGAAGCGCCTTCAGCAGAATCTTTGTTTGAGGTTAGGTTCGCATCGAGAACTAGTCCAGTATTCTTTAAGTTCACACTCAGTTGAAGACAGTCAGACTGTGTTTATAAACAGTCTTTGAACCTCGTAAACAAGCATCCTTCTTGCTCACAATTCAAATAAGGCTTTCACTCTAAAATCCCTACGACTTGCTCCGTTACTATGGAAACCAGGTATTGCTACCAATCTTAAATATACATGGAAATGTCAATACCCATAAAAGGACACTGTCTCCCGTGAAAATGTTAGATGTTCCCTACTAAGAAATAACATAAGAGTAATCTATTTCTCTATCCGGGGATTGATTTACCTTGCCTTAACTAGAAACAAGTCGAACTGACTCAAAATAGTTCTGAATTCCACTCATATACTCAGAAATAACTTATTTTAACAGATATACTGCCTGCTTCAAAGCTTGTTATAGAGAATACTGCTCCAACTCGAGTTGTATATCTGATATATCCCAGAGAATCCATTATTCTCGAAGCGAAACCTTTAAGTCAGGGTTGCCACTCTTGAGACAATCGATGATGCCAAACACGGGCCTGAATTACCATATATTTTTCTAAATTATGCCAGATTCTTTACTAATCTTTCCACACTAGTTTTAAAGACCAACTACCACTTATTTTCATTAAGAGAACCTAACTGTATTCAAGTACTTGTATTAAAGAAATAATATGACTCTTTCACGAACGATATATATATATATATATATATATATATATATATATATATATATATATATATATTCAATTTTTGTTTAAAGGTATTTGAATGACTTAAATTTATATTTGTACGTTTTTAGTTCATATCCGTATCAAATACCAAGTTTATGATGAATCAACTACACAAAGTAGGATCCAAAAACGCTCATTGCAATTTGTTCCATCCTTCAGTCGAACCAGGAACTGAAACATAAACAGTGATTTTTTCTTTTTAAAGATACTTTGTCAAGCTGAGTATTGTGAAGGTTTATGTCAGTAGAAGAAATTGCATTCCATTATATAAGCGCAATTTCACAACTTTATGTACACATTACTAAATATTGAACACCCTTGTCCATATGATTAGCGTACGCGTCTTTGGTGCGGGAGACCTAGGTTCAATTTCCGATGGGAACTCGTGTGCTTCTGAACCCACGTTAATTTGTAAGTTCACGTCTCATATAGCCTTGATGCTGAAATGGACACTAAACTCTAATCTAATACTAAATACAAATATTTAAAGAAAAATGATGACGCACCAAGATGACGTGAATTTGGCTACCAAATTCATTTTGTGTTTTCAGTTATTTTCTAGTAGTATTTTTTCTAGGCATCCTTTCAAAAGACAGTGATGCAAATTTCGTAACTGCGAATTCCTGTTAAAAGCCATGAAATTATCCGATTAGATGCAAAATTTCCCGTCCACTAAAATAGATACCGTAAATTTACAATATCTAACAATAATCGTGGAATAAAGAAAGTGGGAGGAACGGAAGAACCCCGAGGAAACCCACGCACACGGTGTTTGTCCACCACAAAGTTCACTTGGTGCGAGCTGGGATCGAACCAGGGTCCCGAAGCACCAGAGGTGAACGATCTACCACTGAGCCACCGCGGCCTCACTTTAAAGGGGCCATGACGTATAGTTGAACTCATTCTCGTAGTATGAAAGGCATTATTTATAATTATGCATGATAGGATCACAAACAAAATTTAAAAATATTATGTGCACTTTCTTTTAACAAACATTATATTGTCTTTTATGGTGTGGGAGGGAATGTTATGTTCGAAAAAAAAAGTCCTTAACACGATTCTTGTTGTTGCGCACTGCATGCTCCTTGCCACAGAAAAGATGCAGCGATAGGTAGGCTATTTTTCAATTGCTTTACATTAGCTTGATGTTTCAAGTCTTTTGTGTGTTTATGAAGTTCACTTTTACCACAAAAGAGCTCAATATTGACATGTCTTACATAGCTTTGGTTCGATTCTCAACACGGACTGCTACTACCCGTTAAATTGTGCATCCGAAAGGCACTCTTTGTTAAACCTCGCTTATCACCGCTCATCTTAATAATATATATAACTTCACCGCGAAGCAAATGTTGCATTTGTCTCTTTCATCCTAACACAAAACAAAACTAACCACAGCTGTGACACGAAGGAGCCATTTCGAAAAGAAACAAGCTATGCTTCATTCTGTACCAAATGATAGAAGTATAAAGTATTGTTTTCTTTCCTGTTTATTCATATCAGTTGGTGTTCTTAATGAGTTTACTCATTAGTTTAGAAAGAGTATATATGGAATTTGGACATATGTTGTACGTATTCTCCTGAGAAACTGATGAGACCAGAAAAATTACAAGGACAGATGGAATAGATTTAAGCGCATCTACGTGACTTTATCAAATATTTATTCTCCATAAGGGTACCACGCGGAAAACTTGGTATACTATAATCTTTGCCTCCCTCTGTTAGCTGTTTCGTATCATATATATTGGATGGTTTTGATATTTCTTCTGATCATTAAAATATAGCAATGGTACCTGTGTGCGTGCAGAAATGCAAAAGCACAAGATAACTTCCTATTTGTTTTGGAAACAACAACACCCATTTCACATGTGCGAGAGAAATTGAGCACAGTGAGATCGGGTGTTTACTCACGGTCAGTTCGCAGCAGGAGTCCATGGTAAAAGATTTGGCTAACTATCTCTTCATATTGATGTGAAAACACTCGCAAAACCCTACAAATACAAAAGAATGTGCTTCAAAGAAAGTTTAGACACAGATGTTTCAATTTTCTCTTAGCATCTTTCTTCAGCAAAAGAGTCGGTTCATTGTATTCGAAAAAGGGAAGGGAGAAAGGGTGAATTTATATTTTAAGGGGGGGTAACATTGTAGGTAGTATAAACAATACATACCGCTTCCGACTCGACCCTCATCCTACCTCTAGTTGTAAAGTAGAAACTACTAGAAAGGGACAGAAGTATTCAACATGACTGCGACTTGAGTTTCAGTTCACAATACTAAAACCAGTGAGCAAGTAAACAGTCTTTTGTAGGATCGTGTTTTACTTCTTGAATTTATTTTTGAACATTTCTGTGAATTCAACAACAGAACGCAGTAGAAATACGGACTAGTTTTTACTCCAACCATTACTTTCGCTCCAACCCAGGCATGCCACATTTATGATTTCGTATAATACTAGATTTAGTGATTTTACTATTGAACTAGTGACCTAGTACGTACTTTGGGTAAATAGGCACATTCTAGTGATTTTTTTTTTCATTTTTTTTCTGATGCAGACAAATGACAAGGAAATGATTCTTAAAATAAAAGGAAGAAGTATATTGCAGTTCTAAACAAATGTAGAAACTTTAAATTTTTTTCTCTCTGACTGAGTGAAACCCCTTCTGTGTAACGACCTTAGGTAAACAACGGCTATCTTTGGTCCGCTACCTCCTTTTGTTAGCCGACATGAGATGGGTTACTTTTTTTTTTTTTTAAGAAAGTGAAGAAATAATTATCCAGTAAATTTACGTTTTGTCAGGCACACAGGCGCAGTCTGTACTTGTTTCCTAACGAATTTTAGCAACATAACATAAATGAAACATGTGTACCAGAAAACAGAGGCAGTACAAACGGACATTTTCATCTGTGACACATTTGATGAGAAATATAGTTAGATGTCACGTGCAAGCACTCTAAACATGTCCTATCCTTTAATTCTATTCGTATGTTTATGTAGGTGAGACTGAGAAATCAAGAAACAATAATAACTGGTTTTCTTCCAGGGCAAAAATCTAAATGTGAAGGGGTGTTACACTGGGACTTTAATTGCGTCCTTTGTACAAGATTGACAAGTAATCGCAATTTTACAAGATTAACAAGCAATTGCAATTTTTTAATTTATCTTAGTTCTTGGGGAGAGGAAGATGGAAGCGAACCCTCGTAAGGACCTCTGCAACAAAACATGAATACTATCCGCCACTGTTTGTTACATAACACAAAATAGTTATATATATATATATATATATATATATATATATATATATATATATATATATATATATATATATATATATATATATAATATTGAGTTTTAGTCAGGGTTTTCATTCTGCAGGAGAGGGGAGGATAGTAATACCTGGCGAACATTTTCTGTTCTCAGAGTGTTGCAAATGATAGCATTTCCTCCATTATAACTTGGCCAAGCTAGTTGCATTATATATAAGGATTAAGTTAGCCTAAAAAAGCTTAAATTTTTATGGCAGTTTTACTCTGTAGCCATGTTTCTCATTTTCGGTCTACGGGACTCTGTGTCCGGAAATTTTCGATGGCTTCCAAGTCGGAAAATAAGTGTATCAAAGGTATATATATTATATGTATGGTTATATGAGGCATGGATCTACAGTTTAAAGTGGAATACCGGTAACAACTTCATGAGCTTCCACCGTAAATCGAACCAGAGTCTCCCGCGATCAAGGTGTATGTGTTAACCATACAGCCACGAGGAAATTCACCTAAGCACACACACATATATATTGTTGAGTTGATTTTGACTTTACCGTCTCTTTCAGCAGCGAGGATATATGAAGTGTAGATCTACTGATTAACGTTGAATCCGAACTACATGAGCTCGCGCCGGGAATTGAACCCGAGTCTTCCACGACAAAGACGCGTACACTAGCCACGGAGTTCACACACACACACAGAATCAGAGTCCTCACACACCAAGGGTGAAAGCTGTGCCACTGAGTCACAGCAGCCACAAGGCTAGGTCGAGTCCACTTTACGTTCATGGTTTCTTAGTACATAAATGTTACGATTATGAAATAGATTTTCCTTAATGAGCTGCATATAAACAAAAGCTTTCGAAATGTATTAAACAATTAGCTCGATTTGAGTGTGAACTTAAAGTTATATCAGAGTGTAAATACGGATACGCACCAAAGCTCGAAAACTTAATACACTATTTCTCCTATATAGTCAGCATGTATCAAGCAATCGTTCAGCTTTCACTTGAGAGGATGGAAATCGAAGGCTCCTGAACAACTATGTTACTAATGTGCGGAATGTATTTATCTTACAGTGAACTGCTTCGATGTCAAGTGGCCTAACTCCAAAATTGAAATTTTCCAGGAGTGAAAGTTAAAGTTCAATATCTCATGAACAATTCATATTTCTTTTATGTTGGGAACCAAAACCATAACTACTGTATGTAGTTCATTGTTTTATAATTTAGTGTTTACAAAAATCCTTTAAAAAAATACCTATTCACAGAAGTGAAAGGTACTTATCTGTACTAGTTCTTGGCATCCAAGCAGTCCATTTATTGTAATACTAGCTTAATATACCCATTCTTCGCATGGGGGCTGTATTTGGAAGTCAACACCTGTGGAAGTATCACAATTCATTTCAGCGACCGCGAAACTATGGATTTGACACTAGTATCAATCAATATGGGCTATTTATACATGTCGCGGTATTCCTCACCATCTGACACTCGGCCCGCATACAGTGGTAGTTGAATTTGCAAGTCATCGCTGATGGAAGTGTTACCATTGATCTCAGCGACCGTGAAAACTATGGATTTGACACTAATGTCGATCAATTTGGATTACTTTTACTACATGTCTCGGTAAACGCCCCCCTGAGACCGCCCTGGTTAAAATTTTGACAAAAACGCTTTGCCTTAGACTGGGACCTAGACCAAGGTATCCGTGACCAAAATTTGGTAACTCTCGGTCAACTTGTCTGGTCCCCAGGTCGGTCCCAGTAAACGTCCCCTCCGAGACTCCCCTGGTTCGAAATTTAAAAATAAACGCTTCGTCTTGATCTGGGGCCTGGACCAAGGTACCCGTGACCAAATTTTGGGAACTCTCGGTCCACTCGTCTGGTCCCGAGGTCGCACACAAACAGACAGACAAACACACAAACCAACTCTTTATTTTATTTATATTAGATAAGATATACTATGTAAAATAGTCTCGTATCATAATATGTGATGTACAACAAATGTTTCATTATATATTATCCGTAGCTCTTGATATGCTGCAACATATTAAAGCCTCAAAATAGTTGGGCAAGCGAATAATCCAGAAGTTACGTAACCCTATTGCGTTCATGGGAACAAAAACAATAATTATAACTATGCTAAATTACTATAGACTATCAACTGCTCATTCAGAGAATTTATGAAGTTCACTTTATCGCAATAGTTTTATACAAACTAGATTTAAACTACGGATAATAGTTTTATACAAACTAGATAATAAATTATTATTATTATCATTATATTTGCAGTACAACCAAATACAACAACATTAACTATTAGTTCTAATTAACTGAATTGAGCTGAAAATTAAATCTTGATCTTTAAAGATTAACTATTAATTTTATGCGTTCTGTACCTTTCTAAAGGAGTAAAAGCTGGAATTGTTTTCAAGGCTGTTTCTGAGTGAATACTTTCTTCAAAATAATATTAAAAATTATAGAAAAATTTTCGAGACATTCGAGTCGAGTCGAGATTTTTAAGAGCCGTCTCGACTCGACTCGTGTCTCGACTCGAAAATTCGAGTCGAGAAATACGTTTGTCTCGACTCGTCTCGAATTTTACAAAGTGTGTCTCGACTCGAATCTCGACTCGAATTCGAGTCGAGTCGAGTCGAGATTCGAGACATGTCTCGACTCGAGCGCATCCCTAAACTTTACTCATTCCACGGTTTCTTCATTTCTTATCGTCACCGTCTTCTTTAGTCCACACGGCATAACCGTGGGACGTAAAACTCAAAGATTTCATTTTCATTTTACCAGTGAGACACTGCTCCTCCTATAGTAGTGGTTTGTAATTGCTAGAGGATTAGGCAGGAAGATGTTAATATTATGTTTTAATCTCTCTAAATTTCTTGAATACAAAACTGAAATAAAAATGTTTGAAAAACCTGATGAGCGCCTTTAATCTTTATTTTTTTCTTTTTAGTTAAAAAATGGCAGCATACGTAATATCACTTACTAGTTAGATAGTTAAGTTTTTGTTTTTAATTAGATAAGAATTTCTTTAAACATTGCCTTGAATACGAGCAGTGGCGTATTTAGGGGGGGGGGCTTCCGGGCTTAAGCCCCCACCCGAAATCTTACTTACTATAGTAAAGTATATGAAATATCTTGCAGAATTTTCACATTTTCAGGCAAATCCCCCCCCCCCCCCGAAAGTTAGCAAAGCCCTCCCCGAAACAAAATCGTAAATACGCCACTGAATACGAGTGTCGTTTTAGTAGTAATATGGTGTGATCAGTAGTATGAAGTTGATAATCTGAATTTGTTCCTCTCGAGCCTTCGGGCCGCCGTACACTGTAGAGTAAAATCGTGCTTAACTTAAAGGTCCTTATTTAAGTTTAACTTTTTTTTTATTGACCATAATTATCCCAAACTCTATACCATATAGACAAGCGATGGCATGAGTAGCGTCATCTATTATCGTTAGTGTTTATTATTAGAATTAGCTTAGCATACATATTGAGACGTTTATAGTTTAATATTTGGATTGCGTTCTGTAAATGAAGAAAGAAAATTAGAGAGAAAAGAGAAAGTAAGTGAATGAATGAAGAAAAAAGCAGTATGCAGTAAATTTTGGTAAACTTTAGTGTACTCATTTTGGAGGAGACTGCTAGGATGCTTCTCTAGCAAAAGCTGGATTGATATGCATAGTGATGATTGCAGGCAGCGTTCCCGGGGCAGGGGGATTGGTGGAATTGCACCCTGCCAAAGCCATACCTCCGGTTGTGCTCAATGTGGATTTCCATTGTTTTGCAGTAGTACTTTCACCACTTGTATATTGAAAGTCCCGCCAAAGCAAATCTTCTGACATTATCACTGGTTGTGCGAAACTTCGTGGTTCTTGACCTGTGACCAGGGGCGTCATTTAGGGGGGCAGGAGGGGGCAATTGCCCCCCCAAGAGTTTGAGGAATACATATACTTTAATAGATTGCCTACTAATATACTAGTACAAAACGTGAAAATCTTATGTCGGTGGTGCTCTTGCCCCCCCCCCCAAGCGAAGTCTGAAATGACGCCCCTGCCTGTGACCCGGTGCAACCTGGTGACCGGGAATGACTCATGACTCAAAGAGACAGATACAAAACCTGGAGTGACCCAGACAGACTTGGTCTGATTCAGAAGACGATAAAACACTGTTATACATGTGGAGGGTATGTGTGAGGCTTCCAATGTTAACTCTAACAAACACGATTCTCCCTTTTCTCTGTCTTCTAATTAAATCGATAATTCTGTTTCCCATTTGTGGTTTTGTTTTTGAGCGTCTGAAAGCATTACACCGAAAGATAAGTACAAGGTTTATTAGAGTTTAAATGCTTGAGAATCACAGAAAAAATTAGCTACACATTTTTCTTACGAGGGATCGTTAGCCTACTTTACCTTGATTTGAGATTTTCAAATTTCATCTATTTTCCACTAAAAAGTACCTGTAATTCAACAAGGAAATAATTATATATGATAACTAAATTGAACTTCATTCTAATTTGACCTGTGACAAATACTTTATCATTTTATATTGTAAAAGTTAGATCAACCGATATTGTAACAGAGCGGTGCTTGAGCGATTGACCGAAGAAATAAAAACTGCGATTAGTGATTAATTTCACAGCCTTGTTTTATTGCAAGTGTAATACCCTTCAGTCAGTGGAGAGGAGGGCGTGGATCATGGGTCAGAGTTGATGATGATAGATTTCGGTGGGTGGTGTGTCAAAGTGGGTCATAATGGGTGCTGGGTCAGTGAGTCATGGGTCAAGTTTTCATTGATCCACGTTATCTCTGACCCGTAGACCATAATCTTGCGTATCCAATACCTTGCCGTCCAAAACTTCCTGTTGCCAAAACTGACCGTTCACCACGATGCTACTATTTTACAGAGGAATTAAGTTGATACAAAAATTTAAAAAAAGCCTTCGTTCATAGATTGCTTTACATTTCTCATTGATTGATTGATTGACTGATTGATTTCAAGTTGATGTGACTTGTATCTTCCAAGCTCTAAAATACTCATCTTACTGCTTAAAGCGTCCAATATCGAGTTAAGGGCAAAACTGCATTGTCATTTCTCATTTCCTGAGAAGGGGCGTTTTGGCACTCCCAGTGATTTTCTTAAATTTATAACATCTTTTATTGGGCACTAAAAGTTTTTACACGAATCAGATACATTTTTAATGTATGGGCGTTCTGTTACCAAGTTCATATAACTCAAAACAAAGAAAACTACCAGATTGTGTTAGTTCTACTTTAAGTTTATCGAAGTTATTGAACTTTTTTCTTTTTAATGGAAAAAACCCAGGAAATAGTTAATTGCACCATCGAAGGAGAAAGTATTGTAAAAACGAAATAATTCATTTGGAAACTTTACATTCCTTGTGTCTGTTTTTCCTCCTTTCGATATGAAGTCAATAATTAACAAGATTCGTCTTTGTCCTTTCTTGTAACAACATTTAACGTATAGCTCACGTTCCATCATCTGTGACGGATGATTTATTTTATTTCGTTAGCGCTATCAACTATAGATTAATTAGGTACTCTACAATCAACAACAAAAGTTTTGTCCCGTCATAGAAAGTTGCGGTATTAATAATCTCTATATAGACATATCCAATAATGTAAGTAATGTCCTTGCATCTTTTACAGGAATTAAGCTAAAATCTTGAATTCTTTGAATTATAATGTTATTAGGATGACGTGTACGTTACTTCATACGATAACTCTTGAATGGAATCATTTATTTTTATTTATTTTTTGGCAATAGAGATAGCTAGAGCAATTATCTCGGCCAGTTCTTTAATAGAGTCATTTTGTTAATATTTTCATGGGTAATATTGACTTTAACGGTGGCTATGCATATGAAATTTTAAAATATATCATAGCTGCTATACAACATGCACAACAGCAAAGATAAGTTGGTTGCCTATAACAAAAGGATATATAGAAAAGTGGTTATTCCTATCCCATACATGTAATCGCTTCACACTCTTAACTATCTTTAACATAGTTATTTATTTATTTATTTATTGCAAAAATCAGAACTAATGTTGTAATTTACTTAGTAAACTTAAGTTTGTCTATAGTAATTTTGGGTTTACTGATTGCAAGTTTGACCTACTTTATGATGTTTCCCCTCACTTCTCTAGTGATTAGCGCGCATGTCTTTAGTGTAGGAAGTCCCGAATTGGATTCCTGATGGTTCAGATCCCAATTCAAGCTCTTAAGTCTTATCCCACAACCCAGCTGCTGACAAAGAACTTGAATACAATCAATCAAATCTTTTATTCAGCGTTTCTCAAATTTTGTTTCAAGTAAGTACAACTTTTATTGGTCGGTGAATTTTACGGACCAGCTTAATCTTATCCCCTTTGAAAGCAAATGTCTCATTTTTTCTTTTTTTACTTTCAGGGGATGATAGGAGAGAATAAAGTAGGGTAATAGAAATGAGATATACAGGGTGTTTCAAGACAACACCGAAAACGTTTGGGAGGTGATTCCTGACACTAAGATAAGACAAAAAGTATACACCAATCTGGGTGCACAAATGCTTCCTTTCGGAGTTATAGGCTGCCAAAAATATGAAAAAAATGAATTTTAAAGTTCCATAGCTCCGAAACTATGGGACCTGCCGTAATTTGGTCAAGACTTCACTTGAGAACTAATATGTACACATACAAAAATACATGTTTCAGAATCCTAAAGTACTCACGCAACTAATTTTATAGAGGGAGTTTGGCTACGGCATTTAATGTGAAGTACTCATAACTACCTCCAAAAAAAATGTTACGGAAGTACCACAGGATTCTGAAACTTGGATATTTGGATAGGGCACATACTAGTTCCTAAGTGAAGTCCTAACCCGACTACGCTAGGTCCCATAGTTTTCGAGCTATAGGCCTTTAAATTTCAATTTTTGCATGTTTTCGACAGCCTATATAACTCCGAAAGGAAGCATTTGTGTGTGCACCTAGTTTGGTCTATACTTTTTGTCTTATCTTAGTGTCAGGAATAACCTCCCAAACATTGTCGGTCTTGTTTTGAAACACCCTGTATATGGAGAGGAGCATTGGAGAGCAAGCGGTTTAGAATTACTAAACCAATATAATATCTACATTCAGCATTCAACAAAAATGTAATCGAAAATACAAGGAAACGACTGAACGAAAAAGAGGTGGTAACGAAGAAATTCAAGTACTTCAGATGAATGCTATAGAAAAATGCAGAAAAGAGGAAGATATAAACAGCAGAATTAGCAGCTGCTGGACAAAATGAAGAGAAGCGGCAAGAGTAATCGTGTGACCGTAGTGTACCAATACGCCTTAAAGGAGAAGTTTACAAAACAATAGTAAGACCTGCCATATTATACAGATCAGAATGTCGAACGACGAAGAAGAGAAAGGAACAGAAGTTGAACACTGCGGAGACAACGATGCTGCGATGGATATGCGGAACGGTGAAGAAGGACAAAATTCAGAATGAAGTGATTTCACGAACAGTAAAGATGAGATTAGTAGTAGGAAAGCTACATGATAGTCGATGGTTTCGACATGGAGGAAGAAGATCTTCGATAATACGTAACTCACCAAGTGGATGCTATAGAATTTGACTGGAAAACAATACAGGGAACGAGCAAAGAAGAAATGGGGAGAGTGTGTAAAGAACCATCTGGTACAGTGTGATATCACAATGGATATGACACAAGATAGAAACAGGTGAACAGCGACGAGAAAAAACGATCCCAGCTAACTAGGAAAAAAAGGCTTAGAAGAAACTTGTGAAAAGAACTCGAATTCTAGATTTTAACGGATTCAAATATTTGATGTGTCTACAAGCCCAAAAAGGTATTTTTGAATACCGGCTCGTTTGTCCCGACATAAATGTGTCACTCGCCTAGAGGTCGTACCATTGAACTAATCAGCACCAAAGTCTAAACTTAAGAAGATTCTCCATTCATTTTTTCGAATTTTCTTTCTATCCCGAAAAGTAAGGATAGTTTACTGAAGGCTGAAAAAAAATCGATTTCTTCGAAAACGGCTCTAATAATTTTATTTATATTTCGTGCAGCAATATTTCATTAGCAACCTCTAGTATAGTTTAAGTCGTTTCACTGAAGAAAGAAAAAAAAATCCAGAACGGGTAGTTTACTCTTGAGGGCGAGTTTTTCTCGAACCATTTTCTCAAAAATCACTCATGCAATTTTGTTGATATTTCAGAAACAAGTCACAATATGACATAACTCATTTGTTCTAGAAAATTTCATAAGCGGTAGTTCACTCTTGGGGTGAGCTGTTTTTTCGAGTAATTTTCTCAAAAATAACAGGCGATAGTGTTTATATTTCATAAATAAATAATCAATAATAACATTGTGATTATTATTATTATTATTATTATTATTATTATTATTATTATTATTATTATTATTATTATTATTATTATTATTATTGTCAGGTGTTCGAATAACAGGCTAAAATGACAGTCATGCTGGGATCACTGGTCTGTATTACAATTGAGTCGTATTAACCATCATTTTTATGCCGTGTATATGTGTGACTTACAAAATAATAGTCATTCATTATTATCTATAGAGGTTGATCCGAAACACATTGAAGTTGTTGCTTACCTGTGATATTTCACCCGGCCACCATCGATCATGTTTGATGTGGTGGCCACCGGTATAAACCATTGCACGACATCGCAGTTTCTACTTGAGCAAAATTCGGTGAATCTGTACATTGTTCCACTCTTTCTTGCAAACTTTCCAGAAGCAATTTACATTACTAAACTGACGCGATAGAAAGGTGTCGTTTGAGACATCTAAAGGCACAGGAATCCATGGACTAGCATCTGGACTCTTAATGAAAATATCGTCGAACGGAATAGCGTGAATACAAGTTGCAACTCTCATGTGTCCGTAGACACCAAGTGACGTTTTGGTTGTGTAATTTGAAGCTTTGTCCTGGTGCAGATTCACGCGATGGATGTTGTTGCCATATAATACTGATATTTCGTCTGTTTAAACTGAGGATAGGACGCGCTCTTGGAAATAAACAACACAAATTTTCACATTTTTCAACTTTACGAATCTTGAACTTTCCTCTGTAACAAAAGCCAGTAACGACCATAAGCATTTTACGTTGGTCTTTTTCATGAACACCTGTGCTATGGCTTGACATTTTCAGCATTTCGGTAAATTCGTGCTTCATCCATTGTTACGCCAAATTTTCAGCGGACACTAGCTAGGTATTTTCGCGCAGTCTTTTAGCCTTCGCTTTTGCTTCGCAAATTGCAGTGGTGCTATTAACGTATGCACACTGGTCTTGCAGATTGCAGACAGTATGCAGCGTCAATTTGTGATGCGTTGCACGTTTCTTGGGTCTCATATAGGCCCTAATCGTTTGGCCATAACACACTGTGGTAATGGATTCTCACAGGCCACCATATCTCGGTTCATCTTTAGTCCAGACCTTGTGAGTTTCACTGACGCCCACTGTGGATATAATGTTGTTGGTAGTATGGGTTGTGGTGGAGGATACTATGCATAACATTTCATTACAACACTAACAGTGGCCCGTCCTACCACTAAGTCATTGTTCCGACACTGTTCTACTATGCTAGAAATACTAACATTTGCATGGAAAAGAGCAATGATTTATCCTTCCCCAAAGTGTTTCTTTCTTTCTTTCGAAGATATTTTGCCCATTATAACACCTACCCTCCGTTACACAACAGCTGAGAGTCTAATACAGTTGTACGTTCGGGCTCTTTGCTAAGACCCCGCCCAAAACACATACATACACACAGTGGTACTATTCTAATATTTTAACAACCGATCCTCTTTCTTTCTTTCTTTCTTTCTTTCTCTCTCTCTCTCTCTCTCTCTCTCTATATATATATATATATATATATATATATATATAGGGTGTCCCACCAGGAAAGTCCCATATTTTGAGGAATGATTGTATTGATCATGACAAGCAATCGATCGAGATATCGATGAAAACACCACTTTATTTTGTACACATTGCTTCAAAGGTACACTCATGTCCAAAATGATTGTCGCATGTCTATAACTGTCTTCTTGTAAAAGTATAATTTGATAATGATTCTGCAGGGTACTTTTAATACTGATACTATGTGTATAATCGGGAAATATATATTTGTGGTAAATTTTATAGGAAAAGAATTATAAATACGAAAATTAGAATAAGTAAAACAAAATGTTGCTAAATGGACAAGAAAGTTTTATTTTCGTTTCATTATTCTTATTTACTGCTCTTTTGACATGAAATTGGTCACATGCATGTCTTTGCCGATTATACACATACTAACATTATAAGAAATACCGGGCGAATTCGTTATCAAATTATATTCCTAGAACAACATATTTATAGACATGCGACAATAATTTTGGACATGAGTGTACATATCTCGAGAAATAATGAAGACATTGGAATCATTCAAAAACGTGTTGCAGATAGGTAGCACACGTAATAGGCATTAGGGACATCATTACAAAATGCTTGTATTTTGAATATATTTGTAGTGCTTTTTCGCCAACAAATCAAAGTATTAGAAAATTGTAGTACCGTAATAATATTTTGAACCCGTAAGGTTGTTTAATTAACCAGTCTTAATTCTTCGAAATTCCATACTGTCGTTTTCTCAAGGAGATGCACCCAATCTCTTAGGTCACCGATGATTGGCAAGGAGGAAGTGCTGCAGGAAGATGCACGTGAAACACCTCTTTTTTCTGGAATCCAGGATGCATCCCGTATTTGAAGTTTCCCAGTGTCGACGATACAAAGAAGTTCTCTTCCCAGTAGATCACAGATTCGACGTGGCTGCACACGTGAAGGAGAGGGACATCTCGTTTGTGAACAAGCTTTCGGTCATCTCCTTTAGACTTTAGTTTACCCCTTTTCAAATTCTTCTTCTCCTAAATTAATGCCAGAATGCGAATAAACTCGATTTCTCTTGGAAAATTTGAATCTAAAGATAAAAAAAAAAAAAAATCAGTATGAGATTAATATCCGACAAATTCGGTTTTTAAGATCTTACTTCGCTTGGATCGTTCTGTCGCAGAAAATATTATTTCACGTAAAAGAGTTTCTTCTGTTTCACATGGGAAACCCCTTGGAAGAATAGAGTGGGTAATGATTCAAATCAAAAGTTTTAAATCTATTCTTAGAAATAGCGATACGAATGGGAACGCGAGTTCATTTTCAAGCGGTAGTTACGATTGCTAGCAACTAACTCCAAAAAAGCGTGTACCGTAAATGCATTGCGACGATAGCCACAAAACAGAGTTTTATTGTATTTTAGTACACGCAGGGTTCACCAGTCTGGTATATATGTAGTAGCGTCTCCAAGTCCCTTCTGCATGATTCAATTTATACAGGCTGTATGTTCTCAATTTTCCAAAACAATATAAATATTATTTATAAAAATATAAAGAACTGAATAAAAGTATTTGTTTAAAAGATTGCATATAAACCTGAGAATAAAAATAAAAATTACAGAAAAACACGTTACGTGACGAAGACGTTAACCCCCTCCACCCTCGTGTCATACTTCGTAACGCAAGGCCGAACCCTTCTCCTCTTTTGCTGCGTAATGTAATATGTGGATGATCCCTTAGATACGTATCACATTCATTACACTCACAGATCCCAGTATCCCGGACAAAATTACCGGAATTCATATTCAAATTTCTATCTGTCCATTCAAATTTCTCTGCCCATCGAATTGAAACAATTGAAAGTTGTTTATTTTCACAACAGAAGCGAGCGGGAAAAGTACAGAGGTGTGTTCACTAATTTGTTTGGCTTCTTTCTTTCACTCTTGGTTAGGTCATGAGTGTGTGTGTTTATGTTTGGATATAACAAATGGTTCTGCGAACTCTAAATATTTTAACAACCGGTTCTAGCTAACCGGTGCGAACCGGCTGAATAACACCACTGCATACACATATACTTTTTTGAATGTCAGTGAATAACAAGCGAAGACAAGAAAGAACATTTTTAAAAATCTGAAAGTAAGCCAGACAGTTTGTTGGAAACGCTATTATATGGACTGATACGAGTGCTATTTTTTTTTTTTTTTTTTTTTTTTTTTAAAGTAGGGTTTGTTTGTCAATAGAAACAAAATTTTTAAAGATAGTGCCATACATTTTTGGTTATTTCCTCTGTACACATTAAGCTATTTCTTTTACATAGCTACCATGTTTGTTTAAATATTTATAATAACGTTCGACAAGTTTATGTATTCCAATATCACCCCTTGAAATCACACTTCAAAAGGCTTCGACGTTCTATACAGAATAAGCGTCGTGGCCTACTATCATCTGGTGTTTTGTTGCTGCATGCCAATCCACGCCCTCATTCTGCTGCTCAAACTCAAGAGTTAATCAGATCGTTTGGATGGGAGCTACTAGACCACTCACTGTACAGCTCGGACCTTGCGTCAAGCGATTATCATCTGTTCCTCTATCTGAAGCAGTTTCTTGCCGGTCAAGGGTTTGACACCGATGAAGAAGTGAAAACAACGGTTGAAGATTGGCTTTGGTCACAAACGGGTGATTTCTACGACGTACGCATGCAAAACTTGGGGTGAAACGCTATGCTAAATGTTTAAACAAACATAGTAACTATGTAGAAAAATAGCTTAATGTGTACAAAGGAAGTAATAAAAAAATGTATGGGACTATCTTTACTAGTCTTGTTTTATTGACAATTGGACCTTAGTTAAGAAATAGCTTTCGTAATTGTTTTCAAGGCCATCTGTATAGTGTATAAATTTGGGTGCCCAACAATTTTGACGTCATAAGCGGCGCATGCGAATTTCTGGCCAATAAGAAAATATTTGGATTCGGTGGCATCATCCCCCAGACATGATATGTTGTAATGAAGGCCAAGTAGATCTAATATAAAAATATTATTTTCGGTATACAAAAAAAAAAAAAAAAAAAAAAAAGCTACCCTTTCAAAAATGTCTCCGTCCCTCCACTTGTACCCCCAAAGAAATTATAGCTGGCGTCATCACCGATGTCTGCAAATAGTGTTGTTCACGAGACGACAGCATTTTTTCAAACTGTAGGTAAGACGAGACGAGACACATGGCAAGTCTTGTCTCGTTTTCAAGACAGCACGAGAAATTTCTCGAGAATCGTGGGCAACGCTAGTTCACACAAGTTTTAGAAACATGGGCGTCATTTAGGGGGGAAGGAGGGAGCAATTGCCCTCCCCCCAAGAGTTTGAGGAATATACGTATATACTTTAATCGATTGTCTACTAATATACTAGTACAAAACATGAAATTCTTACATTGGTGGAGCTCTTGCCTCCCCCTCAAGCGAAGTCTGAAATGACGCCCCTGCTTAGAAATCAAACACTGTTTTAGTGTTACATAAATTTACGAGAATTTTTTCGTGACGAGACGAGAAAAGCATTCGAGAAGTGAGGTAGGTAATACTATCTGCAAGTTATTTCATTGGAAACAGATCAACCTCTACATTTTTAAAAATCAAATTCATGTTATTTTAGAAAAAGTATTTATCCTCTTTGCGTCTAGTAACATGAGCTATTTTTGTTAAACATACAAATTATAACATATGTTATTTTAATGTTTTGACATTTAACATTAATTAGTCGAATAGTAATTACCGCAGTTTCCAGCTGTGTAGGTGTATTTGCATATGTGGAAGTCATGCATAATGCTGAAATCCACAGCACGTATTTATGTAGGTAGATAGATCAAAGATTATGGATTCCCTCTGAGTGTATAACGCCCACACCAATGTTTTCATTTCCAAAGCATTCAACATTTTAAAATTCTTTTAACTTCATTGCAACAGAATTTGAAGAAGGAAAAAGATAAATTTTGTAAATGAAACATTTATATTCTTTTTCCGTGTAATTTCCTCACAATAATTTATTTATTTTAATGTCCTACGTCCTGGATCAAAGTTTTGAGTATTCGAAAAATAATTAAATGAAATCTATAGTTTTACGTTTCGCAATTGTGTCCTGTAGGTTAAAGGAGATAGATAATTAATAAATGATTATGAAACAATTGGGGGAATGAGAATGTGGGAGTAAACGAGAAAATCCCGAGAAAACTCACGACACAATGTTGTCCACCACAAACTTCCAAAGCCCAGGATAGGGATACTCACGAGACGAGTCGAGACAGGATTTTCCTGACAAAATTCGAGTTGAGACACGGCTCTTCCAATTGAGAAATATACATTTTTCGAGTCGAGACATCACTTTTACAGCACATTTTCGAGACGAGACAGCCACAAATCTTGTCTCGTGCGCATCTCTAGCCTAGGACCATTGACCCCTTGCACTAGAAGCGAGGGCTCTACTATTTATATATATATATGTATATATATATATATATATATATATATATATATATATATATATATATATATATATATATATATATATAACTCTTTATTATTCTTATTTCCTTTGTCTGACACTTTTCATGACAATTAGACTCGACCATTGTTTCTTCCAGATATGTTTTGGGGGCACTGCCCCCCGGATTTCTGAGAGTGCCCCCTGAGGATACCAAAGTAATACGTCTATTGTATAATAATAAATGGAATAGCACCATGTGAAAATAATATGTGCCCCCCGAATACTGAGTATGCCTCCCGGAACATTTTTTTTTTCTGGAAGAAACACACAGGACTCGACACGGACACAAAAACAAAAATATCCAAGACAATTAAAAATGCTACTACAGACGGACTTGAACCTCCGATTGATTTCCCTTACGAATGTTAGGGTAATGCCGATCGTCTAAATCATACCTAGGGCTGGATTAACGATTAAGCAAAATAAACACTTGCTTAGGGCATCAACGAAAAGGGCACCATAGAAATTTTCCATAACCGAATGTACCATCAACCATGGTGCACCACTGCAAATGATGCAACTGAACCAGAATTCGCTAAAAGGGGCCTCACCATTAAGTATTATTATTATTATTATTATTATTATTATTATTATTATTATTATTATTATTATTATTATTATTATTATTAATAATAATAATAATAATAATAATAATAATAATAATAATAATAATAATAATAATATCACTTCCAGAGTGCAGGCCTCCACTAAGAGACAGGAGGTCGAAGGGGAAACATTCCTTTAATAAAACCTAAATAAAACCAGGAGAATTTGTATGTAGACTGTGAAATTTTTATACTTTTTGTCTAACATCAGTAAAAAAAAACTTGAAAAAATCGTCAAAAATATAACTTTCTTGACAGAAGTAATAATAATAATAATGAATGAATGAATGAAAATCTAATCAAAGATTTTGCAATTTAAGAAAATAGGAGAAATTTTTCAAATAATAATAAAGCAGGAGGGCCTACAAATATGTTTACTGTGGGTTTTGTTTAATTTCAATAAATAAAATTTTATTTTGTTTTATTTTTGTTTATAATTTGAATTACATATATATAGAAGCAGGGACATCTATACGTACATTATTTGAGCTGACAAGTAAATTTCAACCTTATGAATGAAATCAATACAAAAATTGAAAGGCACACTATGTCCCTTTTTATTTATTTATTTATTTATTCATTTATTGTTGGATATTTTCTACTTTTTTTGCTCCGATAGTTGGTCATACTAAGTTCTATATGCTGGAAAATGTTGATATTGGTTTAGTTAAATATTCCTTATATAGCAGTATATATTTTCATCTTCACCAGTGCACTGAAAATGATATAAATTTAATTCATAAAGTTGAAATTTGCTTGCCTGTACAAACGTAGGCCCTACATACAAATTAATATTTTGCCATCTCTGTATAGTTTTGCTTCTTGAAGTTCAGCGTCCCTTTATAGCACCAAAGCTATATGAGACGTTGACCCACAGTTTAAGGTAGAATCTGAACCACCATAATATGTTCCAATTGGAATGTTCTCCCACCAGGAATCGAATCCAGGACCAAAGGTGCAAACACTAGGTCAGCAGCGTCAGGAAAAAAAAAAAAAAAGAGTTGTTTTGTTCTCTGAAAATTATTGAAATGTGGAACAACTAGCGACTGTATAACCCAGATTCAAATTTGAACTGGACAATTGCGCTGGAAGTATATTTTAGGGAGAGAGATAGTGCTTATTAACCAGTGGTTCCCAACCTTTTTTGGCTGCCGACACACTTCACTGATCGTCCAGGGCATCGGACACACTTGTTTGATATTTATTATTATTATTATTATTATTATTATTATTATTATTATTATTATTATTATTATTATTATTATTATTATTATTATTATTAGTGTCTATTATAATAGTAAAATCTATTAACTATCATAACGACTATATAGCACTGAGTATTATGTTGACTTGTACAGTCTGCTTCTATTTTAACTAGTTATTATTAAATGTTTCATGATTTTTAAATTCTAAAATTTCACGACACACCTTAGAGGACTGCGTGATACACCAGTGTGTTGCGACACATTGGTTGAGAGCCACTGTACTAGCCATTCTTCCGTTTCTTGCTTCATACAAGTCAGCATTCAGGAGTCATCTCGGAAGAAATATTCGAAATGAATTTTAAAACTGACGGCAAGTGAAAGCAAAAATGTAAGAAAAGTTGTTAAAAACCAAGGAATACTCCATTATTCTTGTTTGTACACGAAATATTGCTTATATTAAGCAGCTCTGTAATATTGTCAGTTGTAGGTAAATAAACACACCGCTGAAATCGCGAATAATTTTGTATTTTCTTGATATTTTGATAGTTGATACTGTGTTGTCGAGACTTTTACTTTTGATATACTGTTATACTACAACTGACGATCTTTTGGTGGTCTTTCGCCCCGGTGGTCTTTCGCCCTAAGCCTCATGAAGGCTAAGGCCATTTATGATAATAACATAGGCAGAAAATTAACGTTATAACTATGGTTAATACATTCAAATTTTAATAATTAATTTAACAAGAAGTGATATTCATAGGGGATGACATGTTTTCGTTCTTTAAAATGTGTCTATCTGTAACATTGACCAACATGGTCCGACATTTAAATGACTCCCTTGCTGAAATTCTGCGTACGCTATTTTACGAGAGGTTTTGAAGCTATATTCGTAGAATTTAAAAATCTGAAACTGGAACAAACTTACAGGAGCAATGCCCCTTTTGGTCTATCTCCCTAGAAGTTCTAAAAGTGCTGGGTGTTTCTTGTTTGGAGAGATTGTAGTAGCTTCCGTAATCACTTTCACTCAGCGAATCACGTTTATCATTTCATTCCTGTCTCTTGGAATTAGTTCGACTTCTTTCACCCTATACACGGTAGCTAACGAAGCTGGATTTAGCGTGTGATGATGTTATCTGTGAAGAGGGAGAAAAAAAATTAAATTACCAAGCGTCTCTCTCCACCCACCCACACTCAGCAGTCGTCCTGTATCCGTCCATCGATCGCGTCCTTGGCCTATAAGCTGAGTTCAACTCTGCTCACCTTCTGTTTGTCATGCGAATTATTCGCAGAATACATTAAAGGGATCTCGAATACAGTAAACCACTCTGTAAGAAATTACATTCTTTACATCGAGGCGTTCCAGATAGTATGAGCGAACTCAACATGGTCAGTTCATCTTTCCTATCTGGAATATCTCAAGTGTTAAGAATAATCAAATACGTTGAAAACTGAGCCCTATCAGAAAGGAAAAATAAATTTAAAATAAAACCTATGTGTTTTTCAGAAATCTGAAAAAAAAAAAATATGCTTAATATTATCAACCACATATGCATCATTGTATTCTATGCCCTTCTGTCGTCTTTCCGGGCATAACCCGGACCCAGGAAACCCGGCCATAACGCCATAAATTCGTCGCTATAGAACTTCAATAAATAAATAAATAAATAAATAAATAAAAAGAGGAAAGAAAAAGTGATATGTGATGTGGACAATGACGTAAACTTATTCCCAAAGAACCCCAAACAACTGCTGATTTATTCCTAAGTTTTGAAAATATCTATAATTCGTTGTTTATTATACATTCAATACTCAATTTTTCAGTTTAGTAGTCGTATTCAATATTCCTGATATTAATCGTAGCTTTCATTGTTTCAAATGATGCATGGATTATAGAGACGTATTAGACATTTATTTAGACGAAAGACAGAAGAGTCTCGACCAAGGATCTTATAAAATAGAGTATCTGCCCATATGTATCTTCATCCTATAAAATAAATGAAGCCAAAAAAACAACCGAGCATCGGCACGTCTGATTGGCTACTCTCGTTGCCGCCATCGTCTGATTGGCTACTTTCGTTTCCGCCATGATTGTTGGCTCAAATTATTGCGATCCTATTGGGCGGAGTGGGCAGAGTAGGGGTGGCGAAACTGTGACGTATGGCTTCAAGATTTTGTTGTAAGGGCAGATCCTCTGTTTTATAAGATCCTTGGTGTGGACAATGACGTAAACTTATTCCTTAAGAACCCCAAACAACTGCTGATGTATTGCTAACTTTTAAAAATATCTATAATTCGTTGTTTATTATACATTTCAATATTCAATTTTTCAGTTCAGTAGTTGCATTCAGTGTTCCTGATATTAAGCGCAGCTTTCATTGTTTCAAATGATGCATGGATTATAGAGACGTATTAGACATTTATTTAGACGAAAGACAGAAGAGTCTCGACCCTGTGACTTTCTGTTATATGATAATGGGCCGCAAGCAGAGAATAGTATCTTCCTCTTCAGCACAGATGAACAACTGAAGCATTTAGGGATGGCCCAGGTTTAGTATGTAGATGGTAATGTTTCGTTACGCCCGAATCTTTTCAAACAAGTATACGTAATTAGACACTGCTGTTACTTGTGTGTATGCTTTTCTTTCTGGGAAAAGTAGGGCCATTTACAAAGAGATGCTACAGGAATTGGTAACCAAACCGAGAGAGTTATTGTGTTCGGATGCTACTTTCATTGAACTCAGTGCACATGAAGAAAAATTTAAGTACCTGGACTTTCAGGGCTGCACAAAAAAACTGTAGATATAAAACAATATTGTGGAATGTTAGACGCTCCTTCTTTTCTAGATCATTCTGCAGCATCAGTTAGGAACTTTTCCTACAAAACGTCAGAAGAGGGAACATAGAATACTATGTAAAATGTGTTTGGTTCTGTGCAAAGAAATCAGAGATGGTAAAAGTGATGTTCAGAGCTTTTTGCGACCTATTGATCACACTATAAGGTTTAATATCTGGAGTTGCCAAATTGTGTATTTTAACGTATGTTCAACATGAACTGTGTATTATGTACTTTATTTACTAAACACTACATATTTTAAGGTATGTTTAACATAAATTGTGCTTAATGAACCACATTAAATAAGCACTGATGCAATTATGTAATTTAAGCTTTGTTTTATAGAAATTATGTATTATGTACTACTTCGACAAAACAATGCTGCGATTGTATATTTTAAACTATATTTAATAGAAAATATGTATTATGTATTACTTCGACAAAGCTGCTGCAATTATGTAGTTTAACCTGTTCGCTGCCACCTTGGTTTCAGTAACCCCAACCCAGTGTGCCGCCTACACTTTTGCAACATTTAGCTTTTTGTAACAAACTAGCTACATCTAGCGGAAACCAAGCACACTACAGAAAATGACCAGGCCAACACTGTGTGCCATCAGAGTATTAAATCTCTATACCTGCGTGTCATTTTACAGATAATGTCTACAATGAGAACTACCTCTTGACGTTAAATGACGTCAATAGCTCACAGCAACAGGTATGAATGACGTCATATGGCGTCAAGTGGCGGCGAACGAGTTAACTTATGTTTAATAGATAATAATTAATAATTGTATTAATGTGCATAATTGTATTATTTATGGTGAGCTTATGTCCGATTAACGTTTGTCCGCTTTTGCATTAATATGGATGAGCTTTGTGTCCGCGACCCGTTATGCAGAGACCGAAACAACTGATAGTTTGGATAGGTGCTGACTGCCACGGGTGCTGACTGCCCCAGCCAATTATTGGTGCTGACTGCCACGACTGTGACTGATTGCAAATATGAAGGTGCTGACTGCCACGACGGCGTGCTGACTGCCACGAGCCTGGGAGAAACTGTATTTGGAAAGAGAGGAATTAATCCCTCATACTAAATTTATGATTATTAATTAATTTAGTAGAGAATAATTAGGGATTAATTTAGTAATCATCACAGCAATCTATGTGGATTCCTATAAATTACAAAGTTGCTCACTAAGTGTAACGACATACGCTTGGATGTTTATAAAGGGATTGTCTTTTCTGTTATATGTACAATTTGCACATTTCATTGTTTATATTAATTGTTTTATTGTATTATTTAATGGATATGAGTGTCTGAAGCCAGCTGACAAGGGAAGTTTGGGAGAAGCACTCGCCTGCAGAGAAATAAGCATGTCATTTGAATGACCAATTCATGCTGATTACAACAGGTAATAAAACTCCTGTACGTTGAGAACTGTTCGAGATATTCAGCTTAGAAGTTTATATGAGAAAATGAGTGATGATTGTTTCAGTTTGCGTTCTACAAGGCAGGTTACGAACAAATTATAGGCCTATAACTTTTGAATCACTTGTCGAATTTGCTTTTTGCTTTGGTTCTGCGAACTGTTCCCTTGACGGATGCAACGCAATTGCACATATAAAATGTTCGTGGTGCAAGGGAGTCTTTTGCCTGCGTCATTTCTTCATAAAACAGAAGAACAACAGTGATCAATTTTCATCTCTAACCTATGATTATTGTGAACAATGCAATGACTAGTTGTATCTAACAAACCCGTTAGTTATTGCGAAACACTTTTTTTTTTTTTTTTTTTTGTTACTTCCGATAGCTTTCAATTCGTATGTCAATATTCCTTACTAATTATGTTGAACTTAACACGTATAAATGCGTATATCCTCATTTTCTCATATAAACTTGTATGAAGTTAAATATCTCGAACCGTTCTCAACCGTACAGGAATTTTATTAGGTTGTTGTAATCAGCATGAATTGGGACTTTGAATGGCATGCTTAGTATCTCTGCAGGCGAGTGCTTTATCCTGAACTTCCCTTGTGAGGGACAGCCAGCAGTGCTTTTTTGATGGAACTTTCAAGAGCTGCTCGAAACAACTTGCGCAGCTGTACACAGTTCATGCTGACATAGGGAGTTCAAGTGAGAATACATAAATCGTACCAATTTTGTACGCACCGCTCCCTGACAAAACTGAAGTACACTCATGTTCAAAATTATTGTCCCATATCTATAACTGTCTTCTTGTAAGAATATAATTTGATAATTTTGCAGAGTACTTTTAATACTGATATGTGTATAATCAGGAAGTAATATATTTGTGGTAAATTTCATAGGGAAAGAATTATAAATGCGAAAATCATAATGAGTAAAATAAAATGTAACTAATGGACAAGAAAAAATTATTTTCGTTTTATTGTTCTTATTTACTGCTCTTTTGACATGAAATTTACCACATACTTGTCTTTGCCGATTATACACATACTAACATTATAAAAAATACCGGGAGAATTCGTTATCAAATTCTCAGTGGTAGAGCGTTCACCTCTGGTGCTAGGGGCCCCGGGTTCGATACCAGCCTCAGCCAAGTGAACTTTGTGGTGGACAAACGCCGTGTGCGTGGGTTTTCTCGGGATTCTCCCGTTTCCTCCCACTTTCTTCATCCCACCATTTTCATTCATTACTCATCCTCACCGTCTCCTTTAGTCTAACCGGCATAATCGTGGGACGTAAAACTCAAAGATTTCATTTCATTTTTTTCATTTTTCGTTATCAAATTATATTACTAGAACAACATATTTATAGTCATGCGACAATAATTTTGGACATGAGTGTATATACAGAGACCTTTGCTAGGTGTTGGTCTGAACAACACGATCCTAAGGTTCATCTAGTTTCTTTCATGCTTCTTGACGTCCGGTAATGTTACTTCTAACAACTTTCTCTCAGGCTCGTGGCAGTCAGCACGCCATCGTGGCAGTCAGCACCTTGATATTGGCAATCAGCGCCAGTCGTGGCAATCAGCACCAATAATTGGCTGTGGCAGTCAGCACCCGTGGCAGTCAGCACCCCACCAGCTCGACAGTAGCAGGTCGGGATAGACGGTGGATTGATGAAAGCTCTAAGCCAAATTCTTTCAATTTCTGATAGGTCATTAAAAATATATGCTGTCTGGTGTTGTCAGAGTGGTTTAGGACACCTTTTCTGTTGACCACTTCGTTTCTTTTGAATTGCTAGTTGCACTCGCACTAATTGTTAAGAGTCTTCATCCCGGCGAAATTAAAATGCCGCTAATTTTTCATTAATTATGTGATATCTTCAAATAGATAAAACATAATCTAAATGTGGAACAAGAACGCCCTAGACAATATCATTTTACATGAGATACCGTTATCACGACTCACTTATCTGCTTTCGATTTCGAGCCATTTTGAAAATCGGCATTTATTTTCGCGTTTCTAAGCAGCTGAAAACATAGTTTTGATAAAAAGCGTCATACTAAAGGCCTGACTACTGCAGGAAGCATATGTTAGTCGAACTGTTTAGTATGACACTAATCACGTGTCAGAGCGGCTCTGCATAAGGTTCAAAGCCACTAGGTGACTTGCGATAACGGTACCTCACGCAAAATAATATTGTCTAGGGCGCTCTTGTTCCATATTTCAATTATCTTTTATCTATTTGAAGATATCACATAATTACTGTAAAATTAGCGGTATTTTAATTTCGCCGGGATGAAGACTCTTAACAGTACAAGCCAGATTCTATAATCTGCCCGGGCGGCATCAGCTCGTGATATACGATGCTCTTCCAATTCAATCAAATGCACAGCATGACCTTCCTGGGTGTCAGTGTGGGCTTTGTCATAAACTATTGAGCTTCCCCTCGCTTCGTCTACGATTTGTTCGCATTGTTGTCTTAGCTTATCTACTTTTCATCACTCGTGATCAACAGTTTCAGAAATGACTCGAGTTCTTTGCGTTTCAATAGAGATTCTTAGATGGAAATTCGATCGATTAAATGTTTTTGAGTTCCATCATGTGACACCCAAATGTCGAGCCTCTTTTTGTTCACAGCTTTGCGAAGAGCATCTTGGAGATCGAAACTTCTAGAATAAATCAAAACATCTTTTGGTTGTTGCTTTTGATAAGGTATCTTTCCCATAAACAGATCAAATTTCTTTACGGGCCTGTGCAGCATTTGCGTCTTTTATCGAATAAAAATTGTAAAATGTAGCATAACTTTGCAGAAAGTTCATTCGTTGTGGTTATTCATACAGTTAATCTCAAGATATAGTCAGTGGCGGATCTAGGAAGCAAAAACTGGGGGGGCAGCCAGCCCCAGATTGTGTTAGGTATATCATGAGTTTACTATAAACTTTCAAAAATATATAACTAATAACTTTAATTATTTTTGTTACTGAAAAACTGGGGGGCCTAGGCCCCCCGGCCTCAGGCTAGATCCGCCACTGGATATAGTCAATCACAAATCGATTCCCATGTATTCCTATTGGGGTAATTATGGATATTCATCCTTGGTCAATAGACTACCCGCAGTGGGGTTATTTTAGCGGGTTAGTATAAAGTTCAGGATGTAAAAAAAATATCTGTCTGTGCAATGCAACGCTAAAATGAATCTAAGTGACATTTTACTTGACAAACCTGGACTTTAAAAATTCTGTGTTCAAATATTCATAGATCTTAAAGTATACTTAATTTAATTTGAGACAAATTGCTATATTTAAGCTTAGGTTTGGTAAAATTTAGCTTGCTAAAGGAGTTCGCTATACAATAAACCGAACCAAGCTTCTTCACGTCGTGTTCGCGGTGCACAACTACTTGTTATATATCAGGGCTCATCTCCAAATATGCCTAAGCTGTCTGTAGGCCTAGTAGTTTATGACAAATAAGACAGAAAATTTCATTTTTATGAGCTTTACTGGGGTATTAGTTCATCTGTCTAGATCAGCGTTTCCCAACCTTTTTCAACTTACGGCACACTAAGGGTATAACTTAAATTCTCGCGGCACACTCAGATATTATTATTATTATTATTATTTGTAAATATAAAATATGGTGGTATTTTTTCTGTAATTACTGATCTCCTTCTCACAGAGTAGCTCTAAGTAGCAGTATTACAACCCACCGCCCGCAAGAAGTCCGTCCTGGATCCGCCCCTACAGAGAAGAAAGCTCGATCACTCCCCTTTATAAATGCCCCCGTTATAAATCATTATGCTCATTTTTCATGCTCTTTTCATTATGCTAATTTAAAAATAGAAAACAATTGCAATGGAACATAGGACTCAATATATACACCCACTTTCTTTTCCAAAAACTGTATCCAACCTTTCACCAAGGACGAATAAAAAAATCTCTTGTACTTTTAAAACACAAATGTAGGTAACTTATAAGCATATTTGTTTTGTTGAAAGGATTGAATGATATTTTAAATTTACAAGTTACGAAATAGGCTGCAACAATAAAGAAGCAGTACTGGTCATTATAATGATAAATACTTTTCTTAAACATTAAAAACATACAGAAAACGTATATTTTACGTATATATACGACAGAACCCATATATACGACAAAAAACGTACCGTATATACGACAGAAGGCGTAACACAGTATGAAACTTATAATTTTTTAACATGGTTACCGTATATGTTACAATATTTGAATATTACCGGTATATGAAGGTTAAAATTGTTTAATAACATTAGTAATGTAACAATATTTCAATCATATCTATTGAAGGTTACAATTGTTTAATAATAATATTTGAAGATTACTTCCTTTGAAAAGTGAGTAAAACAAGTTGGTGCACGAAACAAAATTAATGTGTAATTTGAGCTTGATGTTGTTTCATAATCTTCTTCAGTTCTGGACGGACAGTTGATAAACACACCCTCATATTTGTTCCGGAGATAACAGTTGTGAGCTGTTCTTACACTGGATTGTGTTCATTGCAGAAAATCCTGCTTCACTTAAGTAACATGTAGAAAAGTGAATGAGAACTTTCACAGCCTTTGTGGAAATAGCTGGACATTCTCGCCGAGAGAAATCCAGAATGATGCCATGTCTTATTGTGAAGCTTCAAATCTTGGTCATTCCTCACATCGACCAATTCACTTTCTTCCCGGACATTTAATTCTGTTGACTGTAGGACAGAACGAGCAAACGGGTCCCTCACCTAGTCAAATGAAGTCAACTCAAGCACAGGAAAATATTTCTCAACATTGGTACAAAACAAAGAGAATGTGTCTGAAATAAGTGTTGAGAAATTTGTGTCAATTTTACAGCACTTTGTAAGCTCAAACATATCACATTTGTTTTGTTTTCTATTTATGTCCTCCCAAAATGAGAGTTTATCCCTAAATGAGCAAATTTTGTCGCCCGCATGCTTTTATTCAGCGCATTCAATGTTTGGAAATGCCGGCAAGAAAAGCAAATTCATTGTACCAAGAATCACCACTAAGGAAATCGGCATATTCACCTTCTTCTGACAGAAAGAAAAGGAGAAGTTGTTCTTTAAGTGCATACAATCTTGACAATACGTGACCACGAGACAACCACCTCACTTCTGGGTGAATAAGAAACTGAGTGTATTCTTGATCCATTGCAGAACATAGATCTGAAAATAATATTCTTTTAAGAGGCTTGTTTTTATGTAATTAACCATTTTTACAACTAGATTTAATACTTCTGCTATAGAATTAATAATTTTGTTACGAGTTCCTCGCGGCACACCAGCGGCCCATTCGCGGCACACCAGTGTGCCGCGGCACACCGGTTGGGAAACGCTGGTCTAGATATATCATGCCCCCATCTCTAGAGTAAGTCTAGGTCGTTGTATAGGCAAATAACATCCAAAGATGACTGTACGATAACACACATGCACACGTACCGAGAGAGAGAGAGAGAGAGAGAGAGAGAGAGAAAGAGAAAGAGAAATGAAGCTAATCAAAAGAGGAAATTCCAAATTGCAGCAATCAATGGCTTCATCAAAACGTAGATATAGTGAGAGATAGGGGACACGTTCACAGCAAAGAGGAAAAAGAAGTACGTGCTTCCCTCTTGTGATGAAAATTGCAATAACCGCATCGCAGAAAACAGGATTATAAAGGTCATATTGAAATTACAAGCATCTACAGTACTTGTGAAAATTCTAGTCTCAATTATTAGAACAAAGACTTGCATAATCTTTTCCACGGTGCTTTTTCTAATTTTTTTCTAGAAAAGAAGAGGAAATGAAGAAATAAAAAGGAGTAAATGAAGAAATGATATCTTAGAGTCAAATAAAACTGGTAAAGTTGGGAATTCCAAGATCCCTTTAAATTTATTGTACGTAAAGGGCAAAAGACTTTTATGATCCAGACAAGAGTTACAAGTATTGGATTGCGAAATCCTGGCGAGTTGAGAGAATTTCTTCAACTTAATATTTTGGAAAAAAAAAATCCCTCAGTCAAGGGCACCCATCAGGGGGGCAAGGGGGCGCTCGCCCCCCTAGAGGAAATTGTTCTTCAGAATATCGAAAATCCAATAGAATTTTTACATTAATTACAACAAAATTTGAAACTATTTTTGAAACGTCGCTTATACTTGCCCCCCCCTTGGAAACCACAACATGGGAGTCCTTGCCCTCAGTAATAAGTTACTGGGGGTGAATAAAGTGAAATTTTTATCAGAAATTTGAAAATTAATTACAATTCATATATGATTAATAAAGACCGGATGTTAGGCAAAATGCCTATCCTTTAATATTAAAGATATGATCAAAAATAACGTCTTAAAGTTTATATGGGGGGTTATAGTTTCGATTTAAGCCGATTTTATTTTGCCTATTTTGCCTATTTCGACCTTTACTGCCTAAATAATTGCTTTAGTGCCTAATGTTGCCTATTCTATGCATTTTCTTCAAATTAAGCCTTCATTGGGAAAAATGTAATTTATATAACAGAAATAATACACACATATATGTGTGTATTAGGTGTTTCTAAACACAAGCACGTGGTATGTTGCAATATACACAGAGTGAACTTCAAAGATACGCTCATACTTCGGGAAGTGATTAGTGATATCAAAAGAACACAAAAAGTCCTCGTGTATTTTGTCTAATTCCGTGTCGTGTACGAGTGACAGAGTGCCAACTTGGAATCGAAAATCGAATCCTGACAATTGGAACGAAACCGAAAGATGTGCGCAGAGCCGTAGCTAGAGATTTCGGCGCCCGGGGCGAAGTAGAATTCAGCGCCCCTACACTCTACTTACCAATCATTATATATATATATATATATATATATATATATATATATATATATATATAAGCAAAACAGCTTTTGTTGTTATTGTTGTTATGCTATGTTGAATTTTTATTAATCTTCTTGGAAAGACCATCGCAAAAACCAAACGCGATCATTATGTACCTTTTTCAAATAAGAGTTGTTTTCAAGAGTGTTATTTTGGACTTTTTTGTTAAACTTGTTAAAACTACCTTTGGTTACTACTAATACTACTAAAAGTTACTACTATTTACAACGTTTCGTACTAACGATAAGAAATGAAATTTCAATACATTTAGACTATGTTCTTTTAATCGTTCGAAATGGGTGATAGTATTAATTGCCAGTAATAATTGTAAACTATTTAATTTTATTCTGTATGTGACGACATCAATAGCATTTTAATTTCGATCTTTTTACGGTAAAAAATATTTTGTGAAATGTAATGGAAATTCAGAAGGAGCCTTCTTTGTGAATTTCTAAATATTGATCGATGGAGATGAAGAATATGTTCAATGTTTGTACTTAAAATCCAAAATATACTTTGGCTACTACATATGTCTGAAATTATAGTAATTATTTAGTACTTAATTTCTTAATGAATGAAAGTTCCGAATTTAAGGTACTTATTATTAATTAACATATTATTATTAACATATTAATTAACATATTATTAATTAATACACTAACACGTACATATATAAAGAATGTGTGTATGTAGATAGATAAAAACATCACACAACTAAACACGTATGCACAAAATAATATACTGCGATACAAAAAGTTTATGAAAAAATGAACCCAATAAATTCCTCCAAATTGGAAGCATTTGATATGTCAATGGAATTTTAAAATAAATCATAGATAGTGACTAGTGTCTGAAAAAGTCGAACTTCCTTGGGATAAGCCCCTATTCTACAACTGCTTGAAGTTCGAAAATGTTATTGTTCCCCTTCGTTACGTTTATTTTTAATATTCCCGCGCAAACAGCAGCTTGAATGTCCCTTCACTCTTCTCATTTTCATACCTTCATTCTCACCATCGCACACTGGGCCCAAACCAGGCAATTCTCAGCAAAAACTCGAAAAATGAAGTAAAAGATTGACTTGATATGATTTGTTATAATGAAAGCTTAATAGTGTACACATAAGATAGTGTGCAGGAAAAGAAGTGATAGCAGTTTACAATGAACTCATGGGACGTGTAAATTTGGTTATCCGCCGAAGCCGGAGAGGCGCTGCTTAGCGTCAGAAGATAGGAAATTGACTTTGAATGCGACTATTCCTACATTGCGTGTAGATATTCAGTGGCTGGTAAACATGGTGACACGACCGACATGTATGTATCGTTTTGTATATTTAGAATGTTGATGTGATGTGTAGTCAATAGTCATATTTGCAATGATGCTAATATCATTATCATATCCCTATGATAATCTCCTACTTAATATCATATTTGGAAAATGCTGTGATACTGAAAGCATATAAACTATCGTCAAGCGATAGAATGGCATTTTAGTAGAAAATATGGCATATACGAAGGTCTGTGATTTTTTAATATGCCGTAGCGGAAACATTGTTCTTACTGTATGCAAAGAGAAAACCTGCACATATTTGCACTTTTGGGAAGTATAGCGCATGAAAATGTTTGAAGAAAACCGCATTCTGGATGCATTGCTGCTTTTGAATTTAGGTGGGATGAATGTGAGAGTAAGTGTTAGGTTATTAGACGTGTGATCCCCATGCACGCAGTGACGAAGTTGAATATAGGTCGATTCTGAGAATTTTGCCCCCAGACCTCGTTGGGGGTTTCGCCTCCAGGACCCATCTTGTTTCCAACATCTAGTCATACTTCTCTGGCATTCACCAACAGAACTAAACTCTAGTCAAATATATTTGATTAATGGTGGTGACATTTTGAAACGCCAATGCTAAACAATCTATGGACCATAAGGTAGAACCATGTTAAAAATGGTGTTGATCAATTTAGTTTTTTTTTTTTGGGGGGGGGGGTGATGCGTGCACAGAAGTGACATTGGAATCAACTGTAATGAGCCTCCGCTCGCTCCAACTGAGAATGTTCCAATCAAGCCCTGAAATGAGCTCAAGTAATGCACGATGCAATATATAAAACAAACTGAACAAGTTACTGATGCTTGTAAATCATAATATGTTTAATATATCTGATAATATATCCATATCGAGAATTTGTGATGAGATAATTTTTATGTATTGAAGCGTCCTTGCATCTTCATTGTCATAACGAATCCTCCACAAGTTTGAAATAATTTTGAGAAGCAAGAACTTTTCTGCAATTTTATTACTCTTCAGTTGTAAAATGAATAAGTACACTTTTTCCTTTCATGCGTAAGAATATAAGCCAATCGTAAATTGCCAAATCAAAGCATATTGCCCACGCGTTTGTTTATGCCAATCATATAATCTGTTATATAATTTAGGCGCGAATATAAGGAATAGACCTATTTCCTTTTATGATGTAAAACACTATGCTTTTGATGAAATAATGTCGAAATAACATTATTGTAGCCACTGCACACACCGAACTAATTGGTTTTCTTTCAATTTTCTGCTTCATATTGCGAATTCTTATTTTTGCCAAGAATTCAGTGCTTTCGCCCCACTGTGCGTCATGATTAATCCGATTGGGTAGATGAAAAAAAAAAGTTTTGAACAAGCAAACTCATCGCTGTTAAATGCCGAACACGACTTTGATTCTTTCTGATTTTAAAAATGCTCCTGCATCAGTGGCGTATTTAAGGGGCTTCCGGGCTTAACCCCCCGGGTAAACGTCCCCTGAACGGGACGTGTTATCATCTGCATGATCTTCAAATACACTCTCAATAATTAGTCAGGTTTCTAGCCTCAGCAAGCCATTATCGCACTTCACATCTCTCAACAACTGGTGTTTCATGGTTGAATGAATTTTCTCTTTTTCCTGAATTCAGCATTGCAACCTTCTGTCTTAAGATAAAAAAGTTTAACAGAATAAGGAGATATCACTAATAAATTTGATTTCGAGAGTATACTAAGTAATACGAAGTACATCGCACATAATCTTATTATTAACTTCCTAGTAATGATAAGAGACAAGACTTGAAACTTAAGGCTTTTATAAGATTCAGGAGTAGTAGTTAACTCTTGCGAGTGACATCTTTCTAGACTATCTTCTCGAATGTGAATCAGTTTTATCAAAAACGACTCAGGTGATTCTGCTTATATTTCATAAATAAATATTTAAATCCAATAACCCAAGAATAATGTGTAAAACAAATTCTTATATAAAAATATACAGGAAAGGTAATTTCCTGTTAGGGCTGGTTTTTTTTTTTTTTTGTGTGTGTGTGTGTGTGTGTCTAATACGGCATGCGATTTTATTGATACTTCCTTCAACTTGCAGAAATATAACTGTTTGGGATTGCAATACATCAAGTTTACGTGAGGTAAAAGGAGTAAATTCTACCCGATGTTGCACCTTTGAACATGCTCATGCAAAATAATTTTCCAGTGAAACCTACCGAATAAATTATTCGATTTTATTAAAATATGTGTACAGTTATCTTCTTTATCGCATTCAAACAATCCTCACTTTTTGCGATTGAAAATAGTAGGGTAAACGGGAACAAATACCCCAGACTTTGGGATTTCCATATTTTAAATAATATAATAAGAAAATAATTTTCTGTAAAGACGTTCGCCAAAATTGCTAGATTTTGTCATAATAAAGAGTATAGTTTGTTTATAGCTTAACAAACATCCCAATGCATGTAGTTAAAATAGATCAAAGCCCCCTTATTCTCCCGATATTCTGAAAGTTATTTCCGCGATAACTTTCGTGAAAAGTATTCGCTTTTGAACAACGTAGTATATATATTGCTTGCGATTTAAATTAGTGAAGAATGGGGATAATCCTAGGAAGGTCATTCCGCTGGCACTTGAAAGTCTCTTCAATGGTAACTTTCGTAAAGAAAAAAAATAAAATAAATAAAAATAAAATAAAATAAAAAATGGAATATGTGCATTGTAGTATATTATTTCGAATGCCTCAAATTTGCCACAATTTCCTTGAGTTTAAAATCAATCAATAATGAAGAAGTTATTCTTTTGAACATGACTTTAAAATACATTTTGTGATGATAAATTATATTTTTTAAAAAGTCAAAACATCGGAATCACAAATAATAATACAAAATCATATTCGATATTACGGCACTAACGGGGAGGGGGGGATCGAGCTGGGTGAGCCTCCCTCTCTATACCACTGCCTCAAAGCATAATCATGGAACATTAAACTAAAAACAATAAGACCGATTCAGAAGGAAATCGGCGATGCTAATAATAATAATAGTAATAATAATAATAATAATAATAATAATAATAATAATAATAATAATAATAATAATAATAATAATAATAGTAGTATGAAAAATATTTCCTACTGTTTGCTAGATTAATATTCGAGTGTAATTTAACATTTTAAAACAGTCTTTTTTTAGGGGGGGGGGAGATTTCCAGGTGTTGGCGCCTTAAATTTGGATGTTTCTTCAAGAGATTATTCAGTGTGTTAGCACATCCTAGGCAAAATACTGCTGGTTAGAATATCCACATGAATTTATAACATGCGATATTGACATTTATAAAATGTCACGATAAATTATATGCTGTCTACTAGTAGGTTGTACTAAGTAGGCTACAACCTCGAGGCGCAATGTCAACTGCCCTTCACACTTTATCCAGGCTTAGGACTGGCAGTGTAATGGTAGTGTATAAATTATTAGCACTACATTGGCGTACTTAAAAGTTAAAAATTGCAGGGGAAATATAGGTCCCTTTGTCATCATTCATTCAGTTTAACGCCCCACATTATGCCGCCTAGGCCAAAGGAGAGGGAGTGATTCCTTAAAATAACATTTTATGTTTTCGAAATCCACTTAAAGGTACATCAAATGAGCACTTAAGAACGTTATAGTAAGATGGAGAATATGAATTAATTACCTTTGTGCATACCCATACGAAAAGTTTTGGCTACATCTATAGATGGAAAGCCCTCCCAACTGGTCTATGACTACCACGCGCCCTTTAGGTGGACGAGGCCCCGGGTCCGATTCCCGGTAGATTATTGAATGATAGTGGTTCGGATTCGACATTAAACTGTACGTCCAAGTCTCATATAGCCGCGCTGCGGAAAAAGGAAAAAAAGACTTGAAAGATGGCTTGAAAATTTTAAACTCAAGGAAATTGTGGCAAATTTGAGGCATCCGAAATAATATACTACAATGCACATATTCCATTTTTTATTTTATTTTATTTTTATTTATTTTATTTTTTTTTCTTTACGAAAGTTACCATTGAAGAGACTTTCAAGTGCCAGCGGAATGACCTTCCTAGGATTATCCCCATTCTTCACTAATTTAAATCGCAAGCAATATATATACTACGTTGTTCAAAAGCGAATACTTTTCACGAAAGTTATCGCGGAAATAACTTTCAGAATATCGGGAGAATAAGGGGGCTTTGATCTATTTTAACTACATGCATTGGGATGTTTGTTAAGCTATAAACAAACTATACTCTTTATTATGACAAAATCTAGCAATTTTGGCGAACGTCTTTACAGAAAATTATTTTCTTATTATATTATTTAAAATATGGAAATCCCAAAGTCTGGGGTATTTGTTCCCGTTTACCCTACTATTTTCAATCGCAAAAAGTGAGGATTGTTTGAATGCGATAAAGAAGATAACTGTACACATATTTTAATAAAATCGAATAATTTATTCGGTAGGTTTCACTGGAAAATTATTTTGCATGAGCATGTTCAAAGGTGCAACATCGGGTAGAATTTACTCCTTTTACCTCACGTAAACTTGATGTATTGCAATCCCAAACAGTTATATTTCTGCAAATTGAAGGAAGTATCAATAAAATCGCATGCCGTATTAGAGACACACACACACACACAAAAAAAAAAAAAAAAAAGCCCTAACAGGAAATTACCTTTCCTGCATATTTTTATATAAGAATTTGTTTTACACATTATTCTTGGGTTATTGGATTTAAATATTTATTTATGAAATATAAGCAGAATCACCTGAGTCGTTTTTGATAAAACTGATTCACATTCGAGAAGATAGTCTAGAAAGATGTCACTCGCAAGAGTTAACTACTACTCCTGAATCTTATAAAAGCCTTAAGTTTCAAGTCTTGTCTCTTATCATTACTAGGAAGTTAATAATAAGATTATGTGCGATGTACTTCGTATTACTTAGTATACTCTCGAAATCAAATTTATTAGTGATATCTCCTTATTCTGTTAAACTTTTTTATCTTAAGACAGAAGGTTGCAATGCTGAATTCAGGAAAAAGAGAAAATTCATTCAACCATGAAACACCAGTTGTTGAGAGATGTGAAGTACGATAATGGCTTGCTGAGACTAGAAACCTGACTAAATATTGAGAGTGTATTTGAAGATCATGCAGATGATAACACGTCCCGTTCAGGGGACGTTTACCCAACCCCCCTCCCGAAATCTTACTTATTATAGTAAAGTATATGAAATATCTTGCAGAATTTTCACATTTTAAGGCAAAGCCCCACCCGAAAGTTAGCAAAGCCTCCGAAACAAAATCGTAAATACGCCACTGTTCTGCATACACTATAAGTCATTATTCGGGACCTTGTATACCACATGTTATTAAGAAATCATCTATAATAAACCCTTTAAGTAATAAGTAAAAACTTATGACTTATTTAAACTTTTGGATTGCGAGCGAAGCGAGCAAGAAAACTTTTAAGAAATCTGCGTATTTCATTGATAACCGACAGCAATATTGATCTAATAGGGCGCCAATACTTTCTGGGGGCGACTCGTATTTTACTCATGTCCAACACCACTTTTTCTTTCTCCTCGCTCGTTCGGCGCCCCCTTGCTATCAGCGCCCGGGGCGGGCGCCCCGCTGGCCCCCCCTTAGCTACGGCTCTGGATGTGTGCATACTTCGAGAGGTGATTCGTGACATGAAAAGAAGACAAAAAGTCCTCTTGAATGTCAGGAATCACCTCCCGAAGTATGTGCACGCCTTTATGTCTCGTTCCAATTGTCAGGATTTGATTTTGGATTCTAAGTTCGCCCCCTGTCACTCCTACACGACGTGGAATTCGACAACATACAAAAGGACTTTTTGTCTTCTTTTGATATCATGAATCACCTCCTGACGTATGTGCACATCTTTCAGGTTCTCCCAGTATATATGGAATGCATAACAAGCTTCGTTTTTATATGTACAATAAAAGAAGATATTAACAAAGAAGTATGTTTCTATATTCTTTGAACATTATCTATATCTTGAATCTATTTTTTTTAATTATATTGAGTATTTATCTTCATTATTTCGAGTTACATTTTAGTGCCTATTTTACTGCCTATTTCTTAAATTTTAGTGTCTATTTGCCTGCCTATTTTCCAGGTTTTTAGTGCCTAAACATCCGGTCTCTAATGATTAACATCAGGGTGCGAAATCATTTGAAAATGGTGGGGGGAAGAAGTTCAGCGATCCACACTAATGCTACGTGGAGCCTCCAAAAAATTGAAATTTTAATGGATTATTATTATTATTATTATTATTATTATTATTATTATTATTATTATTATTATTATTATTACTAATAACAATAATAATAATAATAATAATAATAATAATAATAATAATAATAATAATAATAATAATAATAATAATAATAATAATTAATGTTCAAACTAGTCGACATTATTATTTAAAAATAATGTTATTTATTCATTTAACCACAATTGATAACATATCAACTGCATTTAATATACACTTCGGTCCGTATAGTCCAGGATTAGAGTCCCGTGGGAGCACAGTACCCTTGTGTTTACCATCATATTGAAGACTGCATTCACGAAAATGCGGTAGAGATCTATAAGTCAGAAATAATAGTCCCTGAGAACCGATGTCCTAACCAAGCATTAAAACTACTAACTTGAAGCGCTTCACCTGGCCAGCCATAGATCCCCATGAGCAGTAGAGTCAGAGCATAGTTTTTATTATTTATGAAATTCCCGTTTCTTCGCTAAATATTTAGTATTTCAGTTTGGTCGCTCAGATATCCGGTCACTTATGTAAGTCTAAATAATACTATGTATTTATATTGTATTATTAGCAAGAATATATTATTATAAATAACAGATACGATTTCAATACAAATACTTGATAGACAACAAAAAGCCGTGCTGCCTCAGTGGTTGAGCGCTCACCTCAGGTGCGTGGAATCCCTGGCTGGATCCTAGCTCGCGCCAAATTCTGCTTGTGGTATACAAACAATTATGTGTGGGTTTTCTCAGGGTCCTCCCGGCTCCTTCCACTATCTTAATCCACCATTATTGTATATCTTATCATGACCGTCTTCCTTAGTTTTACTGAATATTCGTAGGACGTTAAACCTTAGAAAATGAAAGCACAAATACAACAATACGATTGATTTGCTTATTTAAATTTAGCGTCCCTTTTCAGCAGCGAAGCTATGAGATGTGGACTTACAGTTTAAGGTGGAATCCAAACCACGGTAATCGTTCAAATTTTTGTAAGGCGCTTCCACCGGGAATCGAACCCGGGACCCCGTGCACCGAAGATGGTGCATGAATGCTAGCCAGTAGACCAGCGGAGAGAGCCACAATAATACGAGTAATGAATGATTGTGTTACTGTATTTATAGACCTAAAATATAGTTTGCAATAACGTATCTTACCTTAGAGAAAAAATTTAAGATTAAACTTCACTTTCTTTCCGTGTGTAACGAGAGTTGAACATGTGACGGCCAGAAGAAACCCACGTATGAGCAGCAGTAACAGCATCCCATAATTTTAAAGGAGATCCACTGAGTTTAATTGTTAATAAAGATTGAAAGGTACTCGCCAACATACGGCTTCTTTCGAAACTTTTAATATGAACAACACTGACTCCACGTTCACAGGCAGCAGTTGGTAATGGCCCGCGTTAAGTCTTTAAGAACTTGACTTGTACTCTCTCCATTCTGACACTGTAGTACCCCCGTTTGATCTAGTGGATAGCACGCTTGGCTTCGGTTAACGTGGTCCCTGGTTCTATTCCCGGTGGTGTACAGTTGAACGGCCAAAGTGGTCGGATTCCATTATAATCAGTAGGTCCACGTCTTCTTTAGCCTAGCAGGCATAACCGTAGGAGGTTAAACTAAATCAAACCAAGCCATTCTAACACTGCAGTATCAGGATTTAATCCAAACAATTGAGCTTCTTTATATACGTCTACGTTACCGTATAAACCACTCATGCTATTACGATCTTTATTTTCACTGAAAAGCAATATAGGACATCATTAGAAGGAAACCTTCTTTCCACTTCTTCTACTAAACCCTGGATTACCTGCCTCCTTATTTGATCAAACTCACTATCATCACTCCCTGTATCAGACGCTTGTCTGCAGTGCACTAATACAAAGTCTTTGGTAGAAATCATCTTTCATACGCATTTCTCTCAGAACTTGGATTAAAGATTCAATTCTTGCTCTATTCCATTGTACGAAACTGGTTCATTTTGCATCATTTTACTAATATTAGACAGAATGGACGCAATATCCAGAAAAAAACGAACAATAAAATGTTCTTTTTCTCCAAGTTTTTTTTTTATTTTTTTATTTTATTTATTTATTTATTTATTTATTTATTTATTTATTTATTTTTTTTACCATTCAGTTTAAAACTATCTCTGTTGAAATGGTCAGCATATTCATACTCCAAAAGTAGGAATTGCATTATACAAGAAAAATATGTAAAGACTGCAAATAATATATGCTCCTCATTTGAAATCCAACGTATGTGAAACAATCTTGATTTTTAGCAGTCCTGCGGCATCTGTAACTGTCGCGATACTTTTAAGTTTTGCAGCTGTATGAAGTTCGCCTAACAAATATTCAAAGTTGTGAACAGCATTCACAACATCAAAAACTCTTTCAGATACAAGATCCATTCGATGTGCCATGTAGTGTACGCTAATTAGGCACTGGTCGACATTTCTTCTAATTTGGGCAGCAACACCTTGTTTCTCCCAGTAAACACTACATCCCCGTCCGAACCAAATCTAACAAGCTTTTCTTTAAGATTAAAAATATGCCATCTTCGGAAAACGCTTGAATAATTTTCTCTTCAATGAATTTTGCATCGGCATTTTCTACAGGCACTAATTTATAAAAACAACAATGGTTATTTTCTTCGTCCACATATGTTACAAATAACAGCAAGTGCTTATCCACAAACCTGTTTGTAGATTCGTCAACTGGTTAAGAAATTTTACCAATTTTGCACGCAACTGGTACGCTAGAGAATAAAGGTCTCCATCTCGTCACAACGAAACAGCCGACAAAGTTAAATACCTGATACCTTCACAACTACGTTTTTGAAAAACAGGCATGCATTCAAATTTATTGTTTGTTTGAAAATTTTCATTATAGACCTACTTATATTTTCATATTAAGGTGTTCCCCCTTACATATTTTGGTGGGGGGGAAACGCAAGTGTAAATTTTTTGGTGGGGGGAAATCCCTCCCGTCCCCCCCACGGGATTTCGCACCCTGATTAACATGTATTTCTGACACCAATATTAAGCCTCGCCCGGGTCGTATTTGTTATTGCTGAAGCTTATATACTTGCCTCCCGGCTCGTTTTCGACTCAGTATCATAATTAGTCAATGGGAGATCAGCAAAAAGAAATGACACTATTTTATCAAGAATAGGTCGAAAACTACCTATTTCCGAAAATAAATCAAAATACAAAACAAAAAAGATAAGGGCATATATGAGTTAATGGATTAACTAGTTGTTTGGGGTATCTCTATCAAATAGATGAACTCTCTGGGACATATTAAGAGATGATTTAACGTGTGATTAGCATCATATTAAGCGTTTTGACTAGGGATGGACACGAGTCGAGCTAAAACTTATCTCGACTCGAAACTCGAAGCGAATTCAAGTCGAGTTTCCAGTCAAGTCAAAGGTAACTTTCTCGAGTCGAGTCACTGTTATGAGGTCGAGTTTCGAGTTGAGTCAAGCTTGATAAATGACTCGCTCGTTTTAACTCGTTTTGAAATCATTGCCTGATAAGACTAGAAAGCGAGTCATGAGAAATGTAAAAAAAAAAAAAAAAAAAAAAAAATGAAATGAAATGAAATCTTTGAGTTTTACGTCCGACGGCTAAAGGAGACGGTGATCATGAGTAATGAATGAAATGGTGGAATGAAGAAAATGGGAGGAAACGGGAGAACCCCGAGAAAACCCACGCACACGGCCATGAGAAATGTAAGCAATAATGTGGAATATTATTAATGTTGCTTATGACATTATATTTTAGTGTTGCTCACATCTGGTCTCGTCTCGATTAATGAGACGACAATGGGTTTTTATAATGAGACAGCCTCAAATGTCATGAGCACCAATAGAAGTATATAGTTCTTATCATCAAGACTGAGACCTGCACTGTCGAAGTTTTGAGCCCAAGCAGAAGCCCAACCCAGGTAGTGATGTTAAGCGGCTCAACTCGGTTCAACTGAGTGAATAGTTTGTTAGGTTGAGCCACCGACTCGATTCAAGTGAGCCAATGGCTCCAGCCAGCACGGTAGTGAATGAGCTGTGAGCCAAGCCGCTCGAGTCGTTGATAACCCTAAAACCGGGCCGAACAGTTTTGAACATGTTTGGCCGGCGCCCTGTAACTTTTTAACAATTTTTGGCTCTAGCACGAACATTTGCTTCTCCGGAACTCAAACCCGGAACCTTGTGAACTATGTCCTTGCCTCCTAGACTTCACGACTACTGAGGTCAGCAGTACCAAATAATAATAATAATAATAATAATAATAATAATAATAATAATAATAATAATAATAATAATAATAATAATAATATGATAATGACGATGATGATGATGATGAAGAAGAAGAAGAAGAAGAAGTAGTAGTAGTAGTAGTAGTAGTAGTAGTAGTAGTAGTAGTAGTAGTAGTAGTAGTAGTAGTAGTAATAGTAGTAATAGTAGTAGTAATAGTAGTAAGCATCATTGATAATAATTGTATTGTCTATATAGGATACTTGGAACTACACACAGCATTTGGCTCGATTTTAACTCGTTTTGGCTCGACTCGATTCGGAACTCGAGTCAAATTTCGAGTCGAGTTGGAGGAAATTTTTCGAGCCGTTCTCGAGTAGAGCTCAAAGATGTCTTTTTCGAGTCGAGTCGAGTTTCAATGAAAACTCTCTCGAACTCGCTCGTGCCAATTCCTAATTTTGACGAACGCGCGATTATGAATCCGTACTGAGTAATATTTTGATTGTTATCTACATATATCTTATATCTATCTATATATATAAAAGAGAACGCACAAATCCTTTGTTCCCTCATCACGCTAATACGGCTGAACCAATTTCTTTCATTTTTGGGGGGTTATTAGGATTTGGACCCTAGATGGTTTTTATCACATCACTTTAATTTTTAATTACCAGTGTCTTGAGATAATTGACCATTCAAGTGTCCATAACGTACAAATCCTTTGTTAGTTCATCATAGGTATAAAAATAAACGTATTTATATGCAACCCGCATGACCGTGTCACTCGGCGGGTTAACATAAATGACAGGCGATATAATGTTAACATTTACTGCAATCTACTATGGTTTTTATCATATCACTTGAAAGCGAAAAAGTAAAAATTATCTAAGTAACAACGTTTATTGCGTTCCGGGGTGACCGCAGCGAAGCGGGGTGAACGCTGCTAGTATATATATATATATATATATATATATATATATATATATATATATATATATATATATATATATATATATATATCGAAAGACAAAGAACCAAGCCATGACCTCCGTTGTGCAGCCCAAACACATTAGCAGAAAAAAATACGACTGAATATAAAACTTGGTATGCAATAATTGCAAATTTGGAGCGAAGTGATCGATCTTTAATGGTTATTCACATACTACTTGTAATAACACACATACTATAGATATACCACATTGATTTGACACTTAGTCTTCCGTTCCAAGCGTTGCTATCGGCTGAAGGCATTCCACTCCCTTTCACTAAGGCTCTCTCATTTTGTGACAGCTGAACCCTTATTGGCTCAACGCGTGGGCGTGTCAAGGGCGTGAGCTTTAGGTCGCATTTTTGCCACGGCTCAAGACATTTTGGCAGCACTATACTTGTAATAACACACATTCTACTTTAGTATTATAATAACAAGCAAATATTCAAGTTCTAAAACGGCGCTTGAATTTGAAACTGACACTTGAATTGCTTTCCAGTATTTCGGAGTGCATGTGAAAAAAAATTGAAATCTTTCAGTTTTACGTCCCATAGTTATGTCGGCTAGGCTAAAAGAGGCGGTGATTATGAGAAATGAGCGAAGTGGTGGAATGAATAAAGTGGGGAAAACGGGAGAACCCCGAGAAATCGCACGCACATGGTGTTTGTCCACCACAAAGTCCACTTGGCGCAAGCTGGGATCGAACCAGGGACCTCATACACCAGAAGTAAACGCTCTAGCACTTAGCCACCGTATGGAATACATGTGATTACAAACCCAATAAACCCAAAAATACAACGATATTTGGACAGTGATAGCAGACTTTAAGTGTTTAATAAAATCGTGGTATTGAATACAGATGGCACTAATGTCACCAACTGCATTTCAGAAACTATTATAAATTTAGATACTGTAAATATGTTCTTAAGAATATTGAAACAATTTCAGTTTTCAGAATAAATACGTAAGAGTTTCAGCCCACAACACCAGTTATTAGTAATTATTATTCCTTTGCTGTTATATCTCCCTCGTGGCTTACCGGTTAGCGTACGCGCCTTTGCTGTGGAAGACCCAGCGGGAGCTCATGTGGTTCGGATTCTACGTTAAATTGTAGGTCCACGTCTCATATAGCCTCGCTGCTGAAAGGGAAGTTAAACTAAACATCAAAAATCAAATTCTTTGCTCTTATATTAACTCCATTTATACGAGAAATCTACAAAAACATAAGGGGACTTATGCAGAGTCGTTCTGGCGTGTGATTAGTGCCATACTAAAGAGTTCGGTTTCCTGCAGTAGTCAGACCTTTAGTATGACGCTAATCATACGCCAAAACGACTCTGCTTAAGGCAGAAGTCTGCGCCTCGCTGTTCAAGCAAACACTGTTCATCTAATTTAGTTTTTTCTTTTTTTTTTAACGTCTCACGATTACACTCCGAGGCTAAGGGAGAAGGTGATGACAATGAACGAAGCGATAGAATGAAGACAATAAAGGAAACAAGAGAACATTGCGAGAAAACTCACGGAAACGGTGTTTGTTTACCATGAAGACCGGTTGCCACGAGATGGGATCGAACCACGGACACGACGCACTACACGTGAGCTCTCTACCATTTAGCCACTGTGGCCCGATCTGAGTTGATTGTAATAATATAACGTAAATCATCAATAAATGACTAATACTTGAACAGCATAACATTGAGGAGACAAAATATGCAACACACTGAATGCTCTGCACGACTTGAATCTTATAATAGGAGCAAGTTACACAAAATGAAATAACTTTTTAAACTGAAAAAAAAAAAAAATATAGATTCCTTCTAACTTTTGTGCCAAAATTACGTCTGGTGAATTTCTTGGATTATTTCAATATTATTATTGTGAACTCTTTGGTAATTTCCGAACTAATATAAGAATCCAAATACCACAAAAACGTGCGTTTAAGTTAATGTCGTGATTTCGTGCGAAGGTTTTCCCCTGTATTACGTGAAAGTCATACTTCCTCTGGAGAAACTTTTTGCCCTACTTTTCTCCCGTCCTCTTCTTCTTTTGTATCGTTTTACAAATATCGTTCATTCAAGGTGACAGAAATTCTACTTAAAAAAAGAATTAAATTGCTACAACTCACAAATTACAATTTTATCATAGTCAATGGCGCCGGATCCGAATTGAGGGAGGAGGGGATAGTTCTCTCCTCGTCATTATAAGGGGGTGAGATTTGGTGTTTTACAAGGTGGCATTTAACGTTCCTAGATCTTGGACTACACATATAAGGCCTTATGCAGAGTCGTTTTGATATATGATTAGTGTCATACTAAGTGACTGACTACTGCAGGAAACATATTCTAGTCAAATTCTTTAATATGACAGTAATCATGCGTCAGAACGACTCTGCATAAGGCCCATCGTGTTCTTAGTTCATAATAGGGCTATCAACATTCGAATAATCCAAATTCGAATTTTCAAACTATACAGTGTGTGCGAAAGTAATAACAAAGGAAATTTGAGAGGTGAATATTCACATGCAAACATAAAAAGAAGACCAAGATGGATGGGTCATTTTGGAGCTATAGCATGCCGAAAATTAATAGGTGCGATCAAGGACATACGCGGGGGCTGGATCCTAAGAAGTTCGAAACTCTTCCGAAATCTTGACTTTTCTGTACATTTAGTGTAATTTTAGGGATGATTTTTACACATTTTATTATCATTTTTGTTCATATGGAATTTAGACCCTCCAAAAAGCTTTGGACCCCTCCCGAAGTAAATTTCTGCGTATATTCCTAGGTATACAATAAAAGAAAGTGTCATAAATAACTTGAGAATGAAATATCGATTGAAGGTCGAATAAAAGAACATAAGGATTATTTTGAGCCTAGATTACATTAATGCATTAGTACTTGTGGAATGGGGCGTCGACAGGGTGAGTTTAGAAACGTAAAGGGAAAATTCACGAGGCCTTCTACAAAAGATAATCGATAGATCAGAAATTGAGAATCTAGGTTTGAAATAGTAAGCCCAGTTAAAGCGAGCTCAGAAGCTCCCGGCATACAAAGCTTTTGTACATAGCCTATGTTGTCGAGGCGAGCCTGACCCTAGCGGAGCTCGGCCACAAAATATAGCTTGCTTTATTCCTCAGAAGATGGGCTCTGAGACTGAACTTGTTGATCAAATTTCGTTCGAATACGAACAGTAGTTGACGAGAAATGAGTGCAATATATAAGTTGAGCCGAGTCTGTCCCTGAGCTCCTTCGTGGCTAATCGGTTAGCGTACGCGCCTATGGCATGGGAGACCCGGGTTCGATTCCCGGCGGGAGCTCATGTGGTTCGGATTCCACGTTAATCAGTAGGTCCAAGTCTCATATAGCCTCGCTGCTCAACGGGACGTTAAACTCAAAATCAACTCAACCGAACCTGTCCCTGACCCAGCTCCACTACCAAACTTTATTTTTTGGACGATGGATTATCCCCCCCTCCAATTTCAGATCCGACCAGTATTTACCGAGAAATAAAGTACCGTATGAGAAACAAACCGAGCCTGTCCCCTGTCAAGGCCGGCCCACAAATATAGAGATTTTAGTTTCTTAATCAATGAGTTACTTGCCAAACAAATTTGTTCAGATGCGGCCAACAGTTGCCAAGAAATAAAGTAACATATACAAGGCAAGTCGGCCCTGTCCCTGACCGAGCCCGATCTCCAAATACAGTAATCGTTATTCCTAGACTATGAGCTACTTGCTCACCAAATTTGGTTTAGATTCGGTCAGTAGTTAGCGAGAAATATAGAACCATATACAAATCGATCCAAGCTTACCATGTCCCTGGACGTGCTCGGACACCAAATATAGCGAACTTTATTTCCTAGACCATAGGATACTTGCCCACCAAATTTCGCTCAGATCCAAACAGTAGTTATCGAAAAATAAGGCACCATGTATATAGACATATACTATATTCGAGTAACGAATATCGAAACAATCGAAGAATAATCGAGTGACTCAGGAATAGAGATGCAAAAAAGCCGGCTTTTTTGAATCGATGGTTTTTTTCACATAAAAAGCCGGCTTTTTTGGGAAAAAAACGAGAATTTTGGAAATATTGGATTTTTTCAACTTCATGATTTTTCTATCTAAATAGCTTTCTTATAGTATATTCTATAGTTAGATAAGAATTCCATGACCTGAATGTGATATTTCGCTCTGAAATTCATCATCAAGATGGATGGAGCACATGTTTTACGAATTAAAGCTAACATGAAGAATGTAGTATTTGAGGGTAATTTTAGAGGCTATTTAACTTTATTTTAACTTTTGAGTTATCGACATCTTTTTTCTTCTCTAGTTTGTCATCCGTTTTTCATTTCTAAGAGCTTTTAGTACTCTAGCTTCTAGCGCAAAAGTTAAACTTGCCCGTTTTTCTATTTATCCGTCAAAGCGTACGTTTTTCAATATATCCGTCAAACAGTACTTCCACATTTCTGTTATATTGTAGCTGTGAAGTGATTTAGCAATAATTTTCCGGACACAACCTTGAATACCAATTTATACAAATAATCAGTAGCGGATTTAGAAAAGTACTTTAGGAGGGTTTTTTCTGATTGTTTCGTTTCCTAAAAAGTCCTAATTTTATTTGGGAAGTGCTTGAAGTTTATGAGTACACGCATAACTAATATTTCGTTTCGTTTATATGTTTAGCAATAATCTTCCGGATACAACTTTAAAAATCATTTTATACTGAGAATCAGTGGCGGATTTAGAAAAGTATTTTGGGAAGGGTTTCTTACTAATGTTTAGTTTTTTAAAACATTCGTAATTTTTATTTGACGGGAGCTTAAAGTTTATGAGTAAAGGCATAAATAATAGATATTTCGTTTGTTGCAGACATTCCGTAACTTTGGGGAACGGGCTTCAGTCCGAAAGACCGCCCCCCCCCTAACCTTCGCAAAACCGTCACTGCTGGTAATTAGTAATAATAACGATTTTAAAACAATAAGAAAGGAAGTCGGCCAACTCACAGTACACGCACTATTTCTACATTCACAGATGGAATGAAGAAAAGCTTTGTCAGAATGGTCGAATGCTGGTTGAATCCCGGACGTCCCGATAGAAGCGCAAAAGCTAATCACTCAGTCATGTTTGTTGTGCAGTTGTATTTAGCTTAACTTAAATATATTCCGTAGTCTTTTTTTGGGGGGGGGAAGAGTTCCGTAATGATATGTTGAATCCCTCTTGTTAAAAATTCAGAAAACTTGAGGATTGGGTAAACTGTGATGGTGGTTCTATAAAACTTAACTGTAGAATTTCAAGAATATACAGAACCAAAAGCTCTAGATGTGCAGCCTTTAAGTGTATCATATAAATCTAAGTATTTCTCTTATGTTTTATTTTAATTTTATTTTGTTTCAAAAAGAGGGTATGGAATATTTTGAAGTAAAAATACTACATACTATTTTGCTAGTTATTTGTGTATTCTTTAAAAAGAAGTGTTTACTTTTAGGGTTGGCTGATTTAACCAACTTATTTTTTTTTTTTTTTTTTTTAATAACTGGTTTAAACCACAAAAATAAAAAGAATGAAAAATGCGAATCGTGTGAACTTCATGGTAACGTTTCCAGATATCAAACTACCTGCAATAGTTTTATTTCCCTTTCACATTTTAATCAAGGTGTCCCATGTTCAATTCTCGGTCGAACCACAATCCTTCTTTCATGCGTAACCCAAGTAGCGGTTCGGATGTCAGTTTAAGCGAAAGTTTTCTCCTTGATAACCTCGGTTTCGTAAGGATGTTAAGCCTAAATATACGAAACAAACCAAATTGTATATTTCTACATGCCTAAATGCGTGTTGTTTTATAAAGAAGCCAATATTGCTTAAATATATTGATAGAAATTGGCAAATTTATCGATTGCCTACGTAGCTTCCAACATTAGCTTGGATTGGACTTTCAATGATATCTACGTACCGGTACTAAATTTGTAATTTAATACCTCAGTTTTAGCGTACTGATTATGGTACGTTGACCTTTAAATTTTACATGCAAAGCAATAACAGGATTTTCCCGTTATTGTCTTACATTTCAAGTAATGACGGGATTTTCCCAATGGCTAGGGCGGGAGATTCGCAACTTAAGAAATTTACTGACCGCACTTCTTTAAGCTTATGGGAATTCTTCCGGCATAACCCCGCTGTTGCATAATAACATCAAGGCGAAACAAACTTAGGCTATTTCTGTGAATATGTAATATAAATACATAAAGCAAAAAATCTAAGTCAAAAAAGCCTGGTTTAAACCAAAAAAGCCTGGTTTAAACATCCCCCAAAAAAGGGGTTTTTGGCATTTTCAAAAACAACCACGGTTCTTGCCAACTATGCTTACTTTTGTATATAGGAGGTTAAAAAATTCTTATTATATACATTGGTTAATCCTGTGGAATTCATAATGTAAATACGTTGAAGAAAAATTGTTTGAAATATTTTTTCGAAATTCATAGTTTATTTTCGATGTTTTATATTATTATCAGCATCAACCACTAATTAAATGATTTTTTGTGTTATAGAGAAGCGATACAAAGTCTGTTTTATCAATTTAAAGCAGTATTTTGAAAAAAGCCCAAAATTTCCGAAACAAAAAATGCAAAGCAGAAAAAACCGAGTTTTTTTCCAAAAAAGCCGGTTTTTTTCCGAGCCCTTGCATCTCTACTCAGGAATACACAACGGTAAGTGCCACTTACGGTGAAATTAAGTTATTACGTGAAATGGATTGGGATCACTGTTTCTTTCAGAAACAACGACCCGGGGAACACACTTAGTATTCCGGTGCGGGCATTGCTGGTAGTATTCGAATTTTTATTATATTATAGTTGTATTATTTTGGTCTCCGCCGGGGGCACTCTCAGAGCTCCAGGGGACAGTGACCCCCAAAAATGTGTCTGGAAGAAACACAGGTTGGGATCAGACCACAGAATAGTATGTAGACTAAAGTGGGGGAATGCCGATCGGTAAGGTAATTCCGATCATTGAATTACTCAAAAGTGTCATGATCTGGTAACCCAGATTATGCTAACAAGATCCTTCGTCCAATTGTTCTCTGCAAGTTATTTCGTCATTTGTGTTTTCTTGCTTTTCCTTGTAAATTTTGCCCTGGGTATTTTGCGTAGTAAGTATTTGTTATTTTTCTAAGAGTCTCATAAGGCCTACAATATTTCATGGTAGCTATGTCCTTTTAGTCAATTATTGCTGCATGTTTCACTCTGTGTATTTGAATGTTTAGTCTGTATGGGTTTGTTTAATATAAAATGGCGAGTCGGAGTAACTTCGATCAGAAGTGATCGGATTTTTACGTAAGAGATCGGGATTGTCCCAATGTGTAATAATGTAACTACGATATGTAGAATATTTTTAATTAGGGTAAAGAGTGATAGTAGTACGTAGTTTCTACTACATATAAATTCTTCTCAACAGCTTATAAGCCCTATTCTTCTCAACAGCTTAAAGGACATCCCTGCTCTGTTTAACGAAGCTTTCTTGAAAGTTGCAAATATGGAGAAAGCTGTCCACACCTTCCAGAAAACAGTAATTTATCCAGTGAATAGAAATGTGTTTGCAGATGGAGATTTTCTCCATACTAACCTTAGAACAACAGTCTCTAATGAACACAATCATACTACTACTGAAACATCAGTAAATATTCAATCTTCAAATTCCGCTTCAGAGCCCAGTGTTGACAAAGGAGATTTACCTGAAACTCAGAACCATTCATGCCGAACTGATACTTCCCAACAAAATAGTTTTGTGGGTTTTTCCAAACAAGTTAATCATACACGTCCACTCATGAAATCAGTCACAACAAAACAACGAGCAATATTGATCCGCGTCTTGTTCTTTTTTACGACATTGTTCCTTTCCCTGTTGTGAACGTAGAGCATAACAGTGCTTCCACATGGCAAAGAAAATCGAAAGTGCGTTTCAAAATATTAACAAGCACCTCCATAACAGAACATGCAACGAAAGAAGATAAAAGGGAAAAGATAAAGAAATACAATAAATTGAAAAAATCTGCAGGAAACATTTAATTTCGAGCAGTTCTGAAAATGATGATGTCCTTGACTACGTTAATCATAAGGTTGAAATCAAAGATATAATTCTTGGTGAATGTGACATCTGCGCTTTATGCAGTGATAGAAGGCGATATCAAGAACTTTGGTATAACGGCAATGCATGCTGTAATTGGGTTCACGCGGAATGCAGTGGATGGTTTGTATTAATTTTTGACTTTTGTAAATAGCACAAACATGCGAAGAGACTCTTTGGACAGGAAGAAACTGCGCAAATGGTGACTTCAACTTTCGCCTATTCAAGATTCGCCTAATAACCTCAGGCAATGGAATTTACAGATTTTAACTCGAGAGAAAGTGTAGGCGAATCTTAAATTCAAAATTCGCCTTTCAAGATTTGCCTAATGCGAAATTATGTTGGTAGTACTGACAAGAAATGACACAAAAAATTATGGTTTCTACATTAAAAAAAAAAACATTTAAAAATATTTACAAAGCATATATTAAAACAGTATAAGCAAAATTACAGTATATGTCTAAATATTATATGTTTGACATCGAGGTACGAAAATGTTATATAAAGTTACAAAATGTATTACTGAAAACATAAAATGAAGTAATATTAATTCTACGAGAGTTTGCATAAATCATAAAATAAACAAAGCAACAAGAATCCCTAGTCACACGTGAATGAAATGCAGTGAGACACTGCATGAACATACTGTATTATGTCTATTTCTTCTGATTCAAGCCTTCTTTTGAGTTCCACAATACGTCGACTAAGGCGACACCATTTTGCTTTCGTTGATTTAGCGACCTGCCCCTTTTGCGGTTGATACCAAGGGCGCCGATTTCTCCGTAAATTGTGGGGGGGAGGGGACATTCAGATGCAGAAGGTATATATATGAGGATTTTAAGACAAATTGCATTCAAATTATGGCAAATATTGTATATTCATAAATACAATAGGGGGCTCACCCAGGATCGGCGCCCTTGGTTGATACATTGCCATTTCATTTTCTGCTTGATCTTGTTTCAAAAGATCTATAAATCTGTATATACTCAAGTGTGGATTGATTGTTTTCTTGTTTATCTTGGAGTACCATGCTTCCGCCCTATTAGTCGTCCTGTGTCCATTGTCATCGTGGGCTTGTGTCCATTGATAGTGTATGCTCGTGTCGCTTAATCTTGTATGTTTCTTTGAAGTGTATTTTTCTGAAAGAAGGCAGCTTTCATCAACCAGCCAAAATGTTTAAATACATGAAAATAAGGAGGAAACATGGGTGATGTGATACTGTTTTTACGTGAATTTTCAGGAATGACATGACTTTGTTCCCGTAAGGGAAAAAGAAACTTATTAGAAATTACTCGAGAGAGATAGACAGTTAATTGCTACAGGTTGTGAGTATATTCAACACATTTACTACGAATCTTGAAGAACTAGTAAAAGTGGGATAATATTTCCAATTACATTTTTATGTATCGCATGATGGTGATGCACTGGCTTATCGATATTTCATATACAGAAGACTTATTTCACACCAGTCACCAATTAATGAGGTCCAGGAATACCAACATATGCGGGCTAAACCAAGTTTTTTTTTAAAAAAAATCGAGTTTCGCCTAATGAGAAAATTAAGTCTGTCATCGCTTTCATTGTCGTCTTCATAGCTAGGAGGCAGGCCGGTAGCCAGCCCAAAAATGTAGGAGGGGCCGATCCAATTATACTATAGTTTATCATCGTATTATAGTTCATTTGCAAGTCTATCGTAAAAATTTTAGGGGGGCCAGGCCCCCTAGACCCCCTGGATACGGGCCTACTAGGAGGTATTAGACGAATCTTGAATAGGCGAAACTTAAATCCCCGTCTGAAATAGCATAAATGATAAAGGCGTATATTTTTAAATCATTTCTCTGTGAATTAGAATCTTAAAACAATTGGAATTACAAAAAGTGTAAAAGATAACGAACTCTTTACTTCAGAATATATCATAAAAGTGTATTAATCACAAGATGATACTTTGTTTCGCGTTGTATTTTGTTCATTTTTATTGTGTATACTTACAAAATGGCGATCGGAATTCCCCCAAATCGGGGAAAGTCCGATCAAACGCAACCTCCGAAAACAAACGATATTGTGCCGGTACCTTTCTTTTTCCTGAGAGATACAATATGGAAGCAGTAATTTGTAGCAAAAGGTTTGATAAATACATTTATACATTAATTACTACCCTGCAACTAGTAGTTTTTCCTTCTCACGCATTTTCCCTTACGTGATCGGCATTCCCCATTTTATTCTACGTAGACTGTTTAATATCGGCAATGAACTTGCAGATGGCAGGAGGGGCTTGTTTGGTAACGTGTCATTGAACTGAATTGCATTTTAGAATGTTGAATTCTTTTCGAGTTTACACGGAAGTTATAAACTGAGAAATTTCATTATCTTTCTCCGAACAGCTCAATTAGTGAAGTAGCTGTTCGAAACGAATATGCTACTAACTTCTCCAACTCTCTCTCTTTCTCCTTTGTCGGGGGACACCCGGGTTCGATTCTGCGGGCGAGAGCTCATGTGGTTCGGATTCCACGTTAATCAGTAGTTACACTTTTCATAAAGCCTAGATGCCGAGCGGGACGCTAAACGCGGTGGCTCAGTGGTAGAGCGTTCACCTCCGGTGCTCGGGATCCCTGGTTCGATCCCAGCTCGCGCCAACTGAACTTTGTGGTGGACAAACAACGTGGGTTTACTCGAGGTTCTCCCGTTTCCTCCCACTTTCTTCATTCCACCATTTCATTCATTTTTTATCATCACTGTCTCCTTTAGCGTAATCGGCATAACCGTGGGACGTAAAACTCAAATATTTCATTTCATATTTTTTTCATAAATGCATGTACAAAAGTGACGAGGTGATTGCGGACATCCAAATAAGTAAAAATGTTCCTAATAAACATTGGTCCAATGCCGCCTTGTTTCCGAGATACAGTGTGTTCAAATGTCGAGTCCCTCCAATGGCTCGAGATCCTTCGTGGCTAAGGGGTTAGCGTACGCGCCTTTGGCGTGGGAGACCCAGGTTCGATTCCCGGCGAGAGCTCATGTGTAGGGATGCGCACGAGACGAGTCGAGACAGGAGTTTCCTGACAAAATTCGAGTCGAGACACGGCTCTTCCAATAGTGAAATTTACATTTTTCGAGTCGAGACATCACTTTTACATTATATTTTCGAGACGAGACAGCCACAAATCTTGTCTCGTGCGCATCCCTACTCATGTGGTTCGGATTCCACGTTAATCAGTAGGTCCACGTCTCATATAGCCTCACTGCTGAACGGGACGTTAAACTCAAAATCAACTCAACCCTCCAATGGCTCTCTATGGGAAAGTGAATGGAAATGTTCAATGTTACAGGAATAATACAATCAAGTGGAATTATGCTTGTGCAAATACATTTATATCAACATAAAGAATGATTCTAATCAACATTTAAAGTTATTGGGTTGTCAGTGTTGCCAATCATGTACGAAGTGTTATGTCTTCAAATAGCACTAGACGTCCACACGTTAGTATATGATTGCTGACATCAAAAGGTTCCTAAACATGTGATCCATTCTGCTTCGTTTTCGAAAGACAAGGCGTCCAAGTCTGAAGTCAATTAACAACTCACAATAGGAAACAACGGTTCATAGATTACAACCCTTGCATGAAAGTGTTATTGTGTCGTTACAATTATGAATGCACATAAGAACAACACTGTGAAGCCACAAAGTAATGTTATTGGGTAACAATGCTGTCCATTTCGTGTGGACGTCTAGTGCTATTTGTAAAATAACATTTTGTACCACGTTGGCAACACTGACAATCCAATAACCTAAAATGTTGATTAGTTTCATTCTTTATGTTGGTTTAAATGTATTTGCACAGGCATAATTCCCCTTGAGTGGTATTGTTCCTGTAATATTGAACTTTTTCATTCACTTTCCGATAGTGAGTCATTGGAGGGACTCGACATTTGAACACCCTGTATCTCGGAAACGAAGCGGCATTGAACCTATGTCTATAGGAACATTTTTATTTATTTGGATGTCCGCAATCACCTCGTCACTTTAGGACATATATTTATGTTACACCCTGTATATCCATAAGCGAGGAAGCGGGCCTACCCAAAATTAAAATCCTAAAGCCGCTCCTGACCAACACAAACAAACTTAATAATACTAAGCTCCCCAAACAAAAATCCTGCCTACACCATTTTGGTTATGGATCTGATCCTGTACCTAAGTGGAAATGGAGTATTAAAATCGTGGAATTTGCTTTTATAATTACTAGAATTAAGCATAGTAAACGTTGTATTATGTAAGGTAATGTAGTTACTACGTGAAGAAGGTTGTTAATGTAATGCTATAATGTTTGTATGTCAGTGATGATTACAATAGTCTTGAATTTTACATAAGGTGAAATTATAGGTCGTGTCTAAAGGTTGGGTTGAGTACATCACCGTATGTCGTTAACAATTCCAAGTTCATTCAGCGTTTGTTTCAGAAGAAGGAGGCAAATTGTGTGAAGTAAGGGAAGTGAAAGGGAAACACACACGTGCGACAATTGGTCGAATGACCGGAAGTTTCGTTCATGATGACGACAAAGAATGAGTAAAACATGGAGATAATTCTCGAAACTAAGACGTCTTCTAGTTAGCATACACGAATAGTAAATTGTTATCTATATGATTAATCATCGTGGTGACGAAAATAAGGTCCCAAATGACGATAGAATTTGTTGCCAACAGAAATATATAGAAGGTGTTAAGAGTCTTCATCCCGGCGAAATTAAAATACCGCTAATTTTACATAATTACGTGATATCTTCAAATAGGTAAAAGATAATTGAAATATGGAACAAGAGCGCCCTAGACAATATTATTTTGCGTGAGATGCCGTTATCACAAGTCATCTAGCGGCTTTCCGTTTTCAGCTGTTTAGAAACGCGAAAATAAATGCCGATTTTCAAAATGGCTCGAAATCGAAAGCAGATAAGTGAGTCGTGATAACGGTTTCTCATGTAAAATAATATGGTCTAGGGCGTTCTTGTTCCATATTTCGATTATCTTATATCTATTTGAAGATACCACATAATTACTGTAAAATTAGCGGTATTTTAATTTCGCCGGGATGAAGACTCTTAATGAACTATAGCAACAATCTTGAAGAGGTGGTTTCATACATCAAAATAGGGGGAAATTTTTCACGTAGACCTGTAGGTAGAAAGTACATAGTTTCGGAGCAAGAGCCATCCAAAAGCGTGGAAAAGACCTTTCAGTTTAACGTCCCATGATTATGCCCTTTAGGACATGGAGACGATGAATAAGGCAAGTAAATGATTATTAAAAAAAAAAAAAAAACTGGTGAGATGAGAATGTAGGAGGAAACGGGAATACGCTGAGAAAATCCTCAGACATGAAATTACTTCACCGGGTATCGAACCAGGAACCACCCGGTGATAATCCCTCTACCAATGAGCCACCGTACCTCAAGAGTGGAGAAATGAATTGTAATGCGTTATTTCGAACACAACGAACTATGGAGTTACAGTCCACGGGACTCATTTCGTATTGCTATGCTATTCGCAAAATTGGAGGATTGCAACACAACGAAAAAATAATGTAACCACTAAGGTCCTCTTATACACTATAGAATAGATCCTAGGAAATCTCGTACGATTTATCTTTGGAAAAATGTTACGACATATCTCGTAGAAAATCCTACCCTTTTGTGCCATACACGTGAAGATTTTTCCTGTCTAGTCTGATTAGTGTTTGAAAAGTTCAATATGCATTTCTCACGAAATATTAAACTCATAGGTGCAGGGCCAACATATTTGGATTTCTTGTAAAATGTTCTTTCAAAATTATATTACACTTCACAAATTTGCGAGATCTAAAATAGGATAGCATCAGGATAACTACGCCCATGTTTGTCAATCGTTAAATTGTACACCTGATGTCGCTTAAATCGAAATCTTACGAATTTTCTTTCCCAAGTAGAGCTGCTCTAAAGAAGAGAAATCTCATAGGACCATCAAAGATTAGGAAATGACATGCGATCTGATGCCTTACACGTTGAGATTTTGACTAGGAAAAATCGTAAGAGATTTCCTAGGATCTATCCTATAGTGTATAGCAGGGCCCAAGCTGGTTATCGCAAAGTATAACGCAACTGCGCGTTGGTTTGACGTAAACTGTTGCGGCGAAGTGGTGCTCCATATTGGCGTGAAGGAAGTCAGACATACGCCATCCAAAAATGCATAATTCAGCAATGTGGAATGGTGCGCAATGAATTTCCCACAGGGGTAAGTCGTTGATATGCTTCCAGCAGAATCCCCAGATAAACACGTAGGTACTAAAGGTAAGTCCGAAGTAAGCAAAATTAAGCCTTGATATGAGTGAACACGGAATGCTTCGACAGGAAGCTGGAAGTGTCAGGAACCGCCTCGTGTTCGAAATAACGCGTGCTGCGATGTACTTTCTTATGCTTTGGATGGCCCTAGCTCCGAAACAGTCCACTTTTCTCCACATGCTCACATGAACTTTATTTTTATTTTTATTTATTTGTTTTAGCTTTAACGTAAGAATTCACCTTTTAAAGTTTTGTTGGTATAGTCCATTAACACCTTGTAGAAAGGGGCTTTTGTGGACTCACCATCAGGCTTATTATTCTCGAAGGGCTCGCGCTCAATAAATCTTAGTTATGCTCTCCCTAGTTTAGGGTGACCAAATCGTCAACTAGAAAAAACGGGACACTTTTTATATCTGAATAGTTTGCTCCCCTAAATACATTTTTTAGCCTCTCCGCTCTCTCTCTCTCTCTCTCTCTCTCTCTCTCTCTCTCTCTGTATCTCTCACAAAAAAGGATAAATTTACACTTTTTCGTTTTAAAACCTATTGAAAAGGTTGTGAAATTAATTAGATAACAAATAACTGTTAGCAGCTAACAAAAAATGAAATATTTGAAAACATTACTAAAAATATATGAGCGCTCAAATCTGTCATCGACAGGGTTTATAATTACTCTCAGCTTCGGATTCCAACTCCTTTTATTGGCATTTTCTTACTTTTAAACATTATTTCACTTACAACTAGCTTTCTATTTACTTTCACTTTTATAGTCTGTACCTTTGTTCCCTTTTCGTAGTGTGTTACATCTTAGTCAAATCACGTAAATACTGTACTGTGCTGATGACAGTTCCTCAATCTTCCACCGCCCGAAACAGGGAGTAAAAACAGATTACATTTGTTCTTCATACGACTTTCAGCCCCTTGCACTGTCGTCTGCGGAGTGGGGAGGCCTGATGGAAAACAGTGCAGCCACCACATCCAATATCGCAAACGTCGTAATGATGTTACTCAGTAATTAGACATAGGGCCTATTCTAATATAATCACATAGCTTAGAAAATAATAATACAAATTAGGAAATTTTAGGGATTCGATATATTTTTTGTACCCAATGTACGTAAATACGGGACATTTTGGCGTCCCGAGAGAATTTTTCGGGACACCGGGAATGGTAGTGAAAAAAACGGGACAATCCCGTTTTTACGGGACGGTTGGTCACCCTATCCTAGTTCAAAATCGCACTTGATTGTACTCTGTCGCCTTATCCTTAATGAAGCTTGCACGAGCTCGGTCTTGCGCCCATTTACCTCCTTAGGTTCACACTCGCTAAGAGCTCGTGCTGACTTTTCTCAATTGGGCTCTCACTCGCTTGTGCTCCCTCTTACTAATCTAATTTGGTCTCGCGCTCGGTGTAATCGATTCTCTCACTCTCAATTATTCAGCTCGAGAGACGGGCTCCCAAGTTTGGACATACTACCCTACAGGGCCACCCTGTTACATGCAGCGGCGAAAACTCATCCAATCTCTGGTGATTGTGAAATAGTAGTGTAACGTATATAGGAACCACCATTTAACATGTAACGATTAATTTATATTATACATATATTTTACGTTACATTCCAGCCCACAGTCCGTGTAAAATTTTTAAAATACGTATGTCACCACGATCAAATTACATTAAATCAGGCACGACAACTTATATTACTATTACCTTTATTCTCCAAAACTCCATTAATTATATTTTTCTTTTTCGGTTGTCATAGCAAGTTTAAATAAACAACTATTTGTTGTTATGGTAACTAAGAGCATCAATTATACATATAAAATCAACATATATTTCCAGCTACTAACATTAAATCTTACTTCTTTATATTTTGAATCAAGGTATATAGACTATTCTTTACTTCTTCTTCTTCTTCTACACGACAGATTGTGTATTTTTATGCACCGTTGCCCAAAACCAAGATATAAAAATGAAGAAATTACAAAATAGATATAGAATATAGTTATAGTAGTTGGTTTAACTATTTATTTATACCGGCGTATACGGCCTTAAGCCCGTTACTAATAAGGCATGATATCCAGCGGCGAGCACACTATCCGAGAAAAGGGGGCAAAAAAAGAAGCGTCCTCGAATCTGTATATGACGTACCATCCCGTCATTTATTGATGTGAATGAGGACAACCCGGGAAAACTCCCTCACCCTTTGGCTAGCCACCGTTTCGACCGAGTGCCCCCACCGGGAATCCAATCCAGAACAGCTCGCACCAAAGGTGAGAGTCTTAGCGACTAGTAGATGGAGTAACATTATCTCATTTATATGCTCCTGTTTTAGAGGCAAAAAGTAATATGCCGCCTTATGCAGAGTCGTTTTGACGGATGAATAACGTCATACTAAAGGCCTGACTATTACATGAAACATCTGTTAGTCGAACTCTTTAGTACGGCACTAATCCCACGTCAGAACGATTCTGCATAAAGCCCATGAAGTTTAATATCTTATTTGGAGATGCTAGACACAAAATTAGTATCATAGCTCTAAGCATTTGTTTCCAACTTTTTTTTAAAAAAAAAACTAATAAAACACTTTATTAAATACCCACATCACGACTCATTTGTTTCCTTTTTGTTAGTGAAATTTTTGAGTTTTACGTCCCACGGTTGAGCCGGCTAGGCTAAAGGAGACAGTGATAATCAGTAATGAATGAAATGGTGGAATGTAAAAAGTGGGAGGAAATGGAAGAACCCCGAGGAAACCCACGCACACGGTGTTTGTCCACCACAAAGTTCACTTGGCAGGAGCAGGGTTTGTACCCGGGACCCCATGCACCAGAGGTGAACGCTCTACCACTGTACCACCGCGGCCCCTCCTTTCTATTAATAATACCTAGAAATTATAGTAGTGGTTCTATGTAATACTGAAAATTATAGCTGCCACAGAAGGCGTTGACTAGTTCCCTACAGTCTATCACAAAAATGATTCTCACTAACAATTAAATGCTAGATCATTTTTTAATTGTAACATTTAGTGACACACACCCTATCGAACTGCGCGAAATACCAGTGCGTCGCAACGACCTATTGGGAACCACCGCTTTAAGGGAATTATGGTTGCCCAGATTTTCGTAATGAGATGTAAACGATACAGACACTAAAAAATAAAATTATATATATATATATATATATATATATATATATATACAGTGGCGGATCCAGGATATGATCAAGGGAGGGGCTAAACCATAATTTGCCGTTTTATCCAGTGTAAAGCAGAATTGAAGCCCATTTTATCCAGTGTAAACCTGAGCGTCAAGGGGGGGGGCTATAGCCCCGTAGCCCCCCCTTAGATCCGCCCCTGTATATATATATATATATATATATATATATATATATATATATATATATATATATATAATCCTTTGTCATCTGGCAACACTGGAAACACCAATAATAGTTTGTTTCTCATTGTGAACTTGATGTATTTGAATCGATTTGCAAGCTAAAACATCCTGTGAGAGTATTTTTCTTTTGACGTCATAGAACTTGGAAAGTTTGTTTTTGTCATTGATTTTTTAAATAATCGATACAATTCTTTTTCTCAGATGTTTCTTAGAACCAAGTAACGTTGTATGTTAAGTAGCTGTCCGTCTCTATGACACAAAATTAAAATTTTATCGTAAGGTGTTTTATGGCTTTACGTAAATTTGTAGTTTTATTATAAAACATAAAAGAATGTGAAACATTTGGACTGGACTGGAAATGAGACTCGAAAGAGTGGTGCAGATTAAGTGTAAGTTTAAATACACCACATCGAGACATACTCAAAACATAAGTTAGGAAAAGAGACTGGGTGTAAACAAATAACTGAATAACAAAGCGGGGCCCGCGGGGCTCAGTGGTAGAGCGTGGTGTGCATGGGGTCCCTAGTTCGATCCCAGCTCGGGCCAAGTGAACTTTGTGGTGGACAAACACCATGTGAGTGGGTTTCCTCGAGGTTCTCCCATTTCCTCCCACTTCCTTCATTCCACCATTTCATTCATTTTTCATCATCACTGTCTACTTTAGCCCACACAGCATAACCGTGTGACGTAAAATTCAAATATTTAATTTCCTTTTTGTCTGAATAACAAAGCGAATCAACCTATCTCGGTTTATTCAAAACAGGAATCTCCTTTATTCACACGCAACTTTGCAGGATCCAGTAACTCATAAAATGACTTCTGGAAGTCTTCGATTGTAATTGTGTTCAAGGTCCTTGTTCCTGTTTTCTGGATGATTATTGCATTTTGTTGCTGAAGATAGATTAGTTGCTTTGTGGAAGAAACTAATGAGAAAGAAATGGAATTTGAAAATATAACTAATCCAACTAAATAAACCTATATTAGAAAGGTTAGAACTCATCATTGACCTACTGTGGCCCGTCTCAAGTTCAAGATTTTCATCATCTTGGCTGATGAGATGCTCTGTAATAACGAGTTTCACTCTTTCACGTGTTAATATGATGTAATTATACCGGATGGTCATGATTTGATTGTGTGTGTGTGTGTATCTGTCTGTAAATAATCATAGTTTTCTCACCATAATCAGCATTTTCAGTATCTTTTTTGTTCACTTTTTTTTCCGGTCTTATCTTGGGAAATGAGTAATTACATAAGTAAGATATTGCATCATTTTGGAATCTCAGAACTTGGCGGAGACTAACTGCAAAATCATTAGATTCCCTAGAGTCAGTACTTTTAGTAAGTACAGTAAAGTCCAGAAATTTGTATAATCTGTTTCAGTATATACAGGGTGTTGCAAAATACATGTTACAATATTTCAGAGGTGAATCTACTCACAGAAACAAGAAAAAAATCTAGTAAATATTTCCTCGGAATCGCTTTGTTTTAGAGTTACATCCAACCGAAAGCGTGGGAAAATGAAGTTTGGAGGTGAATATCTCCAAAACTACTAGTCATTGAGCCGAGGCGACGTGTTATCTTCTTAGACTTGTAATTTGCTCCATTCAAAAATGCATGATTCAAAATATTTTAACAGTGATGCAAGGGATTCCTCTGCAGGAAGCGAGATTCCCAGATGTTCCGTTAGAATAGGCGGGTTCTCAGTGGCGTATTTACGATTTTGTTTAGGGGGGGGCTTTGCTAACTTTCGGGGTGGGCTTTGCCTGAAAATGTGAAAATTCTGCAAGATATTTCATATACTTTACTATAGTAAGTAAAATTTCGGGGGGGGGCTTAAGCCCGGAAGCCACCCCCCTAAATACGCCACTGCGGGTTCTATTCATGAAGTAAGTTACGCCGTTCTAGCAAGTAGCAAAAATTCGTTAACAGAATATCGATATCTTAAACAGAATCAAGATGGCGAAGGGTTTTTAGTGTGTTGTGTGTGTGATTGCATAACTACAGATGAGAATGATTGCGGTGAATAGACCCTAAAATTAAATTAAATTAAATCTTCAGTTTATAGACTCACGATCATACTGTGTGGGTTGTTGATTCTACGTGTGTTATCTATGGATATACAGGACGACTAAAAGAAACGGCAAATTTTGAAAATTAAATAATTTCATGTAAACATGTTTTAAAATAATTTATCTCATTTGATAGTAAATAGTAAAAATAATGCCATTTCAGAATACATAAAGCACAATTTATTTTTTTAGGATGACATCTTGCAGGAGAGCTCCTACTCAACTCAAACATTCCTGCAGTCTCTTCGTTACATTGTTCATGGTTTGACGTAACATCTCAACTGGAATTTCGGCAATTGCTTCTCGGATTTTGGCTTTCAATTCTTCCTTTGTACTGAGGTGGAAATGGGCTTCGTCTGACATCCACAGTTTGTTAATAAACTCCCCGTCCTCGTTTATCTGTTGAAGCATTAATTCACAAAATTGTCGTCGCATAACATGATCGTAGGGTTTCAGTTCCTGGACGATCTACAACTTGTGTGGATGGTATTACAAGTCCTGTACTAATATTCTTCGAACACTTGAACTCAGTGGCGGCGGTTGGACGTTAGAAGTGTGGGTGGGTGGGGGGGGAACTTGATCTGAACAATTTTATATCAATGTTAGGTTTCCTGGTTGTTTCTAACACTGTTTGATGAAAGGTTGTATAACTAATAGGATACTATATTTTTTTACTTCAAATTTCTATTTTATTAAGTAAATCCATAAGAGCAATACAGGTAGGTACTAGCCCTTTATACTCTTGTGTAAGAGTAAGAACGAAAGTGTAAGAAGATATTTGAGTTCTTGCTCATGAACATCTTAAAATTCTGTCTGGAAAATTGTGTGATCAGATTATTTAATAAATTTGCAAAATAAATAAATAGAAGAGATAATATATATTAATCACAATAGTAATGAATAATGACGCTTGTTTTGCACAAGTTATATTGAAACTGGGAATTAACGAACAATTTATAATTTTAATTCCACACATGCCATTAAATGAATGTTTTTAGTCTTAGAAAATGAAATACAGTAAGTACTGCAAGCATATGCTATGAAATTTAAAGAAATACGCAATTGCAATATTAATTGCTTTGAATTGCAATTAAAACGCAATTCCTGTAGCTTTCTTAACTCCATGGGAAGACAAATAACCAATATGTACTCACGCAACGGCAAACATAATATGGCACCATTTTTTCTATGAAACAGTAATACATACAAAACCTTTACCAGGGTGTCCACATTCTGGAAAATAAGTGAAAGTCAGGGAAAGGTCAGGGAAGTAAAAATTTATCAGGTGAAGTCAGGGAAATGGCAGATTGGTCAGGGAAAGTCAGGAGAAAATCGATTTAGGTCCATTGTTCAATTATTGAATTTATGAAATAGGGTTGATTTCTTTATGTTACTGGATGCAAAATGTGGTATTCTCAATGATGATATTGAGGGAGTCAGTGTTCTCTGATATAGTTGTTGAAACTAATTTTCTGCGAAAAACACATCTAACTACATCCTGGCATATTTGCTCAAAAGGGTAGACGCTGTTCTAGAAAAATTGCATGGTGCCAAGAGGATATCTGGACAAGTGGCTGAGAACGCGAATAGTATCTCCAGCTCACAGTGAAAGCTCAGATTGAAGAATTTAAGGAACACTCGAATGAATTCATAGCCAATGATAGAGATGGTATTGGACTTGATGAGGTTTTTTTTTTTTTTTTTTTTTTTTTTTTTTTTTTTTAAATACTTAGTCTAAGGAAATGGGAAGAACTTCGTTGACTTATGGTCAGTTATGAAATGTGTTTTATCTTCTTTCACGGAAACGCATTTTTTGAAAGTGATTTCACACTAAATAAAATTCTCATTGTTGACAACTTACAAGAAGAATCTCTGGTGGCTCAACGGATATATGATTCTGTGATTAAAATAGGTGGATCATCAGAATTAATAATTACAAGAGGTATGATAAATTCAGTGAGAATTTCAATGAGACAATATCAGGTTATTTGGAAAAGAAAAGAGAAATAAATGCTAGAGACAAGAAGAGGAGAGAGAAACGGAAGATTCAACAACAACTAAAGGAGCTGGAGGAAGAAAAGAAAATTAACCTGCGAAGACAAGGATATTCAGATCAATGAGAAGAAAACTATGCGAGAAAGGATGAAAACAAATTTCTAAATTTGTTGCATTTAACAACTGCACCAGCAAAAGTATGTGTCACATAATGTGTGTGTGTGTTTTTTAATAATCAGCAAAATCATGTATGAACTGTTTATTACTATAGGCAATATTATAATGCTGTGTAATTGGTATTATAATGTGTAAGCATATAATGTGTATTTTTTTTTTTTTCATATATTAAGTACTCTGTATACTGCACACTTTCGTTTGTAACTTTACATTTTGTGTAATATGTAGGCCTAATCAATATCGGCCTAATGCACATGTTTGTAAATTTACATTCCTTTGGAAAGAAAATTGAAAAAGAAAGAAACAGAAGTGGAATAGAACAAGTTCAACTATGGGGAGTGTGGAGGCTGGGGTTTCTTCCTTTTTTCCATATTTTTAAGTCATTCAGAGGTCAGGGAAATCTGGAACTTTCGTCATGGAAAGTCAGGGAAAAGTCAGAGATCTTTTCTCCAAATTGTATGGACACCCTGTTTACATTTCCAAATGAAATTATATAAATTAGGGCGTTACTTCAAAAAAGTGGGGGAGGGCAACTGCCCCCTCTTTCCCTCCCCTAATCGCCGCCCATGCTTGAACTATGCAACTGCAAGATGCTGAGTGACGACGAATTGACCGACGTGGACTTCTTATGACATCATCTCGAACAGCTTGGATATTGTCTGGTGTACGCACAATTCGCGCACGGTCTGGAGGTTTCTTTTTCATTGCTGAACCAGTTTGCTCGAAATTATGTATCCATGTTTTAATTGCATGTGGTCATGGAACACGATTATGGCTTTCTAAGTTAAAATGACGGCGGAATTCTCACGTGTCCCCTCCACAGTGTAATTGTTCTTGTAAAACGCTTTGATCGCGAAAGCACTTTGCACACCACTTCAAGCATTCATGATGGCAGAGTGTCGCTGACAGGCTGGCGTATGTTATTCAGTGTTACCAAATGCCCACTGTTGCCAACATAACTTTCAAAATTTCCCGTTTCTTTGAATCACCTTGTATTTACCTTAAGCGTTCATAATATTGTAGAACAGTAACATACGCAAGGGAAATTCGGGATTTAAACCTTACCCCTTTGAGCAAGGCATTATTGAAAAAGAAACATTTACTGTATTAAGATACGTTTACAGAAATTAAGAAACGTTTACGTTTGCCCTAAAAAGAAATGAAATTAAGTCCTTGAATCCCCTCCATTTGAAATTCTTTTTACGCCACTGTTGTAGAATTATTGTTATATTGTTCAACTGCATTTTCGCGGGGGGGGGAGGTGGCTCAGTGGTAGAGCGCTCACCTCCGGTGCTTGGGGTCCCTGGTTCGATCCCAGCTCGCGCCGTGTGGGCTTTGTGGTGGACAAACACCGTGCGGGGTTCTCCCGTTTCCTCCCACTTTCTTCATTCCACCATTTCACTCATCTCTCATTATCACCGTCTCCTTTAGCCTAACCGGCATAAGTGTGGGACGTAAAACTTAAAGATTTTTTTTTTTTTTTTTTTTTTTTGCATTTTCGCGGAATAAGAAAGTATTAAAGATCAAATCGTTTCTCATACACTCATACTCTCAAATGCGTACTGCTTTCGTGTCTAATATTCGCTCTGCATCATTTTTTTGTGCACAATAGCATATAAATATTGAGTTTTGTTTTCCTTGACTTTCTCACTCTGTTCAGTTTACATTTCTGTCTTGAACATGACTTTTTTTTTTTTTTTTTTAACCCTGTCCATCAATCAACTATTTGTTCCCTTTGTAGGTCGATCGGAGTCGCAATACTTTATTCAAATGTTCGTGGGCGCCACTTCTGTATATACCGCAAAGAATTGTCAGACATCAAAGTTTTTATCATAGAGCTAGTACGTAGTTTTCTTTTATAATCTAAAGACAGGTCCAAAAAAAATTATTAAAAGTTTCCCTAAAGACATTTTGTTTACTTATATGCCGTTCAATGTTTGCCTTTATTTTAAATTCAATTTTCTTTTCTTTTTTGATTGAAAGACCATGATCTCTTGCGTACGGATAGGATAAAATCAAATTGTAATTCTACTGTACAGGGTGATCATAAAGTCCTGTTATCCACTATCGCGTGTCCACATATGCATAGATGGTCGCATTGTATTACTGTAGACTCATATTAGAGGACAACTTTCTGAGGTAGTGTGAATATTCCGTACTATTTATTCCAGAGTGTCTGTGTGTACAGCATAGTACTTTTTTTTGGCGAACGTTCGACAGATGCTGCATCCACCGCACACGTGTCCAGTCATGTTGGTGATCCTCCTAAGCGAGGCTTATCTTTTATGCAACCAGTTGTAAAGAGTTTTTTCTCTACTGTAAAATTGTTGGTTTTGGAGGGGAAAGTTTCTGAAATCTTACAGTGAAATTATGCTGAATATCTTTCATTAATTTTCTTGTATGAAGTCGTTCGTGAACCCAAGTGTTCATTACGATCCGTTCCTCCATGGAGTAAGTGGGCTTATCTACCATGATTTAGATCTATATCAGTACCTGCAACAATAAGAAACAGCAATTCATTTATATCTATACGTATTACATAGGAGTAACGGGATTTTGTGATCACTTTGTGCACACTTTTGCTGTTATTTGTTGAAATTTAGTCTCTTTTCAGCACCGAGTTATAAGAAATGCAAATCTATAATCTAGAATTAGAACCACCGTAATGATTTCGAAGCGTTCCCACTGGGACTCGAATCTGGGACCACATCCTCCAAAAAAACATGCATGCTAATATCTGGATTATCGGGGAGGGCTCTGCACAGATTGTTTTCCAATGAGTGTGTACTTTCCGTGTGTAAAGATAAAATTTTATCTATCTAAAAATCATTATCATCGTCATCATCATCATCATCATAGGTATTTTGCCATTATTGGCAGATCACTTATCGTAAACTTAGAAGCTTTCGTACACCACCATCCTCACTAACTTCATCGTCATGATAAAAATTTTACTTGTTTTTATACTGTCCATCATCTATTGCCTCTTTCAACTTCTCCCTCATTTTCCTGCCAACGAATTTTCTAGCGCTCCCCAATTGATAGTTCCTTCTCAGTCAATATTCCAACCAGTTTCCTTTTTTCTTTTAATTACATCTAAAATTATTCTTTTCTTCCTTACCATTTCCAATACTTCCTCATACACCTTCTTCGATCCAGCTAATTGTTTCCATTTTTTTCTACACACATTTCGGGAACAGGTCAAAACTCCCACAGCCAAAACCCACACACTCAAGAAATGTCAAACGCCCACACAAATAGTCATAAACCCCACACAAATGGAAAATCTCCCAAATACACGAACGGTCATAACCCACACAGCCAAAACTCCCACACTCAAGAAATGTCAAAACGCCCACACAATCGGTCATAACTCCCACACAAATGGACAAAATAGCCACACATAGCAACGGTCACAATCCCCACATAAATGGACAAAAACCCCACACAAATGGACAAAACTCCCACATGCAGAAATTGTCACAACTGCCACACAAATGGACAAAACCCTCACACAATCGGACAAATCTCCCACACTTTGAAATGATCCTGGTTGCATGTCTTGCCCTTGTACTTTTTAATAACATTTTTTATTCCACTTAAACTGATGTTGCAACTATTCTTCTTGCACTGTTGTCTAATGACAGAAACACTAAAGTGGGCGTCATAAAGAGCCGCAACAAAGACGTGAAATCACGATCATTTCAGAGTGTGGGGGATTTGTCCGATTGTTTGGGGTTTTTGTCCATTTGTGTGGCAGTTGTGACAATTTCTGCATGTGGGAGTTTTGACCATTTGTGTGGGAGTTTTGTCCATTTATGTGGGGATTATGACCGTTGCTATGAGTGGCTGTTTTGTCCATTTGTGTGGGAGTTATGACCGATCGTGTGGACGTTTTGATATTTCTTGAGTGTGGGGGTTTTGACCTAGACCCCACTTTTCGAATGTCTCCAGTCTTTCTTCATTCTTTTTGCATAATGTCCATGTTTCTACTCCAAAGAAAACAACACTCTACACCAAATATTTTATGAATTCTTTTCTCAACTGTTTATTCTACGTCCTACAAGATAGACTTTGCTTCCTCCTAAATGCTTCGTTTGTTGAGAATCCTGTTCTTGCTTTTTGTTTCACCTTCTCACTTCATGTCCTTACTAATACTACCCAGGTATAGAAAACAAGTAACTTGTTTTACTTTTTCCTCTCCCACTTCTATATTTGCTTCCACAATCCCTTCGTTCCAAGCATTGGTTTTGCCTTCCTAACACTTATTTTTATCCCATATTATTTACAGGTTTTCCTCAAGTTTTCTATCGTATTATTATTATTTTGAGATTCAGTAACAAGCCTCCACATCACATTCACACCGTATGCACCTTAATTATTCTTAGTCCAGTCAAAGAAGGAAAACGGGACAGAGTCTTTTAGGAATCATTTAATTAAATACAAACATTACGAAAAATAAATCATGTACATTGCAAAGCTAATGATTATTGCAAACACACACACACACACACACACACACACACACACACACACACACACACACACACACACACACACACACACACACACACACACACACACACACACACACACACACACACACACCACACAAAGCAAGAGCAAAGCAAAGCTCTCTTCTACTCGCTATGGCACGCTGGAGAATGGCAAGCGCTGGCGACGAAGAAAGGCAAGCGCTGCTTGATACGCTCAGAAACGTCATCACAAAAGATGGTGGAGACGTCCGAACTGCAGACTGAATGCCCTTGCTTTGCAGCATATTTTTGATCTTATATCTTTTCCTAGGCAGAACAGAAATTCCTGCTCTGTCTAATCTTTTCAAAAAGGGATATTTAGATTTCAGGGAAATTTAATAATTATTGTTTCCACAACAATTGTAGTTGCTTCGAATTTCTTTTGATTTTCGTTTATAATTTCAGCGTCCCTGAAATTGAATTAGCGATCACGTACCACCATTAGATACGTTTTTTTTTCTTTTATGAAGAAACTTTGAAAGACAAGCTTGCAATTTATATTAAGGTCCAGCAAAACTTCAGAGACATCTTTCTTGATCACATTGTCACAGTAAAAAAAAAAAAAAAAAAAAAAAAAAAAAAAAAAAAAAAAGTGAAACTTGTAAGTTTGCACGTTTATGTCCTTAACTTAAAACATTTCACGTTTTCTACTGTAACACTGTGATCAAGGAAGATGTCTCCGAAGTTTTGCTGGGCCTTAATATAAATTACAAAGCTGTCGTTCAAAGTTCCTTTAGAAAAGGAAGCAAGACAAAAGTAACTTGCTTTCTTAGTTTTTAAAGAATTTAGTTTGCCAAAAGAAACTCCTTTAATGCTTACTCTGTCCGTATGTCCGCCCGGAGACAAAAATCTCAAAGACCTATTTGATGGATCACCAGAATGTAGAGAATTAAAACAGTTACGTTCAAGTTCGTTGCTACTGGTTATCCATGCAGTTAATTTTAAGATTGGTCAATCAAAAATCGACTCCAATGCATAGACTGAAATAGTGATATCGTCATTTGCTCTTCCTTACCATGGTGATCGCCATGTTGTTTTCTAAACAAATGCATGAAGTGATAGGAATACTATGAAGTATACTGTTAATAAGAACACACATTTAGCAATAATTTTAGAATATTTTGAAGACAAAGTAAAGTTGACAGGAAAAGATACAGATTAAGAATATGAGTCCACTATTTAGAAAATTTACGAGTGAAATCTAGTAATTAACAAAGTAACATATAATGAACCTTTTTCTACAGGGGGCACATCTCTAGGTAATCTAAGATAAAAATTGCATAAGTAATGCCAACACTATTACCAGGTAATGCACAATGAACAAAAGCAATTACACGCAATGCAAATACTCGTAAGGTACAGACTGATGAGCTGTCGGCACAATGAAAATAGAAAAAATACTTGATTTGTCTGCAAGGAGAAATAATAGTTTACTTTAAAAGCTTTGATGTTAATTATATTGGCGTATTCAGATATTTTACGCCCACCCATTAAAATATGAGTACGTAGTTATAGTCGCTACAAAATAAAGAAACAATCAATTAAAATAATAATAATAATAATAATAATAATAATACACGGAGCTTGTAACCATATGCGTTCTGAGAATTTTCAATCTGGACCAATTTCTGGTCGGTTAACATGCATCGGATCTTTCCTTATATTTCCTACTTACCTTAAAAATATAATAACAAGAAAACATCCAATTATGAGGGTTCAGCATAAGTTTTAAATACTATTTTTGCAGACCTACGCGTTTGGAATGTAATGTGTGATACCGATGATACTAAATAAAAATTTTTCCACAATTATTTAAATTTAATATCCGATAATAAATAAGCTAAATATATTTTGACACTTAACGTAACCTCTAAATGTATAAAACACAAAATCTGCGATATCACGGGAAATATTTCGCTTTCAACGCTTGACATATTTTTACATATTATTTATCTAATTGCTTGCTTTTTCTATGTTTTCGTAGTTTCATTCATTGGAATCTTTTTAAAACATATATGTGTTTCTTTTACTCTCATGTTTGTAATCCGGAAGTTAACACGTCACTGTTTTCGCTTTGTACTTAGGTTCTAAGGCCATGTTGTTTAGAAAATAAAACTATGATCACCATAGCAACGAGATGGATGTGACGTCACACTATTTCAGTCTATTCCTATTGGAGTAGTTATGGATATTTATCCTTGGTTGTTAGACTACCCGCAGTGGTGTTAATTTTAGCGGGTTAGTATAATGTTCAGGATTCAAAGTACTAATCTATCTGTGAAATGAAGTGCTATAATGAAACGCTATAATGGCGTTTCTGTAGATTATAATATCCTCTTCTCTTTTCGAGTAATTCTCCAAGTATAAATGTGTACTGAACAAGTTAGAGTTTATGTAGTTGTGATTGAGTGCAGGATCCATTATGGAGGATAATTCGTCATTGTAACTTACAGCGAAGTCTAGAAGCTCGATCAAAATGTATGTACAATTTTCTTGCTGGAACAGGAACAACAGGACCTTCAAATTTGGTAAGTGATAATATAATTAAAATGACATTACATTTCTTTGGAAGGGGGAGTATGTTACGAAAGTATAATCTAAGGCAAAAGTACCCACTTTGAAATAACCTCACTCAAATAAACTTACGCTCTTGAAATAAACTCACGCTCACAACACCATTTCGACCTCACGCTCACTCGACTTCACATTCACATCGTCAACCCGACATCACGCTCACTCGACCACACGCTCACAGAATCACCTCGACATCACGCTCACATCATCATCCCGACATCATACTCACTCGACCTCACGCTCCCAACATTCTTTTAATCTCACGCTCACTCGACCTCAAACTCACAATATCATTCCGACATCACGCTCACTCGACCTCACACACACATCATGATTTGGAACTCCCACCTATTCAACCTCACGCTCCCATCTATTCAAGTGAGATCGACGGAACACGACTACCTAACTCATGAGCGCCGACGTCACAAGTTCGGGCATCTTTGGCCTAGGGTACCTGAGTATGTTAATGTAGTTCTGAAAACAATTTCAACGATCTAGGATCGTATAAAGTTAATATAGCTTTCGAAAGTTGCAACAAGAGTGTTATTTGCCAAGGAAGTTCGAATAGAGAAAGTCCAGGATTGTAAAATTAATATTACCAAAAAAAAAAAAACAGTTAATTTTTGTCTCACTAGAATTAATAGACTACACATACACAGCCAATTGAAACATATTTTAATAAAGAAGAACCCTTTCTGCACTTTGTTGTTGTTTTTCTTCTTTTTTCTCTTTACTGATAGTATAAAGATCGTATGATCACAAATGGTGTGATTGATAAGAGGAATATTTCATAGAACTTGTCTGGTGACCACCTGCTATATCATGCAATAAGTACAAAAGTTAACATCAGGCTCATGGATCCAAAGACATTTTGTACTAGGAAAGGAAGAAAATGAGAAATGCAAGAGTAATTTCCTTGGTAATAACCCCAGAATGTTAAAAGTTCTAATGTTTCAGTAACATATAGTTTATTTTTCAAGGGCAAGGTCTAAAATTTGGCATGAGCACGTGAGCAGTGGAGAGCTGGCAACGCTGCATTGATGTGATCCATAATGATAAAATTAGGTAATTTTCTTCATTAAAAAAAGAAAGAAAAAGAAAAATGTAGTAATATTGAAGCACGAGCTGGACACGGTTTATAAATGTGTGTGTGTGTGTGTTTTTTAATGTCTACTTATAATTAAGTTTCTCATTATATAAAGTTAGATCTTTGAGTCAATTAGAAAGTAGCCTTTTTGTTCTGAAAAATTGAATGATTCATGCATGCTTAGAGGATGTTCAAGTTGTTATCACGAGAATATATATTTCTTTAATTTCAAGAGGAAGAAGAAGTGCTATCATTCTTATCTTACCTTTTACTAGTAAAGAAGATTAGCTACTATAGGCAGGCTTCTAACAAATCACAACATTTTGAAAGCTTAAGCAGTCAACAGAAGTTCTGTAAGTGAGATCATACAGGTTCATACTCTAGCAGAACAGATAGGAGACATAATAGTGGGGAATGTTTGATTAGATGCGAGGTGTGATCAAAAAGTACAGTGAATCATTTTATTGGAAACAAAGTAATAAGCTTACATGAAATTTGATTTAATCTACTTCAAAGTAATGTCCTTGGCTAGCAATGCACTTAGCCAACGTTGAATCCGTGACTGGAAGCAATTCTGGAAGGCTTCTTTTGGAAGGGCGTTCAGCTGCTCTGTCGTGGCCCTCTCAATGTTAGGAATGCTGTCAAAACGTTTTCCTTTAAGTACAGTTTTAATTTTTGGAAAGAGCGAGAAGTTGCATGGTACCAAATCTGGTGAGTAAGGTGGATGTGAACAGACAGGAACATTTTTTCAGCCAAAAAACTCGCGGATCAAAAGGAAGGCGTGGTACCGCGCGTCTTCGTAGTAAGGAAGGAAGCCATTTGCCATTTATTTTGTGGTTAAAATGCTTTTCCGGGACTCATAGGAAATGTTTCGTTCTTCGGAAAGCTCTCGAATAGTCATTCGTCTGTTTGAACAAGTCATTTTTAGCATGTTTTCATTTGTTCTTGACGCCGAAGTACGTCTCGATCGCTACTCGTTGTTAATCGGCCCCTTGCCATTTTTGAATCGCTCATACCAGTTGTAAACAGTCTTCAATGCCACCCCTTCATCACCTACACTGATTTTGACATTTCGTGAGCTTCTTCTTCACTTTTTTCAGCTTAGAACAAAACAATGGTGGCGCGCGAAAGACATGCTTAACATGTCGTCACGCTTCTGCTTCTGGAAGCCAACTATCTGGTCACAATTCATTCAAACTCTACACTGACTGTACCAAAGATTTAGGCTATCAGGCTTACTAATTGAAATGGTACAATATCGATAGATGGCACTGTGCAACTACATTCACTGTGCTTTTTGATTACATCTTGTATGTGCCAACATTGGTCCTACGTTGTAATCAGTCGCCTTGCCGAACATTTGCCAACCAATGCAATTGCCAACGTAGCTTTTTCCGAAAGAAGTAAAATTTCGATTAGGAGTGCGAAGTCGAAACCATTGGATAAATGATGGCAAATAGTTGGTTGTCCAACATACATTTAAACTACGTTGAACCAACTGTATAATCTACAAAGTAGCCTTGTCTGTATAAATAATACCTCCCAGATGCGTACATTCCCAGATCCGTACATATCAAAACCCTTCCCAGATGCGTAAAAGTGCCATGGCCGATGACATGACATATTTTGACATTGATAAAAATATTTCCCATTTCCGTACATGTTTAATAACTGACACTGTTTCTGTGCATTTTAAATAAAGTTTAAGGAGAGGAAGATATGAAATTGCATGCTGAAGGAAATACGAAAAGATACGTACATGCTTTCCATACTGTTGTAAGGTTTTTTTCTGTTTTCTTTCTTTTTCTTTCTTTCTTTTTTTTTTTTTTTGACTCAACTCTTCACGTTAAATTCAAATTCGACCAATGTATCCCCGAAATGTGTTCGATAAGTCGGTTCTTATAAAGAGTCTTCGTTGAACTAGTGTCTGGATATTCTATGATCTTGGTCCATTTGCAGTAGGCCATTTACCGTAATTACCACCACTTATATGTAATTCTTATCAATATATATACACGATTTACAGTTTATGACAACTTCTGAATATATGAAAGTTCAACCAAACATTAACTAACATCTTTTGAAACATCAAAACTACTTTTTTTTTTTTTTTTTGTCAAGCTGTACATATACTTTCTTTCTTCTTTTACCTTGCAAGCTGAGATACTTTCTGTAGAATTTTCTAGTCCCTGGTCAACGAAATAGTCATAGAACTTCTCAAGCTTAGAGGATATATTCTTGAATAGACAGCCAATCACTGTCGTCTATTTCTAACGGAAGAGAAGCTAATGAGGCACACATTCGAACCTGAAGTCTAATATCATCATTGTTTTTTGTAATCTGTAACCAAGGCCAAATCCTGCATCTTACGCCAAAGACACTGGTTAAAGTGAAAATTGCATCCACTTATGGAAGCTGAAGGGAAAATTTTCCGAAAAGATTTTATTACTGCTTCCTTGAAGTCTCCATTACAACTTCAGAATTCCAGTTCAGGACCTCTTTCTTTATTAGTGAAAAGAACCTTTCATATACATGCTTTCTCTTGTTCGGGAGAAATCCAAAAACACTGGAATCACATTAGTTTCCTCCATTGAACTTCCAATACCTGCATGAATTACAGAAAATTGGGAGAAAAGTTTGCTGTAGCTCTTAAACGTGCCATCAATAAAGAAGATCGTGTTGGCCTGCTACGCAGTCTGCAAAATGAAACTATTCAAGGACTTATTCGCTGTGGCTGCTACTCGAAATGGTACCTTTAGATTCCCTATCCCCCTCTGCTCAAAAACTAACACAATTTCACAGAAGTAGTGCCAGCTCTTCAACCTGTACGGAAATGATAATTCTTTTAAATCGCTTTTAAATCATGACACTTCATTGCATGTGGCACTTGTACGGAACTGGGAAGGATTTTGACATGTACGGAAATGGGAATGTACGCAAGTGGGAGGACACCACTTTGTAAAGTCAAAACGACAATTTATAAAATTACAATATCCAGCAAGAGCCCATACAAATTAGAAAGGGATCTTTCAAAGCTTTTTTTCTTTATGGCAATCTAAACAGCAGCCAGCGCGGAAAACGTTTTATTTTAATTTGTAGACTTGTTTCTAGTTTTTTAAAAAGTATTTTACATATTTTACGAGTCACGTAAAAATCCTTTTTTTTTTACGTGTAATTATTCAGCCTTGGCCAGTGAAGTGTGATCTATCATCCACAGCTCACGTCATGCCAGATTACAGTGGTTTTAGGGATCATCGCAGTGGCGTAGGGAAGGGGGGGCCGGAGGGGCCGGCCCCCCCCAAAGAGGTCCGACAATGTACTTTAGTACTTTGATGTTTGTAATTTTTTATATAGTTTTATGTTTATATATTTTTTTGTTTGTAATTTTTCTATATGTACCTATAACAGCACTTGGGCCCCCCCAAACACACATCCTGGCTACGCTACTGGATCATCGTGACTAGACTCAAGGGAGACTGTCCAGTGTTATATTCTCAGATGGATCACTGTCCTCTGTGACAAATGATTCCTGACATCACATGGTGTGTACAGAACGAGCAGCATACCCTTCACAGTATATTCGTAAGCGTAAACAGATATGGGCAGATATAATGAAAATTGGAAGAAAATCAGTACACATCTTCGACGCAGATCTATATATTTTCCCTGGTACATTAAATCCTATCTTCGTTTGCATAGATAATAATGCCTGTCCACATAAAAGTACCCAAATTAAAGACACTCGAGAGAGTGAGGATGTCAACCGTATGAATTATGCAACATTTTCCTGGAACTTAACCCCATCAAACACGACTCGGATGCTCTCAGAAGACGACTTGCATAGAAGATGTCATCACTCCAGACCCTTCAGACTCAAAGCTTTTCTCGAGGAAGAATGGAACAACATACCCCAGGTTTCCCTGAGCATTCTCATCGAGAGTATGCTCCACATGTGTAGGTTCCTGTGGTAGCCATACGCTTTACTCATGTAAGCAGAACTCTCTGCACTCATGACAATTTGCAGTTTTTTCCTCTTTTATATCGCTTTGATGTTTCTTTGCATGACAGGGAATCCTAGCTATATTTTGATAATTAAACTGGACTCATATATGTAGATAGTCATATATTGGTCACTTGGTGTATCTGGATCATGTTCCCGAAACTAATGGATCAACATGTGTTTATTCCCTTGCAATTCTCAAGTTGTGTGTATTCCGTCCTTTCAAATTACAAATATTTAAATTTTACCTCTGTGGCGTGATTAATTTCTTCCTGACTGAAATTATAATTAAGATTACATTTTATTAACCTTTGCCCCTTGCTGCAATGTGCGTAAACTTACTAACATCTTCACTTTCAGTGACACAAGAACAAGAAATGGCCTTGGCAATGACATGTTGACAATCAAATGTAATTAAAGTTTCATTAAAAACATGAGTTACGAAGTCGATTTGCATTTTTAACATGACAGTTGAATAAAATGACATTAAAATGAATGACAATACTAATGACAGAGGTCATACATTCACTCTTTTATTTCATTGAAGAGGAGAATGCATATATAGGAGGGTGTTTCACTACGCATGAAGCATGATATATATATAAAATCTAAATAGGCATATATAGGCACATATATCATCAAAGGAAAACGACTGAACCGTTTGAAGTGAATTTTTGAACATAGTTAATGCAATTCAGTGGCCTAGTCAAAGGCTGACCCGGCTCAAGCTTCCCTTCCTAAAGTACAGCGATTCCGAAAATGATTCTACTTACATTCGTCGGATGCTGTTCCATTTGTGATTCCCACATTACCAACATTTTAAAAAAGGCTATCACAAAAACAAAAATTGTACTGACATGTTCCAAAAACTTACTTTGCAAAAGCTCTATCTATATACAGGGTGTTTGAAAAAGAACTCCCTAGTTTTAAGTATAAATTTAATTGGAAAATGAGTGAAAACATACAACAATGAGTACATATGAAAGATAATTCCTTCAAGTTTTGTTTAATGTTTGTAGACTTCAACGTGGGATCCATTTGTGGCGCTGTACACGTCGAGATATTCCACTTCTCGCCATGTATTCACCAAAATTTCAGATGTAACTGTCCCAACCGCCGCGACGATTCTTTCCCGTATATGATTGATGTCTCTGATATTTTCACTGTACACAACACAACCGTTATAACTGACTCAGTTTTCACAAGCCAAATAACACATTGCGCTTTCTTTTGCGGAGCACACATTGTTGCTGAGTTGCTCTGCACTGCACGCCTGCCTGGACTAAACATAGGAAACGGAGAAAAAAAAAAAAAAAAAAAACAGCACTGGTGCCGTCTCAAGGTCAAGCAGACCTGCCAACTGCAGGGGAGCCAAACTTGGGGAGTTGATGAATCAAACACCACAAACTAGAATAGTGTATGTCACTTTGTACAGATTCTAGGGCACATTAAAACTAGGGAGTTCTTTTTCAAACACACTGTATATAAAAATGAAAGCGACTTTTATGATGTCACAACGCTTTACTCCTATGCCCCTATTTCATATGAATTATGTTATTTTTACTGTAAAATTGCAATTTTCATGACAACTTATTGTAATTCTGCACTATAGTTCCAAGTTTCTGTTATACTGCTATTTAGTATCAAAATAAACATTATTTTTCTGCCGTTTGAAGAACTTATATAACGTTTGTGGAAGATAAGTTTTCCTCTAAAGAACCATAAAGACGCCACTGCCCACTTCACTCATCTGTATTACCTTACGCCATAATATGTGTGAATAATTACCATACATAATATAAAATGAGAAAAATTATGAAAATTTAAATAAAAATAAATAAAAATTTAGAAGTGGAATATATTACACATATGTAGTCATGAGTTTGATGTGCAACAAATGGAGGTTTGTCTTTGAATTCAGAGTCAAACATTTTGATCATGCAGACCTAACAATTTTTAAAAATAATATTTGGATCATTCTCATCTACATTATAAAATTGAAAGTGACTATGTTTGTGACTCTTAATCTCTTGAACCACCCGACCGATCTCGATCAAATTTCTGTCGTAGATGCAGTTCTGGCCTGGAAGTGTTTTTATTGTTTCACTTTTTTGGCGGTAAAACTTAGGGGAGGGGGAGAAGGGGAGTTATAAAAAAGAAATAAACCTTAATAACTCTTGAACCAAACAATCAATCTCGATCAAATTTTTAACTAGATGAGGTTCGGGCCTGAGATGTTTTTTTTTTTTATTATTATTATTATTTGTTTCACTTTGACGGAAGAACTTAAGGGAAGGGGAAGGGAGGAGGAAGATATGTAGAAATAAATAAAACTTAATAACTCTTTAATCACTGGACCATTCTCGATCAAATTTTCAACCTAAATGAAATTCGAATCAGAGATAGTTTTTGTCATATCACTTTCACGGTGTAACTTAAGGGAGGGGAAGATACATTTAAAAATAATTGAAAATGACCGATATTAGTGTCGAATCTATAGATTTTGGGGTCGCTGAGATGAACAATGACACTTCTGATGCCGTTTAAATCCAAATTGAGCCCCATAACTTGGGGGAGGGGGAGATATATAAAAATGATGGAAATGACCAATATCAGTGTCGAATTCATAGTTTTCAGTAGCTGAGATGAACAAGACACTTCCGATGCCGTGCCTCGCAACATGGGGAGGGGAAGAGTATATAAAAATCATCGGAAATGATCGATATCGAAGTGCCCTTTAGTAATAGTAAAAAATGACTGACTAACATGACATATTAGACCTATTATTTTTTCTTAGTTTAACTCAGCGAAACGGGTGATTGATTCCAGTACTTCCTAAATCTAATATTTACACTTTTTACTCGTATATATATATATATATATATATATATATATATATATATATATATATATATATATATATATATATATATATATATATATATATATATATATCGAAAATGCTCCTTCTATAGGCACTTTCCGCATTGCAAACTGCATCACTTCGAATCCAGACAACGCTTACTTGGATCCAGCATATGTGCTTCTAAGGCCCGCTATACACTATGAGATAAATCCTAGGAAGTATCTTAGATTTTTCCTAGAGTCAAAATCTCATCGTGCATGGCATCACATCGGATGTAATTTTCTATGTTCTGAACAATCCTATGAGATTTTTCTTGTTTAGAACACACACTGTTTCGAAAAGAAAATTCGTAAGATTTCGATTTAAGCGACATCAAGTAAGATAAAGTGAAAACAAATTTGTTTTCTTCCCGCCAGCAGAGATGCTATTTGCGAACTTATTAGTGCATACGAGGAGCATACATTTTTGTGTAATACAAAGTCAACGCTCTACCACAAGAGACATGCAAAACGGAAGGCACTGGAAAACATTGCTGGCCGAGACCTGGCACCTCTTCGGAGGATGTGAAACAGGAAAAATCTTCATATGTATGGCACAAAAGGGTAGGATTTCCTACGAAATATGTCCTAATATTTGTCCTACAATAAATCCTAAGATATTTCCTAGGATTTATCTCATAGTGTATAGAGAGCCATAGCCACAGACGAGAATCAGAACAGAAAGTGTTGATTTCTCTGCTCCCTGGTGGATATTTCTTAAAGTGAAAAGCCAATGCGAAAGATATATATGAAAAAATTGATATGTATGTCAATTTTTCATTGTCATTTACTTTCATTTATTCGTACTTTCGAATCGAAATCCGTTCATTCAAAATTTCATCTCATTTCAAATACTTTGAAGCCAAAACGTAGAAACATAAAAGCTTAACATATACTCGACCATGTTACAGAATATATGGTAGCTTGTTGTATCGAAATACTCTTCAGTGAGTAAATCATGTGCCGAAAAACATTTCCCGACACGAGTCTTTAATTTACTATCTAATTTCGTAGACACTGGAAAAAAATCTACTAATGACCCTCTGTTTGTATTAATGTAGAACACGTCTGCATTTCGTTTACATTTTACACAGCATTATATTTTCTTCATTTGGCAAGTAATTTTTAAATGTTAGTACTTCTCACAATTTTATTTTTGGCCTGGACATTAAATGAGAAAATAAAGTTCTATATAGGACTTCCTATAATTTCACAACCTTGCCCAAGCAGCACAGAAACTAGGGGTCACATTATGTAGCTGTCTTCGCAAACTTTTGAGTACAACAACGCAATACATAAAAAGGGGGGAGTCATTGGTATGCCGACTATTGGAAACGAATACATAAATTTTGCGTGGCGTTGACGCAAAACATAACGTAATGTGCCCGTAAGTCTGGCAGTGGCAAATGGTAGGCTGCCCAACGACCAACGTTGGCCTTACATTTTAATTGATCGCTTTGCCGAGCATTTCCTAACCAGTTCAACTGCCAACGTAGTTTCTACAAAGGAAATAAAATTGAGATTGGTGCTACAATGTCGAAATTACTGGATAAATGACGATATATTTGCTTTGCTTGACCAACGTTGGGTTTAGGGCCGGATTTACCACTAGGTCATTAGGTCTGGGCCTATCGGAACAGGTTGGACGAAAAATTAAGAAGCAAACGGAAACAATGAATAAGGTGAATAATAATAATGAACATGATGAATATGATAAACAAAATTTCTTATTCCGTTCCATAATACGTTTTTTTCTCCTTTTCTGTCAATTTAATATTTCCGTGTGAATTTAAAAAAGAGAGAATCAAAACAGTTATTTTATTATACACTAGAAGTAAACATTTCATCAATCAAAACAATTATTCTATTCGTTCTAGTAATATTTTTGGTGTTCGAATACTCGCACTATTACCAAACAAAAACTCAAAAGGAATTTGTTTTATTATTGCCCCAGTGTTTATTGTAAAAATAAAAAGTAATCATTCTCTGTAACTTTATTTTAAAAATCATAAATTTGATTGTGTTAAATTGTGGAACGCCGGAATGCGGGGCGGCAAAACATAAGAATCTGGCCATGTTTTGGCCAACTTAGTTTTGCTATTCCCAACCATGCTGATAATTAACCATGTACGTAGGAAAGGGCGCCGATCCTGGAGGGGCGAGGGACCCGTGCCCCCCCCACCCCCCCTGAAGCTCATGTGGACCCTCGCATTGTATTTATGAATATACAATATTTTTTGCAATAATTTGAATGCAATTTTTCTTAAAACCCCATATTTATGTCTTCTGCATCTGAATGCCCCCCCCCAATTTACAGAGAAATCGGCGCCCTTGTGCGTAGGTCCCACCAAGTGCGCTCAACACAATCCAAGAATTGCTTTAAGTTTGTAATAATGGGCATAGCAGTTAAAATTACTTGTTATATTTTTTTGAATTGAATTCAAATCCCTAAATCTTGCGGGAAATGTAAAAAGACCCACTGACATGTTTCAAGAACTAAGAACTAGAAAGCGACCAGAAACCTTACAATTCTGAAGACACAACGTACAGTTTATGTCAATAACCAACCTTTATATTCTAGGATTTCCCTTTTAACAATTTGACCTGACTAGGTACTGAGACTTACGACATTTCGATATATCGTTCTATCTTATCAAAATATTGGTATGAAAATAACATCCATCGATATGTCGATATTGTCAATTCTTCATTTTCGATAGTTCGATATAACAATCAAGTTTCGATATTTTCTTGATATCAATTTTCGATATCGAAATCTTAGGCTAATACGTATCTCTCACTTTTTCTGCTAGATCTACGTATATTGTGAAACAATGATTTTCTAATACGTAATTTAACAAAAGGTCTCTCTTATATTTGCTATTCGTTTCTTATTTAAAGAAAACTCAAAAAATCTAAATTTTCTTCAGACGTGATTGGAGCCTCCCTCTTAATGCCGCTGCTATCAATGACGACCTAGGCTTGATTTCTGGAGGGAGTAAGCAGAGAGGCTGAGGGATTTTGGAGGTGGAGATGATGATGATGATGATGATGATGATTATTATTATTATTATTATTATTATTATTATTATTATTATTATTATTATTATTATTATTATTATTATTATTACATTAAAATATAACATATCTTAAGATACATTCGGGGTAGATTTAGCAACTGGGGGTGCCCGTCCTCTTTGTTCATTTCCTGATGTCGTCATGGCTGTGAGGAATGGTAATTCAGCTATTGTCTAGATGAATTTTTAACCAGATCGAGTAAAATACGTCAGTTGAACCAGATCGGTTGCCTCTGATAGAAAACTTGAAATTCCTACTTCGTAATGTGAATTCTGCTAATATTTTAAAAATGATGCTGTCAATACTCTTAAACCATGACATCTGCGCGCCATCTATGAACAGCAACTCATATTACAATAACTCTTAATAACTTCTACTCAAACCGAAAGCGCTGCATCTGCTGCGCTTGTTTATAACTTCAAGAGTTTCGACTTGAACAAGTGGATACTACACCTGCGATAGGCTTGTCACATTTAATTTAATATTGATATTACTGCACTTTTAACATAAACGGTAATATTTAGTGATTTTAAATACTTTTTCCAAATATGAAGGAAAATAATCATATGTTTGCTTACACAACCAATGAAGATATTCTTCATGAGAAAAAATAATCAACACCCACGTGTACACCCACCGACAATCCTCTTCCCCCAAGCAACACATAGACATAGTGAGAAAGGGAACACTTTTAACTGCTCATGTTCGTTGTTCTACGTTCTAATCAGAGATGGAGTGGGTCAAGATTTGTGAATGGGACGGTGGGTCAACAGGACATGACCCACTCTGGATTTGTCTATGTTTTACTTTCAAGTCCTTCATTTTCTTCCTTTTCATTTGTTTTTATTCACTTACCACTGATGAGTATATCTAAGTGAAAAAAGAACTTCAGGTGCTTTTGGATATTGACATTTGTAATTGTACTAATAGCAATAGGACTTACTACTTAGCTTTCGAGACAGTCGAATTTTACGTTGTTCCGCCCCCCCCCCCTTTACGTTGGCCTACTTTACCATGATTTGATACTTTCATATTGCATCCTATTTTCAGCTGAAAAGTATTTGTAATTCAACAGGGAAATAATTATATATGATAATTAAATTGAAATTCATCGTAATATGGCCTATGACAAACACTTTACCATTTTATATCGTAAAGCCCAGATCCACCGGTATTGTAACAGAGTGGTGCTTGAGCGATTGATCGTAGAAATTCAAACTCCGACTTCTGATGATTTCACAGCCTTGTTCTATTACAAGTGGAAAGGAGGGCGTGGATCATGAGTCAGAGTTGATTACGATGGGTCAGGGCCGGCGCTAGCAGTTTTGCCGCCCTGGGCGGTACTTTCAAATGCCGCCTCTTTAATCCGCAAACCTTATTTTGACAGAGGACTTCAGGTATTAAGAAAAAGTAAGATACCATATTTAAAAACATGTATGAAAAGGAAAAGTACACAAAAAATTGAACTACCTCTCTCGAATGCTTACGTAATATTTAAACGACTCCATACATGGCACAATATTCAGCATGATTGATTTCGCTGTACGTGATATACAGCAGGGCATACAGAAAATTTAAAAATATATATGCTTTAGTCCGACTAAGAATTTTAATTTTTAAGCTTAGTTTATATCAAAATGTGTTTCCAATAATGTGAAGCATGACGATAATATAGTGAATCAAATATTACGGCGAAAGTAAGTGATTAGCCTAAGCCTTATAGCGTACAAAGACACAATAGAAAAACACAAATTTTACTTAGTTTAATTGAAAAAACTTTTCTTGCTTTGATGTGAGCAAATTCCTTTATCACATTCGCGTAGTCCAATGTTTCAGCCAATTCGTGTTCCATTGATATCGTCAGTAGACCATCTAAGGGTGTTTAAGATATGGAAGAACGTAGACAGTTTTTAATAATCTTAGAGTAAGTTTCGAAAAACTTCTTTTTCTACTTGCCACTGTTACTGGTAAGGTATACAAAATCATAAGTGCAACACTGACATTGGAAGCAAAGTCATATTCCTTAATTAATTTTAGTCTCTTTTGTTGAACATTTAGGCTTAATTATAGCCGATAATAGTTTCAGTTCGTCTTTCAAATCACTGGGGTTAATATCTTTCGATTCTTCGCGTATTAAAATGCAGGCACTTTTCAGACAAAAGTTCAGGTGGCATATCTTTAAGATTACTTATATCGTAAATAAAATCGAAATACTCGCTGTGATGTTTAAGTTGCCCAAACCTTTCTCTTAAAGCTAACACAATCACGTCTAGAAGTTTGTAATAAAAATCGATCTTGTATCTTATTTGTGAATCTTCAATAGCTTCATCCTCTGCCTCGTAGTACTGAAGCTGTGTCTTCTTTCGATTCGAGCTTGCACTGCACTACCTATCCGTGGAACATCCATATCTAATGCTGATGCCAACTCCATCGCATCAACTAAGTAAGGTTGAAACTTTGGATAATTTCTGCTCCTCTCAAAGTATTTAGATATATTTTGAAGAAATCCGACTGCATCCAAAACATGAGAATCAATGGTTTGAAGACTTTTGCTTACTGTGTTTATGTGGAGTGAAGTCATACCAAATAACGAGTGAGCAAAGAAAGTAAAGCCACGCAGCTGGTTTGCTATACATAGAGAATCGCAGGCAACCATTCTATCTGTTCTATTGTCGTTGTTTATTTGAAGTAAGGCATCATAAATCTCTCGTATTTGATATCTAAGTGGAGTTAGAGCATCAATTCGGCTCTCCCACCGTGTAGTGCTGAATAGTTTTAACCCTTAAGTACTCGCGCGGGGTGTTCACAGACCCCCCAACCAGGTAACTTTTGTTTTTGTGTTGCTAGACAGAAATCTTGATGAAAAAATATAACAATGTCTCAAAATGAGTTCAAAAAATCTGATTGCAGCAAATACTTTTAAAAACATGTCTAGAGTTACGCTACATTGTGTGAATTATTAAAAAAAAAATATTTTTTTATTGTAATAAAACAAATATCAATTTGGGGGTATACTGGGCCCCCGCGCTAGTATCAGTGTCACAAAAAGGGCGCGAGTACTTACGGGTTAAAGTGAGGCTGCTAATATGTTCCTTTAGTATGGCCCAACGTTGAACTGACACAGAAAAGAAGCCATAAACTTTTTTTTAACTATACAAAAAATGAAACGGTGGACTGAGGTGTTCTGCTTGCGTCGTTAGCGACAAAGTTTAGTAAAGGAACATAAAAGGCTTGGGAATTTACTTCTAGTATTCTCTTCTGAATACCTGAATGTTTGCTTTTCATATTGGAACCATTGTCATATCTTTGGCCCTTCTTGTCTTCGATAGGAAGCTCATTTCCTTTAGCTGTTTAATTATTACTTCTGTCAGTGCTAGACCAGTGGTGTCTGTTACTGGTACAAAACCAAGAAAATGTTCGCAAATTTTTACAAGGCATTCTTCATTACTGTATGTATACAATTTGTACAAAACGATTGTTTTCATTTGCTCTGTACCAGAAATATCTGGTATACAGTTTAGTATTATACTATAATATGTTGCAGCTCTCAACAAAGACAGTATTTTGCTTTCAATTTACTCACTAAGAATTGGAATAATTTCATTTTGAACATCTTTTCCTTAGTAATGGTGGTATTTATTTTGCCCTCCCATGGTCCTTTTTAATGTGTTCGGCCATGACGCTGTCAAATTTATATTGCTAAAATATAAAAACAATTATATATAACGTATTCTCTAAAATATATATTGTTGATAAGATATGAAGAATTTGTAAATTGGTTAAAAACTCACTGCTAGAACCTAAATGTCTCTAGGTGTTGTAGGCTAGAACCGCCTGTCTCAAGTGGGATTGTACCTTTTGCGTACTTGGAGTGGAGCGTTAGAATATTGCTGAATAGAAAGAAAAAAAAAAATCAAAGACACTTGATAATCTTATCCGCCCTAGTTGAAAATCTTATCTACGCCGCTGCAAGGGAAATCATGAACGAGATACCTGTGGCTAGTCGTTTGATCATTGAAAATGAGGGGAAATACTCTGAATTTCCTGAGTGAGTAATTTCCTGAATGTGAGTGAAGTAAGTTTAATTACATTCTCAGGGAACTCAATTTTATTTTTCCATGTGGGCCTATTACGAACCATTATATTTTGACACTATTCTTTTCTTTTCCAAATTTTGCCGCCCACTAGACGTGCCGCCCTGGGCGGTGGCACGGCTCAACCCCCCTCGCGCCGGCCCTGCGATGGGTTTTGGCGGGTCACGGTGGGTGGTGGGTCATGGTTCAAGTTTTCATTGACCCACGCCATCTCTGGTTCTAATTGCTGAGCATTTGTCAAACAACTGAATTGGCAACGTAACGCCTACGAAAAACTAAGATTGTAATTGCGAGTGTCAGGTTGAAGTTGTTGGATGAATGCTGGCAAATTGTTGGTTGGTCAACACCCAGAACTACGTTGGAATAACAAACTTCAACCATATTTATGCAATTATCAAATTTCAAATATAACGACCAATGTGGTCTATTTGTGCGCACAGTGTGTACTGTTAAGGTTCGTCTTTCGTCCCACTAGGTATGCGGCATAATGTCGTAGAATGTCGGAAACATTCAGATCTCATAGAATATTTAGCCGTCGGGAGCTCATGTGGTTCGGATTCCACGTTAATCAGTAGGTCCCGTCTCATATAGCCTCGCTGCTGAAAGGAACGTTAAACTCAAAATCAACTCAATTCATAGAACATTTAGTACTGTCTAACAATGTTCGATAAAATTTAAGAAATGTAATGCAGTATTTTTATTTGGTTGTTTTCAGAAAAAAACTTTCTATTCCTATAAAAAAATCTTTGGGAATTCATTTATTACTATGATCTATGATACCACACCATTTATTCAAAGTAGTTACAGAGAAAAGACAGGACAGCATTTCGAGAACAAAATTTAGATTCAGATAATGATTTTAGATAATTGATACTGGATATTTACAAATTTGTTGTAAAATTAGGTAAGCGTTTCTGTGAAATATACACTAACGCAAGGGCGCCCATGTTGTGGTTTCCAAGGGGAGCAAGTATAAGCGACGTTTCAAAAATAGTTTCAAATTTTGCTGTAACTAATGTGAAAATTCTATTGGATTTTCGATATTCTGAAGTAGTTTCCTCTAGGAGCGCCCTACCTTGTTCCCCCCTGATGGGCGCCCTTGCACTAACGTACAATATTTTACACACGTACTGTTTGATGATATTTTTCAATAGTGTGAGCTGCTCACACCCCATTTTTATGAGCTCAAATTAATTGTTATTCGACGATAGTTGCCTAATTTGATCGCTAAGTGCTTGAGATGATTTCTCCAGGCTAGCCGTCTTACAGGATTTCTATATAGTTTATAGGATATCTGAATTATTGTGTAGCTATATATCATGGATTTACATTACTTGTGAACTTCTCTTCAGATGCATTTTATTTTTCCTAGTGAAGATGATATATTTAGTCTTTTTTCAATTAATTTCAATTCCTATTGATAAAGTCCTGGAATATAAGATTTGTAGGAATTTTTCTAGTTTCCTTTGTCCCTGGCCTTGATCTGAAGTAGTTAACCATAGAATTACATCATCTGCGAAAGTGTAAAATTTTATGTATCTTGGCAAAATATCTAGTAAATCCAGTATGTATATCGTGAATAAAAAAGGGCTTAGCTTATTGTCTTGCAGTAGTCCTACTGAAGTTAGCTTAGATTTGTTACAAGAGTTGTTGATTTTCATATATACTTAGACCCCTATCTATTGATGAGAACGTAATGTACAAACTTTATGAATTTTGAAGATAAATTAATTTGGTATAATTTGTGTATTAACAAGTCTAATTGAACTGAATCGTACGTTTTCCGAATATCTATGCTTATTGATAGCAAAAATTTTCTTTGAATAAAAGCTTGATTAATATCTAAAATTAATAGTTCTATTGCATCGTACGTTGAACATCTTTTTTTGGAATCCTGCGACATTAGCTTTGCTTTGTTCAACAAGCTAGAAAAGAATTAGTCCCAGAAGCGACAGCCCTATTAGAGACAGGAACTGTTATCTGTCCTATGAGCGACCGATTCATTTACATTGAGATGGTAGAAGATGATATGATTCCTTCTCCTAAAATATGTTTGCCTCTGGCGTTATTAGCGTCCGAACAACCTTGGTATGAAATATGTACGTGCCAGTGATACTGTTCGTCAAATATATTTTTCCTCTACTGTGAGTGCAAATAGAACTTATTTTAATATTGAATTAGATTTGACATAAAACATATGAATTAACTTAACGAGACAACAGGGATATTTTCATGAAAAGTACCGGTATATTCCTACGTAATTGTTAAAAATCCTGTTGTAATATCCCCTTTCTTCATAAGGTCTGTTTTCTGTACTTAATTTGATTCAAATCTAATTACTCATTAAGCACAGTAATATATTTTATTTTGAAAAACTTAAACGTGTAACAGTTTCGCCAACTATCTACTTTTTAGACTTCCTAAGACTATATGAATAAAATTAAAAAAAAAAGTCAATGATAAAAGACAGCTTTTGAGATCCCTTACATCTGATTGTCTATTCTCAACCAATTCCGCCAGTTAGAATGCAGTTCACTCTAAACAATCCAAAAGGTAAACGACCTCTAAACTACCTTCCCCCTATTGCAAACTACTAAAACGTAAACTAATTGCTTAATTTGCGTTCCTCCCTTGTTTTGACTTATACATAAAAGCTTGTCGTGTAGCAATCTGAAATAATCCCTTATAACTAGACGAACTGTTAAGTCCTGCGAAAGATTTGTAACTTGTGTAATAATTTCTTCGAATACACCGTGCTTTTAGATTTCTTTGATATCCTCAAATGGTGAATACCTTCTTCCATGGGCGCCCAATGGGAAGGCAGGGGTCGCCCCCCTGGCTCACAAAAATGTAGATATACGTAATATAGCAAACTACGTATATTAAATACCAGATATACCAGACGTGATACAGCAACCATGCAGATGCCCCTCCCTAGAAAATTTTCTTCGGGCTCCCCTACCTCCTCCTGATTTCTTTCTTATGCCATAAACACATTCAATCTAAACTTATGCTCCGTATCATTTTAACATGAAATTTTTAATTATATTAGAATCATGGACAAAGGCGGAGCTACTCTAAATATTTAGTTTTCCCCTTGATAGAGTCAATGTATTCATAGAAATGAATTCGAAAATATAATATTAGGAAAAACATATAAACGATTTTTAATGTAACGAGAGCATTTTCACGTATTAAATTCAGGTAGAGCGAAATTTTTCATAGTACATTTTGTTAGGTTCTAAATCACATTAGCATAAAACAAGTTAAAGAAGAGAGAACCTTTTCTTTTTCCATGATCTTAGTACGAACGAATCGGTGACCCATAGGCCAGTTAATAGATCGAATCGGTCGCTCATAGGACAGTTAACACCTGTCGCTAATAGGACTGTCGCAAGTGGGAAGACACCCTAGAAACTACGATTAAGGAAAAGATTTCCGAATATGTTAAGTGAACAAGTAATAAGTGCTATTTGTCAGTAATTATATCGAACTTGTATTGCTATTTTTCTTTTCTGTATGCAAGCTCACGGTGGCTCAGTGGTAGAGCGTTCATCTCTAGGGTATGTCCATGGTAACTCACGTTACGTAATGACGTATATTTTGAAGGATACTAACCACAATAAACTTAAAAGCTGTCATATTTATACAGATAATTACCAAATATCGTCATTTTATATGATACAGCAAATCTAGGACAAAAGAAAATACACGTCTTAAAAGTTAGAACCAAAACCTTTTTTTTTTTTTTTTGGTTATAATTATTTGACCCATAACCAAAAATGTAAAATGCAACAAAAGAGAAAATAAAGACCAAAAGAGCTTAGGTAACGGCAAGGTCATCCCAAGCACCTTTTAGTAAGTCATGATTCACATCAATATCGAAGCAAACAAATGCCAAAATTAAATAATATGCTGTTATCAATTCTAAATTATCGATATTAAACAAGCTTTTTATTACTACAAATAACTTCGATAGATTTCGTTGTGACACAAGTTACAAGAAGTGCAAAGCAAAATCTTCATGGCGAGTCGTGACTCATCTTCATCTTCGAAGCGCATCGATTCCAAAATGAAGAAATTATGTGCCATTTGAAGCAAATGAAGAATTCAGCGTTACTTCGTTACTAGAAATCTCGATAAATTTTGTTGAGAGTCACCACACGGGAAGACCATCACAAACGCTTTTTAATGAGGCATGACTCACTTCTATATTCGAAGAGCATCGATTCCAAAATGAAGAAATTATGGGCCACTTAAAGGAAATGAAGAACTCAACGTTATTTCATTACTAGAAATCTCGATAAATTTTGTTGAGAGTCACCACACAGGAAGACCATCACAAACGCTTTTTAATGAGACATGACTCACTTCCATCTTCGAAGCGCATCGATTCCAAAATGAAGAAATTATGGGCCACTTAAAGGAAATGAAGAACTCAACGTTTTTTCATTACTAGAAATCTCGATAAATTTTGATGAGAGTCACCACACGGGAAGACCATCACAAGCGCTTTTTAATGAGACATGACTCACTTCCATCTTCGAAGCGCATCGATTCCAAAATGAAGAAATTATGGGCCACTTAAAGGAAATGAAGAACTCAACGTTATTTCATTACTAGAAATCTCGATAAATTTTGATGAGAGTCACCACACGCGAAGACCATCAGAAACACTTTTTAATGAGACATGACTCACTTCTATCTTCGAAGCGCATCGATTCCAAAATGAAGAAATTATGGTCCACTTAAAGGAAATGAAGAACTCAACGTTATTTCATTACTAGAAATCTCGATAAATTTTGTTGAGAGTCACCACACAGGAAGACCATCACAAACGCTTTTTAATGAGACATGACTCACTTCCATCTTCGAAGCGCATCGATTCCAAAATGAAGAAATTATGGGCCACTTAAAGGAAATGAAGAACTCAACGTTTGTGATGGTCTTCCCGTGTGGTGACTCTCATCAAAAATTATCGAGATTTCCAGTAATGAAATAACGTTGAGTTCTTCATTTCCTTTAAGTGGCCCATAATTTCTTCTTTTTTGAATCGATGCGCTTCGAAGATAGAAGTGAGTCATGTCTCATTAAAAAGCGCTTGTGATGGTCTTCCCGTGTGATGTCTCTCAACAAAATTTATCGAGATTTCTAGTAATGAAATAACGTTGAGTTCTTCATTTCCTTTAAGTGGCCCATAATTTCTTCATTTTAGAATCCATGCGCTGCGAAGATAGAAGTGAGTCATATCTCATTGAAAAGAGTTAGTGATGGTCTTCGCGTGTGGTGACTCTCATCAAAATTTATCGAGATTTCTAGTAATGAAATAACGTTGAGTTCTTCATTTCCTTTAAGTGGCCCATAATTTCTTCATTTTGGAATCGATGCGCTTCGAAGATGGAAGTGAGTCATGTCTCATTAAAAAGCGCTTGTGATGGTCTTCCCGTGTGGTGACTCTCATCAAAATTTATGGAGATTTCTAGTAATGAAAAAACGTTGAGTTCTTCATTTCCTTTAAGTGGCCCATAATTTCTTCATTTTGGAATCGATGCTCTTCGAATATAGAAGTGAGTCATGCCTCATTAAAAAGCGTTTGTGATGGTCTTCCCGTGTGGTGACTCTCAACAAAATTTATCAAGATTTCTAGTAATGAAATAACGTTGAGTTCTTCATTTCCTTTATGTGGCACATAATTTCTTCATTTTGGAATCGATGCGCTTCGAAGATAGAAGTGAGTCATGTCTCATTAAAAAGCGTTTGTGATTGTCTTTCTGTGTGGTGACTCTCAACAAAATTTATCGAGATTTCTAGTAATGAAATAACGTTGAGTTCTTCATTTCCTTTAAGTGGACCATAATTTCTTCATTTTGGAATCGATGCGCTTCGAAGATAGAAGTGAGTCATGTCTCATTAAAAAGTGTTTCTGATGGTCTTCGCGTGTGGTGACTCTCATCAAAATTTATCGAGATTTCTAGTAATGAAATAACGTTGAGTTCTTCATTTCCTTTAAGTGGCCCATAATTTCTTCATTTTGGAATCGATGCGCTTCGAAGATGGAAGTGAGTCATGTCTCATTAAAAAGCGCTTGTGATGGTCTTCCCGTGTGGTGACTCTCATCAAAATTTATCGAGATTTCTAGTAATGAAAAAACGTTGAGTTCTTCATTTCCTTTAAGTGGCCCATAATTTCTTCATTTTGGAATCGATGCTCTTCGAATATAGAAGTGAGTCATGCCTCATTAAAAAGCGTTTGTGATGGTCTTCCCGTGTGGTGACTCTCAACAAAATTTATCAAGATTTCTAGTAATGAAATAACGTTGAGTTCTTCATTTCCTTTATGTGGCACATAATTTCTTCATTTTGGAATCGATGCGCTTCGAAGATAGAAGTGAGTCATGTCTCATTAAAAAGCGTTTGTGATTGTCTTTCTGTGTGGTGACTCTCAACAAAATTTATCGAGATTTCTAGTAATGAAATAACGTTGAGTTCTTCATTTCCTTTAAGTGGCCCATAATTTCTTCATTTTGGAATCGATGCGCTTCGAAGATATAAGTGTGTCATGTCTCATTAAAAAGCGTTTTTGATGGTCTTCGCGTGCGGTTACTCTCAACAAAATTTATCGAGATTTCTAGTAATGAAATAACGTTGAGTTCTTCATTTCTTTTAAGTGGCACATAATTTTTTCATTTTGGAATCGATACGCTTCGAATATAGAAGTGAGTCATGTCTCATTGAAAAGCGTTTGTGATGGTCTTCCCGTGTGGTGACTCTCATCAAAATTTATCGAGATTTCTAGTAATGAAAAAACGTTTAGTTCTTCATTTCCTTTAAGTGGCCCATAATTTCTTCATTTTGGAATCGATGCGCTTCGAAGATAGAAGTGAGCCATGTCTCATTAAAAAGCGCTTGTGATGGTCTTCCCGTGTAGTGTCTCTCAACAAAATTTATCGAGATTTCTAGTAATGAAATAACGTTGTGTTCTTCATTTCCTTTAAGTTGCCCATAATTTCTTCTTTTTGGAATCGATGCGCTTCGAATATAGAAGTGAGTCATGTCTCATTAAAAAGCGTTTGTGATGGTCTTCTCATGTGGTGACTCTCAACAAAATTTATCGAGATTTCTAGTAATGAAATAACGTTGAGTTCTTCATTTCCTTTAAGTGGCCCATAATTTCTTTATTTTGGAATCGATGCGCTTCGAAGATAGAAGGGAGTCATGTCTCATTAAAAAGCGTTTGTGATGGTCTTCGCGTGTGTTGACTCTCAACAAAATTTATCGAGATTTCTAGTAACGGAATAACGCTGAATTCTTCATTTGCTTCAAATGGCACATAATTTCTTCATTTTGGAATCGATGCGCTTCGAAGATAGAAGTGAGTCATGTCTCATTGAAAAGCGTTTGTGATGGTCTTCCCGTGTGGTGACTCTCATCAAAATTTATCGAGATTTCTAGTAATGAAAAAACGTTTAGTTATTCATTTCCTTTATGTGGCACATAATTTCTTCATTTTGGAATCGATGCGCTTCGAAGATAGAAGTGAGCCATGTCTCATTAAAAAGCGTTTGTGATGGTCTTCGCGTGTGTTGACTCTCAACAAAATTTATCGAGATTTCTAGTAACGAAATAACGCTGAATTCTTCATTTGCTTCAAATGGCACATAATTTCTTCATTTTGGAATCGATGCGCTTCGAAGATAGAAGTGAGTCATGTCTCATTAAAAAGCTTTTGTGATGGTCTTCCCGTGTGGTGACTCTCAACAAAATTTATCGAGATTTCTAGTAATGAAATAACGTTGAGTTCTTCATTTCCTTTAAGTGGCCCATAATTTCTTCATTTTGGAATCGATGCGCTTCGAAGATATAAGTGTGTCATGTCTCATTAAAAAGCGTTTGTGATGGTCTTCGCGTGCGGTTACTCTCAACAAAATTTATCGAGATTTCTAGTAATGAAATAACGTTGAGTTCTTCATTTCTTTTAAGTGGCACATAATTTTTTCATTTTGGAATCGATACGCTTCGAAGATAGAAGTGAGTCATGTCTCATTGAAAAGCGTTTGTGATGGTCTTCCCGTGTGGTGACTCTCATCAAAATTTATCGAGATTTCTAGTAATGAAAAAACGTTTAGTTCTTCATTTCCTTTAAGTGGCCCATAATTTCTTCATTTTGGAATCGATGCGCTTCGAAGATAGAAGTGAGCCATGTCTCATTAAAAAGCGCTTGTGAGGGTCTTCCCGTGTAGTGTCTCTCAACAAAATTTATCGAGATTTCTAGTAATGAAATAACGTTGTGTTCTTCATTTCCTTTAAGTTGCCCATAATTTCTTCTTTTTGGAATCGATGCGCTTCGAATATAGAAGTGAGTCATGTCTCATTAAAAAGCGTTTGTGATGGTCTTCCCATGTGGTGACTCTCAACAAAATTTATCGAGATTTCTAGTAATGAAATAACGTTGAGTTCTTCATTTCCTTTAAGTTGCCCATAATTTCTTTATTTTGGAATCGATGCGCTTCGAAGATAGAAGGGAGTCATGTCTCATTAAAAAGCGTTTGTGATGGTCTTCGCGTGTGTTGACTCTCAACAAAATTTATCGAGATTTCTAGTAACGAAATAACGCTGAATTCTTCATTTGCTTCAAATGGCACATAATTTCTTCATTTTGGAATCGATGCGCTTCGAAGATAGAAGTGAGTCATGTCTCATTAAAAAGCTTTTGTGATGGTCTTCCCGTGTGGTGACTCTCAACAAAATTTATCGAGATTTCTAGTAATGAAATAACGTTGAGTTCTTCATTCCTTTAAGTGGCCCATAATTTCTTCATTTTGGAATCGATGCGCTTCGAAGATATAAGTGTGTCATGTCTCATTAAAAAGCGTTTTTGATGGTCTTCGCGTGCGGTTACTCTCAACAAAATTTATCGAGATTTCTAGTAACGAAATAACGCTGAATTCTTCATTTGCTTCAAATGGCACATAATTTCTTAATTTTGGAATCGATGCGCTTCGAAGATAGAAGTGAGTCATGTCTCATTAAAAAGCATTTGTAATGGTCTTCCCGTGTGGTGACTCCCAACAAAATTTATCGAGATTTCTAGTAATGAAATAACGTTGAGTTCTTCATTTCCTTTAAGTGGCCCATAATTTCTTCATTTTGGAATCGATGCTCTTCGAATATAGAAGCGAGTCATGTCTCATTAAAAAGCGTTTGTGATGGTCTTCCCGTGTGGTGACTCTCAACAAAATTTATCGAGATTTCTAGTAATGAAATAACGTTGAGTTCTTCATTTCCTTTAAGTGGCCCATAATTTCTTCATTTTGGAATCGATGCGCTTCGAATATAGAAGTGAGTCATGTCTCATTAAAAAGCGTTTGTGATGGTCTTCCCGTGTGGTGACTCTCAACAAAATTTATCGAGATTTCTAGTAACGAAATAACGCTGAATTCTTCATTTGCTTCAAATGGCACATAATTTCTTCATTTTGGAATCAATGCGCTTCGAAGATGAAGATGAGTCACGACTCGCCATGAAGATTTTGCTTTGCACTTCTTGTAACTTGTGTCACAACGAAATCTATCGAAGTTATTTGTAGTAATAAAAAGCTTGTTTAATATCGATAATTTAGAATTGATAACAGCATATTATTTAATTTTGGCATTTGTTTGCTTCGATATTGATGTGACTCATGACTTACTAAAAGGTGCTTGGGATGACCTTGCCGTTACTTAAGCTCTTTTGGTCTTTATTTTCTCTTTTGTTGCATTTTACATTTTTGGTTATGGGTTAAATAATTATAACCAAAAAAAAAAAAAAGGTTTTGGTTCTAACTTTTAAGATGTAGAAAATACTATAGTAACTCACGTTACAATTTTTTTCCCTACATTCAAAACCTGAGATTTTTTAGTACATTTTCTTTTGTCCTGGCATAGCTATGTGCATAAAATTACTATGTACGATAGGGACACACACAATTTAATTATGACAAAAATATTAAATTTTTATTTACATTTTATGACTACTTATTTTAGTGGAATATGCACAGAGTCGGGTAACTCACGTTACATTTGTCAATGGTTTTTTGTTATTAAGAATAAGCAACATACATTTATAATAATTTGAAATAAGCACAGTTTAATTAAGTTGAACATTGAACTTTACTTTAAGAAAAGGTTTCATCAGTTATATGAAAATTTACTTGGGATACCGACAGAAAAAAAGTAAGACCTATGTGATAATAAATAAGACTTGTATAATATAATCAACATTAAAACTTAGTAGATGAAAGGTAACCTACGGAAAAATAAGAAAATAGTAATTCTCTGAAAAAAAATTTAATGATGCCAGCTACATACAACTATATTTTTTTATCAAAAGAACAACTTAATTAAAAATTATAACTATATTTCTTTCATGAATTTTTGTCCCTATTTCCGTGGACATACCCTCTAGTGCCTAGGGTTCTAGGTTTGATCCCAGCTCGCCCAAGTGAAATTCGTGGTGGACAAACACCGTGTGCATGGGTTTTCTCAGGGTTCTACCGTTTCCTCCCTCTTTATTCACTCCATCATTGCATTCATTTCTCATCATCACCGTCTCCTTTAGCCTAGGGACCGTGGGACATGACACAGAGTTTCTTTTCTGTATGGGAACAATTAATACAATTTAGTACTTTTGATTTGTTCCAAATGATATTGATATAATTTAGTAATTCTTGTTTACCAGTGTCTGCCAGGTTCTTATAGTAACAGTAACTGATATAATCAAATCCAGTGTTCTCCTTTAAGTTATTTAATACTAGTTGAAGTTCTGCCGATGTAAAGCCATTTGTTAAACTAGATTAATTTGATTTTAAACACTTCATTATTTCATCTCTAGAATTATTCACATATGAAGAAGTTAATTGTTGATGAAAACGCATTGACCCAGTTATTAATTATGGTGGGTGAGTAGGCAAGTATTGTTAGCTTCGTTTATAGATGACACCTGTTTCCTAATGATAGTTCAAATCTTACTATTTTTCTTTTATGAAACACTGTCGCAAATTGTCAACTAGTTCTAGTCTTATTGTATATATATATATATCGGAGTAAAAAAGTGTAAATATTAGATTTAGGAAGTACTAGCATCAATTATCTGTTTCGCTGAGTTAAACTAAGAAAATATAATGTCATGTTAGTCAGTCATTTTTTTACCATTACTAAAGGGCACTTTGATATCGATCATTTTCGATGATTTTTATATACTCTTCCCCTCCCCATGTTGCGAGGCACGGCATCGGAAGTGTCTTGTTCATCTCAGTGACCCCAAAATCTATAGATTCGACACAAATATCGGTCATTTTCGATAATTATTAATGTCTCTCCCCCTCCCTTAAGTTACACCGTGAAAGTGATATGACAAAAACTCTCGGTTCGAATTTCATTTAGGTTGAAAATTTGTTCGAGAACGGTTCAGTAATTAAAGAGTTATTAAGTTTATTTATTTCTACAAATCTTCCTCCTCCTTCCCCTTCCCTTAAGTTCTTCCGTCAAAGTGAAATGAAAAAAAAAAAAAAAAACTCTGTACGACGCAGTCTCACATTAGTTTCATTAATAAAGTTTAGATAGTAGTATATTTAAATGTTATCATTAATTTGCATATCAAAATGGAAATGGTTTTCTTTATTTTCAAATATTATTTATATTATTAATTAACTTAGAATCATATTTATTTTATTTCCTAAGTATTGGTAAGATTCAGGTTTATATCGAGAATGTAACTATAGATATTCGATTTCATATATAGAAAGATAGACTCTAGTGAGTTAGATTTTTCTTAAGGCAAACTTGTAGAAGACAACGAAGCTCCAAAAGGTCAGTCACCTATGCTTGGTCAGCCTAGCCAACTATATTGTGAGTTGAAACTAAAAATTACTGTTTTATTTATGTTAAGCAGCTATAAGAATACTGTATAGAACTAAAAAAACATAAAACACCCTGAGTTGTAACACTACCGAAAAGGCGACAGAAAGACTGATATTTGTCTATTGTCAAAATTTAACACATAGATATAAAAACAGAAGGACAATGATGTGTTAAAATCTTGGGTTGACCGCCGATTTCACAAGAATTCGAGCTGGCGTAGCGAATCTAGCAAAACAGGCTGTGAATTCGTTCCAGGTTTACCAGATGAAGCAGTTTGTAATATCAAATACTAATAATAATTAAAATATGTAAGAATTAGTGTGTTTAAGAGTCAATTATGTATTGGAAAGCTACGCGTACCCGTATTGTTTGTTTTACCTTTTCCGTCCTTCCGTATATCGTATCATAAAACTTTCTTTCAGCCGTGAAGAAAAATAAAAATAACAAGTACTATCTGGTATTGGAGGGTGGAGTTTTGGCTTTCTGCTGGGGACAGACGGAACTGGGAATCCTTACCCTAAGAAATTGTTTCAAATAAAGTTAATAGAGGATGACAACTCCATACCACATATGTATATGGTAGCAAAGATATGTATATACTTGTAAGTAAAGTAGATGTATGTTTAATTTCATTCTATAATTAATAATTTGTATAATTGTCACGCGGAAGCAGAAAACTCCGAACTATTATGGTTGTCAGTGACATTGTTAATTCTTTCCGCTAGAGGGCTCCAGTGACTAGACATACATAAGAAAAGAACATATGTCAAGTGGTGAAAATATATTAACCGGCCTATTTTAAATGCAAAATTTTAAGGTTATATCAGAAGTGGACTATAACATATTTGGTATCTAATGAAAGGCCAAAGAATGCAGATTTTAGTGCTTGATTCGAAATTACGTGACAATCTATAAGAAGTGAATTATTTGCGTATAAAGTCAATGTAAATAAAAATAAACATACTTCCTTGCAAAGTTCCGTTAGCAGGTAGATAGACAATAGAAAAGGTTATCTATATTGAAAAGCCAGTAGCTTTGAGGCGAAGCACGACTCTTGGGCGTCAAACCCCTTTTACAAAACCGAAATTCTGGAGAGGAACAAGGCAGTTGGCGTTTAGATCGAGTCTGTGAAGTTGCTGCTCGTGTGAAAATAATTATTTTCCTGAACACTATATGTTCAACGGTGTTAGTTGCAACGGAAGATAAGTGCATATATTTATTTTAAAAGTGAACTTAATTAAGTGCGATAAGTTGCACCATTGGTGTTCAAAATAAGTTAAATAAACTGTGTCAGTTTTCTAGACTATATGCATTTTTAGATCCAATCGGACACACTGGAAACGAATACATATATCTTACGTATGCAGCAACAAACCATTAAAATATATAGATAGAGAGAGATAGAAGTGCAACTATAACCAAGTTTGAAGTGGTTACACAGTGGTGGACTCAGTTATAATCAGGTACCAAGGACTTAATCTACCTTAGGATGCTACGGAAACCGTTTTAAAAGAATACTATCAACATGAAAGAATAGACACTAAAATTGTGATTAATGCTGTAAAGTAACGGACACACCTACGTGGAAATTAAAGAAGCTGAACTGTGCAATAGATACAAATACATATTATTAACTATGAACTAGTGATAAAAAAAATCATAAGTTTTTTTTTTTTTTTTTAAATTATTTTAGTTCAACTGTGAGCATATCTTATATCGATATCAATTTAGTGTTGTGATTTAAGTGATTAAGTGCTGTGTTTATAATAAAAGTGTTTATTAAACTACATGGAGTTATCAACTTCCCTAACGGAATTTCGGCTGGTATGGTAAGTACCAGAATAATTTGTTTGTTTCTTGCAGGTTTGCTGGATTCCATGCTCTTTAATATCAGATGTTCGAAACTAGTAAGGTAATCACACACCTATTCTTTGATAAACCAAGGTGGCAGATAACTCATGCGTAAGTCCACATATCAAAGAAAGTCCGAAAGGGGCTACAGGACTTTAAATAAGGAACTCACACTTACAGGAATGGCATTATAGAAATTTATATATATATATATATATATATTATATTTTTTTTTATCTTAGCTCTACCGACTTTTATCTAAATTTCAGTAATTTCTATTATTTTATTTGGCATATCTTTTGAGTTTCTTTAAATTTGGATGATACAACATTCCTGTAAGTAAAGGGGTAGTAAGAGAGAGATTTACATATGAGTTTCATACAGAGATTTCTCTTTTCCTCCCCTGCACTCCACATAATTTTGGCTTCCCAGCGTAAGGGCAATTACTACGCTTGTGTGCATAGTTATTTTACACATTAGTTTGGCACCTAGCGTAGTAGCCATATTATATGCTAGGATTACAGGCAAAGGCTCTGTACAATCACATAATTTTGGCATCCATGTGTGAGAGCTTAACCACGTTGATCATTTCTTTACTTAAATGTTTTAACACCCTACGTGTTTGGCAAGAAGTGTGCAGGTTACGCACTGTTGTTCACATCCTAGCATATAACCGAGTGTGTGATTACTTAAAGATTAGTAAAATTCTCGTGCAATGTATTTATTTTGTCCCAAATGCTTTCCAAAACATAATTGATATAAAAGTAAAATGTGTGTAGAAATGTGTTTATATATAATACTTGAGAAGTTGTAAACTTGAAGGGGGGAGATAATTTTATAGAGATAACATTTAGATAAAATAGAGATTCCTTCCTTTTTATTAGTGAACTCATTAGATTAATTAGAATTGATGGTTTTGACTAGGCTGAAAAGCAGAAAGATGAATGAAGAACTTAGAGATTTAAAACAAGCGCAAAGTATGTCATTTACAGAAGTAGGAGATCAGGGAGATGAAATTCAAGTGAGAGACGAAAACATAGAAGTAGGCAATGAGACAGATGGGATAGGAAACACAACTAGTTCATCAGACCCAGTGTTGCAATTCTTGATGCAAATGCAGCAAGAATTAAATAACAAAATTGATAAATCTCAGCAAGAATTAAATAGTAGGATAGATAGATCTCAACAAGAGTTACAGCGTGAACTGAAAACCGAAATTAGGAAAGAGGTGCAAGAGTTGGGCTCTAAACTAGCACAAACTCACCAGGAGTTAGATAGTAAAATTAGTGCATTGTCTAGTAAGCTAGAAGATACAAATGAAGAACTGAGAAATACAAGAAGGGATTTAGAACATTCACAGAAAGAGCTTGAATCTAGGCTGAGTAGGTCACTACAAAATACAGAGCAACAACTACATAACGATATAGAGAACACCGTACAACAATTAAATGTAACAGTAAATCAAGTTTCTGAAAATTTAGACCAGACAGCTAGAAATTTAGAAGAAGTTAGAAATGATCTAGGAAATAAGATAGGATCTTTAGAAGAGCAAGGTGATAATATTATTGGTCATGTCGAAAGAAATCGGGCAGAAGTAGAGACAAAATTAAGTGACATAATTTCTGTACACGCGAATGTAACGGATGAATTAAGAAACAGTATTGAGAGTGTAGATTCGAGAATAACTGGAAAAGTAGAGGCCATAGAAGAAATGATTTCTGCCAGATTAAATATCATTGAGTCAAATCGCGTAGAAGTCTCCTCACACACTAGCATTCCACCAGAACAGGCTATGCCCTCATGTTCACGTACTATTCCTAATGAAACAATTTCGCCGAGCATAGCACCACCTGCATCCTCTGTTTCACCACTCGATAATCAGACAGCACAGTTGTCGACAGTCATCAACCCTTTTATTCATCGTGATCTAAGCCTTCCAAATTATCAGGGTACAGAGGACGAACCCCAAACATATAACTTTTTGCTAGACTTAGACAATTACTTCGCATTAACAGGTGTACCTAATGAAGCACGTTTGTCATTCATTAGTAGAACGTTAAAAGGGCCAGCACTTTCGTGGTTCAAAGTCATGCGTCAGAAAATTGTTACGTATGAAGAGTTTGTGATTAAATTTAGAGAAACGTATTTAAGTCAGGAACGATTGGCTACACTAAGAGCTAATTTGTTAACAGTTCAATTCGACAATAAGGTTCATAAAAATCCTTCTGATTTTCTGTTGAACATCCTACATCAAAATTCAATATTGGATCCTCCTGTAGACGAATCTTGCTTATTGAAACTCTTACCGAGAAAACTTCCAGTATATATATTTAGGACCTTAGTGGCTTCGAAACCACAATCTCTTACAGATTTACTCGCGATTGTGAACGAAGTACAGGCAACTCATTACGACCGAGATAGATTTCCTCCTCGTAGAAATATGAATATGTTGCAAGTGTCCTCTGAGAGGGTAGACACACACCCTCGTAGGAATAATAGAAGGAATGTCCCTTACACACGAGGACAGCAACAGAGAGACAATAGAGGCAATAGTAATGAGAGCCCAAATTCAGGTCATAACGGGAGAAGGGAAGGAGGTCAATCACCCCGTAATGAGCGCTACCCTTCACCTGAAAATAGACAAAACAACAGGAGACCGCGAGGTTCGAGAAGGGGAAATAACAACAGTACACGGAATGGAAGTAGAAATCAAAACAACTACATTCCGGAGCAACAAATACAACTGCTAGAAACCTATCATAATAGCGAAGGACAAGGTTACCAAACTAACCAAAATGCACCAAGTGTGACAGGTGGTCCTCATTATAATAACTGATGCTTTCCAGCACATACAGCGGGAAAGTTGGATGTAGTACTTGTGAATAGAACATCTGATATCCAACAGACGAATAAAGCCCTGTGTGTGCTCGCAAACAATAGTTCTGACTTGGCAGACGATAATGAAACATATGTTAAAAGTATTGAGGAGAATGAAAATAAAATGTGTAAAATGCGAAGAAATAAATAGTACTCAAAATTTTGAAAGTAATACTAAAGACACTATTTCATTGTTATTGAAAGATGGTAGAAAGGTAGAATTAGAGAGGGAAACATTTAATGAGGCAAATTGAATTTTTGATAATCTGTTAGATACAAAAGACGACCCAGTTGTGAGAAACAATGTAGTAGTTTTACCAGAGATAAATGTAAATATTTATGCTCAATCTGTAAATGCATTGTTAGATTCTGGAGCAAGTATATCCGCAATAAATAACAACTTATTTGAAACGATACTAGGTAGCCAAACACAACCACCATTTTTAAAAGCAAATAACATAAAAGTTACTTCAGCGTTCGGTAAGAAGATAGCCACGGTCAAAGGTCAAACTCTTCTTGAGGTTATTGTACAGGGGAAAACTTATTATACAGTTGGCATCATTGTAGAAGGATTAAATAAAGATGTGATATTAGGATCCCAATTTTTCGTAGAATCCGCTGCTATTCTAGATTATTCAAGAGCGCTGTTGATATTACAAAGACCCCACTATATTGAAGTTAACTTTAGAGATCAAGAAATATCGAGTGATGATTTAGTTCTTAGACAATTAGAGGAATCATTGCAAAGTGGCATTATTAGTGAGTTAAGTGAGAAAAGTGACATAGGAGAGAATGTAGAAAGTATACAGTTTCCTAAGGTAGGATTGGGGAATTCAAAGGCGAGGCTATTTGATAGTGACCCCACACTGCAGTTGGGTAAAAGAGTATTCCCAAGTCCCACAGAACTGAAAGAAAGAGTGTTGTCTCCCGAAGAATGGGAGAAAATCAACACAAAGGCCACTGAGAAAGATATTTATGAACATGTAAATAACTATAAAGATCTCACTAATGAACAAAGGGGTAAATTAGCGTCCGTGTTAATAAAACACATAGACATTTTTGACGAAAAGCCAGGAACAATGAAAAATTATGAACATAAGATAGAACTTACAGATCCTACACCAATAAAATCAAAAATGTATCCATTTCCTCTTAAGTACAAAAATCAGATACAAAATGAAATTCATCGGTGGTTAGCTTTTAATATTATCAAGAAAGCACCTAGTGAGTATAATTATCCGTTGGTGGTAGCTGAGTAAGCAAATGGGAGATTCAGTTGAGCATAGATGGAATAAATTAGGGTCAAAGAAACAAGCCTCTACCACACTGGAAGTCTTACAGTCTCTAAGTGATAAACCTTTCTTTTATAAATTATATATTTGAGTTTCTCGTGAATGATACAAGAGAGTAAAGAGAATTAAAAAAAATTGCGAGCACACATAACGTAACGAAGTTGAGACAATCAATTAGAGATACAGGGTTATAAAGATTTTTGCGTCACACACATTCAAAGGGTACTACATTCAGAAATACATTTCTCTTAAAGAAATACCATCTGAGAGAAGACAAAGAAAAGGAAGATAACACATCCGAGCAACAGACATGAGATAGTCTTGTCTGGTACAAAAAAAAAAAAAAAAAATCAATGTACATATCTTAAAACTATCGTATCTATCAAAAATTCTATATCGTCAGTATGCTATATATGTATGTATTGTCAATGTTATTATTGAAAATAAGTTAGGAATATTAATTTGTCAAGTAGTCATTACATAGTTACTATAGTTCTTAAGTATTGTATCTGTGAGTAATATATTAATTGTCCTGTCCATTAATATATAACTCAAAGGGGGGAAATGTACGACGCAGTCTCACATTAGTTTCATTAATAAAGTTTAGATAGTAGTATATTTAAATGTTATCATTAATTTGCATATCAAAATGGAAATGGTTTTCTTTATTTTCAAATATTATTTATATTATTAATTAACTTAGAATCATATTTATTTTATTTCCTAAGTATTGGTAAGATTCAGGTTTATATCGAGAATGTAACTATAGATATTCGATTTCATATATAGAAAGATAGACTCTAGTGAGTTAGATTTTTCTTAAGGCAAACTTGTAGAAGACAACGAAGCTCCAAAAGGTCAGTCACCTATGCTTGGTCAGCCTAGCCAACTATATTGTGAGTTGAAACTAAAAATTACTGTTTTATTTATGTTAAGCAGCTATAAGAATACTGTATAGAACTAAAAAAACATAAAACACCCTGAGTTGTAACACTACCGAAAAGGCGACAGAAAGACTGATATTTGTCTATTGTCAAAATTTAACACATAGATATAAAAACAGAAGGACAATGATGTGTTAAAATCTTGGGTTGACCGCCGATTTCACAAGAATTCGAGCTGGCGTAGCGAATCTAGCAAAACAGGCTGTGAATTCGTTCCAGGTTTACCAGATGAAGCAGTTTGTAATATCAAATACTAATAATAATTAAAATATGTAAGAATTAGTGTGTTTAAGAGTCAATTATGTATTGGAAAGCTACGCGTACCCGTATTGTTTGTTTTACCTTTTCCGTCCTTCCGTATATCGTATCATAAAACTTTCTTTCAGCCGTGAAGAAAAATAAAAATAACAAGTACTATCTGGTATTGGAGGGTGGAGTTTTGGCTTTCTGCTGGGGACAGACGGAACTGGGAATCCTTACCCTAAGAAATTGTTTCAAATAAAGTTAATAGAGGATGACAACTCCATACCACATATGTATATGGTAGCAAAGATATGTATATACTTGTAAGTAAAGTAGATGTATGTTTAATTTCATTCTATAATTAATAATTTGTATAATTGTCACGCGGAAGCAGAAAACTCCGAACTATTATGGTTGTCAGTGACATTGTTAATTCTTTCCGCTAGAGGGCTCCAGTGACTAGACATACATAAGAAAAGAACATATGTCAAGTGGTGAAAATATATTAACCGGCCTATTTTAAATGCAAAATTTTAAGGTTATATCAGAAGTGGACTATAACATATTTGGTATCTAATGAAAGGCCAAAGAATGCAGATTTTAGTGCTTGATTCGAAATTACGTGACAATCTATAAGAAGTGAATTATTTGCGTATAAAGTCAATGTAAATAAAAATAAACATACTTCCTTGCAAAGTTCCGTTAGCAGGTAGATAGACAATAGAAAAGGTTATCTATATTGAAAAGCCAGTAGCTTTGAGGCGAAGCACGACTCTTGGGCGTCAAACCCCTTTTACAAAACCGAAATTCTGGAGAGGAACAAGGCAGTTGGCGTTTAGATCGAGTCTGTGAAGTTGCTGCTCGTGTGAAAATAATTATTTTCCTGAACACTATATGTTCAACGGTGTTAGTTGCAACGGAAGATAAGTGCATATATTTATTTTAAAAGTGAACTTAATTAAGTGCGATAAGTTGCACCATTGGTGTTCAAAATAAGTTAAATAAACTGTGTCAGTTTTCTAGACTATATGCATTTTTAGATCCAATCGGACACACTGGAAACGAATACATATATCTTACGTATGCAGCAACAAACCATTAAAATATATAGATAGAGAGAGATAGAAGTGCAACTATAACCAAGTTTGAAGTGGTTACACAGTGGTGGACTCAGTTATAATCAGGTACCAAGGACTTAATCTACCTTAGGATGCTACGGAAACCGTTTTAAAAGAATACTATCAACATGAAAGAATAGACACTAAAATTGTGATTAATGCTGTAAAGTAACGGACACACCTACGTGGAAATTAAAGAAGCTGAACTGTGCAATAGATACAAATACATATTATTAACTATGAACTAGTGATAAAAAAAATCATAAGTTTTTTTTTTTTTTTTTTAAATTATTTTAGTTCAACTGTGAGCATATCTTATATCGATATCAATTTAGTGTTGTGATTTAAGTGATTAAGTGCTGTGTTTATAATAAAAGTGTTTATTAAACTACATGGAGTTATCAACTTCCCTAACGGAATTTCGGCTGGTATGGTAAGTACCAGAATAATTTGTTTGTTTCTTGCAGGTTTGCTGGATTCCATGCTCTTTAATATCAGATGTTCGAAACTAGTAAGGTAATCACACACCTATTCTTTGATAAACCAAGGTGGCAGATAACTCATGCGTAAGTCCACATATCAAAGAAAGTCCGAAAGGGGCTACAGGACTTTAAATAAGGAACTCACACTTACAGGAATGGCATTATAGAAATTTATATATATATATATATATATTATATTTTTTTTTATCTTAGCTCTACCGACTTTTATCTAAATTTCAGTAATTTCTATTATTTTATTTGGCATATCTTTTGAGTTTCTTTAAATTTGGATGATACAACATTCCTGTAAGTAAAGGGGTAGTAAGAGAGAGATTTACATATGAGTTTCATACAGAGATTTCTCTTTTCCTCCCCTGCACTCCACAACTCTCAGGCCCGAACCTCATCTACGTTAAAAATTTGATAGAGATTGATCGTTTGGTTCAAGAGTTATTAAGTTTGATTTATTTTTAACTCCTCCCTCCCCCTCTCCTAAATTCTATCGTCAAAGTGAATAAATAATATATTGCTTTGCATTTGTTGTATTCCAAATTTACTTTCGTTTTTAGACTCAACAACTTATTTTATAAGCAAATTGAGTAAGATTAGCTAGCTGCTTTCTGGTACTCTATCGTCCACTATATTGGGCGTCTTATTATGTTTTTGTCTGTCCTTTTTGCACTGTTCTAGTTATTTTTGAAGTTGTGAATTTTGTGATAAGACATAAATAAAGCTTTCGCAAATTTAATTTCTAAGACTTTTCAGCAACATCTGGGTTTTCTTTTTTCCTTCTTTCTTTTCTTGTTCTTTTGTGTGAATATGACAATGCTCCGCAAAACAAATTAATTTTATTTATACGATGCTGTCTGCAGACAGCAAACGTAACACATTGCTGCTTCTGTTTCACAATATACAACAATGAAATTTAGATTATCTTGAAATTGTCAGATATTGAGAATCTGTGCGGAACGGTACAGAACGAAGCAAGGATGGATATGTACTCGGGATTGACCGTCGCCTTGCACCATTCAATTGTTCTATAGATGTCGTTAGTATTGAATAGTATGGCTTTAAATTTGATTCGGTTTACACTTTGTGTCTAATTTGAAAATTTGTCAAATTGTGTTTGTCCGTGTATAGGATAGGTAGTGATTTTTCGGTAGATGTAAATGAACTTAATTTCAATGATCGAAGAATAGAGATAATTTCGAAAATTGTAATTATGTATAGTATTTAAATGGTAGAAATATCGCTCGCTTGACGTTTTATATTTTTGAGTAAAGGTGAGTGTATCGCAATTTTTAAATCTAATGTATAACATTCATATAATCTGAAACCTTAAAATGCGAATATTATTAAATGTTACTGTCTTGTTTTCTTGAACTGAGACTTATGTGAATTTATATTGTTAATTTTCTCTTCTATCTGAAAAGTGCAAGTGGTAATTACTGCATTTAGTCCACCATTATTAATCAATAATTAACAGTAACGCCGCAGATAGTTGTAGGAAAACTAATTATCAGCGTGAGAAAATAAATAAGACCAATAACTGTAGTATTCCCTAATCAGCACGCACACACACACACACACACACACACAAAAAAAAAACCTAAACGCCACAATAGTACAAATCCAATTTAGTAAATAGGCCTGCATACTTCAGCATTAGCGCACAGTTACTGTTGTAAGTATAGGCTTAATTCGATGTGCTGGCTATTGCCCGAAGATAACTGCAACTAAGATACTATAAAGGAAGTTTTACAAAGAAGTAAGGTGTTTGATACCCATGTAGGCACCTATTCCGTTAACCCCTTCCAACTTTTCAGCATAAGTTAAAAATGTGCAATGCAAAGAATACAAACCAAGTTGTGCTAGATTGCCACTGAAAAGTATGATTGCAACCAGTTCGCTGCAATGGAGCCCCGAAGAGGCGATACGTTAGTATACTGGGCATATATTCCGAAGTTGGGCGTCCGCTTTTGCCACGTTTATTCGGTGTTATCTTCTTTCCACACTTTCTGCAATTTGTTATTAGGTTCATTAATCTGTGCTTTTCACAAACTTTTAAAAGATTTTGCTCGTTATCAACGTATTGCTTCACAAATGTTAAAACTGTTAGTAAATTCCCCTTGTACATTCGCCATGTTGATAACATAAATGCTCGTTTCTTTCCCACAATGCAACTGTTCGGTTATCTTGCGCCAAGTAGTTCCCTCCGCTCACCGTATAGTCCCATGTTTATAACCGCTTATATATAAGAAATAAACAGATTTTTCGAGACTTGTATATTATCAAGCACACAAATGATCAAAGTATCCATATCTTTCCTGTAAATTTTAAAAATTTTGCTGGAAACGGACGCCCAACTTTGGAATTTAACCCGTATACTGTAGTAGCCGCTATGACTCCATCGACATTCGTCTTTTGTCAGTACTGTATAGGGCAGGGGTTTACAACTTGGAACAATGGGCAGGCCAATCACAGAGCACTAAATGGCGTCGCGGACCTCACTGTAGGTCTATCATTATTACGACAATTAATAGTATAGTATTAAATGATGGAACATATTCATCGTAATTGACGTCACAATAACACAAAACAACTGTTATACTGGTAACCAAAATATTTACTCACTCAAGAGGAGCAGAATAATGTATTTAGAACTTTGTCGGTACATCTAGTAATCCTTATACCGAGGGAAATTACCCCCAAGTGCTTGTCTTCACCACGTTTCGCACTGTGTGATCAATGGAAAATTTCCAGTTCACTCTTAACAGGTTTTGTAAAAAAGAAAAATTATAATAATTATTGTTTTCAATAACTGACCAGCGGGTCGGAAGACAGGATTAGGTCGGCTGCATATGGCCTGCGGGCCGGCTGTTGCATACGGCTGGTATAGGGCATGCTCTCTCCATAATAAGGTAACGTCCGTCATTGGAAAATAGATTTATCACCAGTATACCTAACTAATCACTCATTTTTCCTCCTCTTTTTCCATCATATACTGTTACAACTACATTCATTAATTCTTTCCGATAAGTTTTCATAGTTTTCAGTTATCACTGTGGAACTTTTAAGAATTTGGCCCGCTGCGTACATGTCTTGTAGTTTGAACACTGAAATATCGATTGTCAGGACTTGAAAAATTTTGCTCGCAATTACTAGGTAGCCAATACCATTTTGCAGTCACAGTATTTATACAAATAAAGATCATTTTGCGACACAGTAAACATATCAATACATTTTTTGGGTTAGCTTTACAACGCCTGCTCCAGAAGGTATACTCACTCAGAAACGAGAAATTACACAGTAATAATTTTATGAAAATGGATCAAAACTAACTTAACCTTAAGCTAACCCGTACCTAACCCCTGCCCTACTTATTTATATCTTACTCTCCTCTACTATACTTTTTAAAAGGGCCCTACTTATCGATGCGCAGCTGGAACGTATCTTGTAAAGTTTACCCCATTTTTTATTTTGTTTATTGACATGTCTCTTACCAATAAAAGAAAGAGTGACATCGGCTGTCTAATATTGAATTTCTTGTGGATATGTAAAGCTGTATGGAAAATGGACAAGATGGGCAGTTTTAAAAGGGCAATAGCGTATGGGCGAGTATCATTTACCGGTAAGATTTTCATTCCAAATGTAAAACACAAGTGGAATCATGTTTGCGTCGAAGCTAAACTGCTGCAGCACTAACGCCACTCTTTAGCGGGAAACAACAACAAAATTGACAAAATTACTTAGCGGTGTACAGAAGCTGAGAGTCGAATGAAAAAGATCGTTCACGATGGTGGTGCATTGCAATATTACATTTTTTTAAAATTTGTTGTGTGGAGTGAAACACGTTTTTGATTGATCGGAATTTACTTGCCAAATGTAAACAAGTACTCGTCACTGGCGAGCAGGCGAGTGAATTTTTGAAGCCCTGCCCTGATTGTCCACTGTTCTAGATGGATCGAAATGCTCTAATGATGAGCCATCATCTTAATAATCATTAAATGATTAAGGATATCTAATTTCACTGATAACTTCAAATTGTTCTCTGTTAGGTTGATTACGCTAAACCTTCTCTCATAAGAAACTCTTGATGCAAGTGACACTGCCACTATAGAAATCTAAATAAACAATTGCCTAAAATCGAAAATCTGTTTTTAAGTTTCTCTAAAATTCCAGCTACATGTACTTCATCTCTCTTCAAACCTTTTTGAATTATATCGTTAATGAAGAATTGTTTTGTTTTACTTTTTCCAAGTCCATAGTAGAACTCGTTCGGAATTAAATATGTTTGAAATTCAAGGTACATTGGAAACTTAAAGACTTTAAAATCTATCCAAGCACACAAAAACAAAAACTATTGATAGTTAAAATTATGAATACTAACGTCAAAATATGTTAAGGGTCAGTTGCCATTGAAACCTGGGTCCTGGGTTTTTCGAGCCCTGTCTATAAAAGTGGGACGTTAATTCGGGATATCTCGACAAGATTGAACTATATAATTTATATGGTTTACCAAACATTGTTAGAGTCATCAAGTCGAGGAGACTCAGATGGGCAGGTCATGTAGCTATGATGGAAGTAAATAGGAACGCTTTCAGTCTTAACTGGGAGACCAATCGGAAAATGACCATTTGGAAGACTTAGGCGCAGATGGGAGGACAATATTAAGATGGATATCTGAAAAATAGGAATACAAAGTAGAAACTGGGTCCAGTTGACTAAGGATAGAAGTCAGTGGAGAGCTTTTGTGAACGCGGCATTGAACCTTCGGGTTCCATACGATATAGAGTGAGTTGGTTATCTTGACAAGATTAAAATTTTGTGGATAAAATGTTATGTTGAAAAGATGGAGTGTTTTAAAAATTCTGTTTATATCTACTATTGACCGTAGAACACGAACATAACACACTATGTTATATGATCAATACTATGTAATTCTCTATAAGCCAATTACTTTATATAGTACAGATGAGAACACTGTGTATGGACTTCGTGAGCAAATTGTAGTTGCTTTATGCACTCTAAATGGATTACCGCTCTTTCCATTCTACTCAGTAGCGTAACGCAAAAATGTCGCCCTCCCCCGCAGGATTAGTTTTGAGCCCCCTTTCCCATGCCCATTAACCTCAAACTGTATTATTTCTCTGTAGAAGACAATGGATCCATGGAATGTAATAAAATTACAATTAAAATTAATACTCACCGAAAAAGGCAAAAATTGTTTTCCCTTAACCTTCGAGTGCTAAGATGAATTTTTAAACTGATTGTGCTAGAATGGATGGATTTTCACCCAGAGCATATTTTTCTTTTCTAAAGTAAATAATGTTGTTCAGAGAAATGGATATTTCCTATTCAACTCACTTTTTGTAGCCTATAGTTCTTGGCATTTGCTTCGCGGGGGCCCCCAAACCCTGCGGGCCTCCCCGCACTGCAGGCTCCTCAGTTACGCCACTGATTCTACCCATTTTTCCTACCCACCTACGTTTGATCATTCCGTCTCAAACATATACTAGTGGCTTGCAGTACCAATTACATTTCGAAGAATGAAAGCGTGTGATCAACAGAGGATCGGGATTTTTCGGTGCAATAGAATCGTAGAGTTCAATCAGAGACGATCATTGGATTTATCCAAAGGGTTGTCGTATATATCACGTGATATAACCCCTATGTATTAACGTGGAAACATTTACACAAGTGTTAACGTGAGGGGGGGAGGGAAACCGTACCCGGGGTATTGTATTTCTATTTCTTTTCTAGTATTTGTCAAATGATAAATATCTCGTCGATAGTTGATCGATTTCACAAATCCGCATTGATAATATCCAATAATTTTATCTGCGTAGGGTGTCAGTCTTGCTAATAGAATGTTTGAGAGGATTTTATAAGATGTTGACAGAAGAGAGATACTTTGATAGTTATTACAATCATTGTTGTCGCCTTTCTTGTGAATTGGAACAATGATGGATTCTTTCCACTCTTGTGGCAATTAGAGAGTGGAAAATAAGTTTGTGTATCCTGTTCCTCCATTTTCCCCTCTAGTTAAATTAAACTCAGCTGGAATTTCATCTACACCCAAAGATTTGTGTTCCTTTGTAACAATTTTCATTTCTGTTCGGTTGAGCTCAGGAATATACGGTTCTGCTGTGTGCATTTTCCTTTCTTCACAAACCTTAGTTTTTGGCTGCGTATTAAGCAGATCCTAAAGAAATCTTTCCACGTATTCAAAATGCTATCCGCATCACTGAGAATTATTCTGTCGGCTTTCTTTAATATATAAGCACGAGGTTATAACTTTTCATATATTCATTGATTTCCTTATACATTTCCCTTGTTTTTACTATTATCTTAAAGTTCATTTGTTCTAAAAGTTTTGGAAGTTTCCTGCCTTATGTGAACGAAATTTTATATCATTCGGATTTTGTAGTTAACGCAGTTTTGCCTATTTTCTCCTCTCTGCTAGTTCAGTGCATTCCTGGTCGAACCATGGTTTGTTCCTATGTATTTTCACGTGCTCCACTTTTTGTTTTGGTGAAATTTTAGTGCTAGCCCTAATTTCAACCCAAGTATCCTCAACACTAGCGCATTCCGAACATTCTAAAACCGAGAACATGCTCGACACTTCAATCAGGTGTTCCTCTCTCACCTAGCTCTTCTCTAATTTTTAAAAATTATTCCTCTCCGTTTTCAGACATTAAATATTTCCTTTATTCAACGTTAGGCTAGTTTTAGACGAAAGCATTTATCGTAGCATTTCTCGTAGCAGATATGCTGCCAAATATCTCATATTATTCTATGGCATCAAAAGTATATTGAGCTTTTACACGGTAGCATTTGATAAGCATTTTGTCGTGACGTAGCAAACAAATCACTGGAGAAGAGCGCAATTATGGCTCAAAAACTAAAAACAGATATTTCAGTCACTATTTCTTCTAAAGCCCTTTTTTGCATATGCTTATTATGATACAAAGGACTTTTAACGGTGCAGTTATACTATACAGATCCATAGATTTTAAAATTTACATAAGAAATTTCTAATATTTTAATAGAGTAGTGTATAAGTAATGGAAATAAGGTGTGCACTTACATCTGAAATGCGTATTTACGTGGAAATATAGAAATTAAAGTCGAACCTGAAGTGCACGTAATCTTCAATAAGCTGCCCTAAAATTTTGCAAGTCTGTAATTTCCCCATTTTCTATCGAGAACAGAACCAAACCAACCCCTTCGGGGCTTCTAACCCGTTCCCACTACTGCTGCTACTACTACTACTACTACTACTACTATTCCAACTACTACTACTCTTACTATTACTACACCTACTGCTACTGTTACTATTACTAAGTACTCCTACTTCTACTTCTCCTCCTACTACTACTTACTTCTACTACTATTACTCTTAGTACTACTACTACTTCTACTACTACTAATACTACTACTCCTACTACTACTTACTCCTCCTCCTCCTATTACTATTACTTATACTATGGATCCGTATAGTAAAACTACACGTTGCCACCTGCTAAAGTGAACCTGCACCGGAGAATGCAAGAGCACACCTCAGAAATGATTGCTGAAGGTACAATAAATGAAACGAGATTAAAAAAAAAAAAAAAAATCTGTGTAGATTCGTATAGTGAAACTGCACGCTTTTAACTTTGTACAAACAAGGATGTTCCTCATATTTATTAATCAACATAATAATCAACAATCCAACTCGTTTTTCTTTACTACAATTCAATTTCCCACACAAAACAAAGAGCATGGATTGACACAAAATCTTTCGCTTCCTTTTAACACACCACGGCGCTGCAATCGGAGCAATAATATCACAATTAACAAATTCAACCTGTTAATACCCACTCCACCCCCTCCAAAAAAAAAAAAAAAAAAACTTCAAAATTTTGGATCGAAATGATAACCTTAATGTGATCATAAGCAAATTGTTAAATCATGTTTCTCAGTACATACCTAGTTTCAGAATTGGCTATAAGATCTCCAGAACAGAGTATCATTGAGAAAATGTGGTTGGGAATCATGCATAACGAATTTATTTTCCGCTCGATCAGGTCCGCTAAAACTGTGTTCAACTGTGATCTGGAAGAAAAAAACATACAATGCAGCAACGTTCCTTTTCTTTTTCAAGTACATACTCGCGTATTAGGTCAAATAAATATGTTCTCCATGTGTCGGTTAATTACAAATCGAAAATGCTTCGCTTAAAAAAGGATTGTTAAAACTACATTTGGATAATTATACGCATAGAAACGAAAAATAGCTGCATTAGAAGGGAAACAATTTTTTTTTCTTATGATAATTACATTTTTTTTAGTAATAATATAATTGGAATCAGTGACACTATAGACGCTTCACTTAAAAAAAAAAAAAAAAAAAAAAAGGGAAATTACTAAAGATCTACATCTATTTTCTCAACAATTTCTGTAGATGATTACACAAAAACGAAAAATAGTTGCATTTAAAATGGAGATGGGGGAAACTCGCAAATTCTTCTTGCATATTTGATGGAATACGTGACGTTTAGTACAGTTATCAAATGTTACAAAGATTCTTTAGTCGTAAAATATATTGTAAGAAAACAAATTGGCAGCTGAAAATGAGATTTAGAAAAAAATCCAACATTTCAGTTCTTTAAAAAAGGAAAAAAAGCTAACCCTTTTTAAACTCTTGCATTTTTTAAAGAAAATTTTGACTTTTAGTTAAGTGGCTACTGCTTCAGTAACTAATCATCCGAATACCGTGATTCATACGTTCTTCTTTTCAGAATGAAATAAGATTTCAAATGATACCATACACATATGTGCGTGATGTACAGGAAAAAGGAAATTTGGCGTAAAATAATAAAAAAAAAAAAAAAGAAAAAGAAAAAGAAAAAATAACGTCCCTTCAAAAAAATCTTACTTTGTTGAGCTTTGCGTCTTCTGAAGCGGGCCCGGCTACAGGTACTTGAATGTAATCTACCTTGGAAAAGATGATCCATATGTAATGTGTGTGACAAGTTTAATTGTAATATCTAGAATAGGTACGAGAGAATAAATATTTCTCAAATCTGTTCGACAATTCAAATCAGGTACTGTCGAAGAATCGAACCCAGTAACAAGACAACATTCTTATCCATCTGGTATACCACGCATTACAGACAAATGGCACCACCCAATTACCATTCGCTAATAAAAATACTGTAAATGCACTTAAATAGCAGATAAAACAACACCCACTTCCCTTGTTAACCTTAGAACTAAATCATATAAACTTTTCTGCATGTAAGGAGGCGAGTGGAGTCAGAAGAGGGGAAATGCTGTAATCAATTCGTAATATATACTCATGAATTGTAAACCTAAAGTACCTATAAACAATACTGATAAACTTTCTTTTCCTTCCACTTTTGCTAAGCAAAGAGACGAATGTTCTACGCTGCCCCAAAACACGTGACTTTATTTGAAGCCCAAACTTAAAGGGACATCATTTTATATCGTCGAACGCAAAGAGCTGAAAATTCATTTTGTTTAACGCAGGGCATAAAATTTCCGGTCGCCATTGGCGACTACAAATTTAAAGCTGGCGACCTGTATTAACTCACTGTTTCGTGTCTGTTTCGCACGAAAATAATTGTCACTGAGTGGGAGAAAACGCGGAGTGTAAAGTCTTCACAACGGACATGGAAAGTGAAGTCTTCACAACGTTGTAATTCGCCCCTCCTTTCCCACCCTCAACCGAAATGGTTTGCCTCATAATTTATACGTGAGAGATACTGACGACCATCATTTTTGGATGGGCGAGTGCATCTGCCTTTGAAATTTTGCGCCGTGGTTTAACGTCATATCCTCTGAACATAAGACGAGAAAAATCACTTTAAAGCAAACATATAGGTTCGATCAAGCAAGCATATAAGGCTTGGTTTGAGAACAGAGTAGGTGATGGGTAATGCACAGACTTGAGTACAATCGCGGGTCCGAACACACATTTTCAGTCTGAAATTAAAGTTCAGCCGCTCTATCAGACTCTGACTGCTAAGCATATGTATGCAGCAATCGTACAGGTCAAATTTAGGTATACTATTGGAAATCACTGTTTAAAAATTATAATTCTCTCGCTAATTTCCTTATTGTCTTCCAAAACATTCGCACTGAGTGACATGACAATACCCAACTTAGCATAGATGAAGTTCAACGCGGCCTCCAGAAGTGTTGAAAATTTTCAACTCTTTCAAGTTTTATGTATAAATACAGCTTCCAGATATATGCCTTAAAAACTACAGTGCAGAAAATAAATCAATCTATGCTAGGTGATCACTAAAAAGCACGAATGCTATATGACCAAGTTAGGCTGATGGGCCTGAGCTGGGGTGTGTCCGAAGGATACTGCTTTTGTTAACAGTACAGAAATACTCCGCCTGCGGAATATAGTACCTAATACAGTCATCTTTCACATGATCTCACTTATTTTCATCGTCGTAAAGCATTTGTATTGATTTTACACTAGTAACGTACGTTTGTAAACATAAAATACAGCTGTATTACGTACTATTTAATTCTGTCGCCTGCAAAAATTTATTTGTTATAAACATGTCTTTCCATGCTGCGTATTGAATTTTACTTGTAAGTTTTGAAAAATGCGGTATCTAACTTTGACCAGCGCAACAGCAGTATTGTTACTTCATGTTGCTGTGATATACACTGGATAAGAACAGACTCATGTTGCTGTGATATACACTGAACAAGAACAGACTCAAATTGCTGTGATATACACTGGACAAGAACAGACTCAAATTGCTGTGATATACACTGGACAAGAACAGACTCATGTTGCTGTGATATACACTGGACAAGAACAGACTCATGTTGCTGTGATATACACTGGACAAGAACAGACTCGTGTTGCTGTGATATACACTGGACAAGAACAGACTCATGTTGCTGTGATATACACTGGACAGGAACAGACTCATGTTGCTGTGATATACACTGGACAAGAACAGACTCGTGTTGCTGTGATATACACTGGGCAAGAACAGACTCATGTTGCTGTGATATACACTGGACAAGAACAGACTCAAGTTGCCAAGTGTATTTGTCTGGAATTTCAAGAGTGCATCCATTCTTTGGAGCTAGTTAGAGCTGTATGAATGTATGCAGGTTTCTTCCTTCCGACCGTATCATGAATAGAATAACATAAATAGAACTTCACCTGTAAACAGGTTCCCAGATTTTCCAGTTCCATCAGAACTGTCATTGATTTCCAGACATCCCGTCAAGATTTATCAAGGTGATTATTTGAAGTTAGGCCTAATCTGATTTTTTAAAGTGAATATTATGCAGTAGGAAAGTAAACTTATTTGTCAGCATTCTTTATTAGTGTAGAAAATTATAATCACTAAAATGTGCAAGTGGTACTGCCAGATTGGATCTGCGTTTCAATGATTCTTTGTCACCTTCTTCATTTGTGTATTTTTAAGAAACTACACATCTTGTAGAACGACATGATCCCCTTGTCATAAAGTAATGTTATGAATTGGTTACGTTCAAGAGCAACTTGAAGTACAAAAATTTGGAAAATTATGTTGCAAAGTAGAACTTATTATGTGGTACTACAAAAAGCGTAATTTCTTAAAAATACACACATGAGGAAGATAACAAGCGATCATTGAAATGTGGAGTCTATTTGTCCTTACCTTTTGAGTGCTTTGAGTAAAATTTAAATATTTAATTATTAATGTTATAGCATCCAATTACGTCGTTAAGTTATGCTTGCTTACTTCTCTATTTTTCTGTTCTTTTTGGCTCAGATAATTTATTCAATTCAGTTAGTGAGTTTTTTTGGATAGATGTAACAATTGAAGGTCTATTATTTGTACTTTTCATTCACGTTTGATGCTTTTGTAATTTTGTACTTCCCTTACACTTCCTCATTACCGTTACAATTTGACGATTCCAGCCTTTTCCCTCGTTACCCAGAGAAAGTGAATGACAATCCCTTTCACTTCCTCATTACCGTTACAATTTGACGATTCCAGCTTTTCCCTTTGTTACCCAGAGAAACTGAATGACAATCCCTGACACTTCCTCATTATCCTTACAATATGATGATTCCAGCTTTTCCCTTTGTTACCCAGAGAAACTGAATGACAGTTCTTTCTCTCTGTTCATGAAGACAATTTGTTGTTTCAGTGATAAATAAATGGCCAACGTGTGGGATAGACTCTCATCTCCTAATCGTACTTCGCGTAAGAAAATAGTAGGAAAACGAATTCCAGTTTCCAACATAGGAAGAGCTTACAAAGACTTAGGGAAAGCTTGGAAAAGTATAGATGAGTTGAAAGAAGGGGTAAGTTGGTCACTTTTGGAATCCTCAGTTATGTGGCACTAACACTACTACTTTCTTTCTCCACTATTTTAATATTACTTTTGATAACGCTTTTTCAGGAAGTTGTTTGGAGGCTGATGTGAATGATAATTGATTATTGCACGTAATATTTTCTTACTTTCTCTGTATACGTATATCATTCAATATGTAAGATTCCCTAAGCTACTTGCAATTTTATAAATTGATTCGCGCTTTGAAACAGTCTGAGAAACTCAATCCGTTGGACTATGGTTGCATAAAGGAAGGTGGTATTTTAATTCCGCAGGTAACAGATAACTCATCGGAGCCTGAAGACTTTCCTAAGCAACATAATTGCCAGATGTGCTTTAGAGAATCTGTATGTCCCTATAGAAAATTGGAAATATTGCGCTGTGACTCTTGTAAATGTAAAAGCACTAGTTTGGACCAAGGCAGAAACCCTTCTCGTAAATAATATTGTTTAAGTCTTTACCTCGACTCGGAAAGATTTGCAATATTCATTTTAATTTTTGGCACTGTTATTAATTTGTGTCAGTATTATTCACTACGACGTATTTGTTTAGAAGTACATACTTCTTCTATTTATAAAAATATTTTTTTCTCTTCGAATCCGCTTTTTTATAGCTTGTGTCTGAAAATACGTCATTGTTTTATTTTTTTCAAATTACATTATAATTTAGAACTATGAGATTTACTTTACAAAGGAGTAAAATGAGCAACCAGGCTGTAAATTCGGACCACTGGGTACGGAGATGTACTTAGACAAAAAAATTTAGCAATTTGGCGTCAATTTTTAAATATGGCAACCAAACGACTATGATCTGGATCATGTGACCGTTTTTATACTAGTGTAGGTGTTTAACAAACCCCACAAGAAAACTTAGGGTACATAAAACTTTGCACGTGAGATGGGCTAGCGCCTGTAGTACAGATACATTGCTAGAAGGTAAAAACGGCGGAAAAGTTAATTTTGTAACAACAAAAATCATACATGCTATTAATTTTCCTTTAATATATAGCCTAGTTTTAAACTAAATGCAGCATGGTATATACCATTTTAAAGCTTATTAAATTCTGCTTCTTTTTTGTGTCTTATTAAAATGTTGAATTATTAGGCACTTTCGAGAAAATTACGAAATATCTTCAATTCTACTTTTTCTAATTTTTCGGGAAAACTGCGCAAATTTCGCGAAAGTACAACAATACAAAATTATAGAGTATAATTTTATCTTTCCAAAGGAAAAAAGATGATCAAAATCGGTCCATAAATGGCCTGGTTACGAGCGTTTAAAGTTGGTCATGATCCACCATCTTGAATCCAGTATGGCGACTAAACGGCCATGAACCAGATTACGTGACCAAAAGAAATTAACTCCCTTTTAAGTGGGTAGTAACATCCAGCAGTCAAAATGAGGGCACATATAATAGACACGTGACATGGGCTAGCGTCTAGACAATTTTTGCTCTTAACATTTGGGTGCTGTCCATACTCTCTCCTGAATGTTCGTTGAACTGTGACGAGAGATTTTGTTTCATGATACCATAACACACACTTCGCTTTCTGCTGTGCGAACGCCATTTTTAAACAATTGACTGATGCGCTGCGGTCAGCTGCAGTAGATGGTAGCACAGACTGTGGCAGAGTCTTGAAGTATCATTCAAGCGATATTTTCAGACCATATGTTTCTATCATTTTTTGTGTGTTATTAGGGAGAGACTTTATGTCCACCCTGTATCTTAATGTTATTGCTGTGTACAAGGCTAGGATATAAACTAATCAAATAATTTTCAATGCTACTAACGTGATAAAGTAATTATAGATGATTTAAATAGACAAATTCCAAAATATGGTAATAAAACTATAGACAATAAAAGCCCGTCGGTGATCGTCCGCTTCTCTTTAGTTCCTAATCTTCGAAATTGCGATATTTGTGCGTACGGCAATTCATGGGCTAATTCTAACAACACCTTTCTGAAGGAAAGGACATAAACTTACCATTTCTTGATGTCTAACGTCAGGTACTGAAAGGCGGTACATCACGCACAGAACGTCAGGGAAGTTTCGGAAGGAACTAAAACATAAAGAATACGGGTGGAAACACTATAGAATAAAACCAAGGAAAGAGAAATGAAAGGAGATTGTGATGTGAACTAGGGTCCATGAAGAACAAAATGATTATAACGATAAAGTAGTTCACCGTAGAGGCCCGGCATGTAAAGTGATAATATACTCATGTTGCTAAAACTCCAACTTGTCGGTGAACATAGCGAAGTGTTAATTTGTTGAATACAGTATAAAAAATGCACATACATATGTAGCCGTTAGTATATGTAATAGTCATGAAACGTCCGGTACATTCCTTTATGATTTCGTTATTAGTTTTTTTTGTTTGCTTATGTGTTCACTCTTTGAAGTTTCCTGTATCCATTATTTATTATTATATAGACTATCGTCAACGTACAGAGTACTCTCTGAATTCTGTTTATTTGCTAACTCTTTCATATGGTTTTCTTGTATTGCTGAACCTTACTGTTTTTAATGACGTACTCTGTACCTAAATATCTGCACTATTGACAGATGACATGTTCAATGTTCATTCTTGTAACCGAGACTAATGTCTTTAATTATATTTAAAATCTTTACAGGTACTAAACTCATTCCATAGTTGAATATTCTTCATGTCTTTTCTAACTTGTATATTAATTTCTTTGTTCTAACTACGATAGCGAAATTATATAGTTAAATTAATATTATAAGCTGAAGAAGCTAGTCCTGACGAAGGTAGTATCTCGTTCACTAGATTCCGATATTTCTGAGGTAGTTGAAGCGTGTTATGCATTTACAGAACAATTATCTTCACTGCAACTCTTGGGCTATTTCGACACTACTCTCACAAGATCCGAGAAATTAGTGGTATTATCTTGTTACAACCAATCCAGATATCCTCTTCTCACGGAAAGAAAGACATTACACAGTTTACTAAAAACTGAACTTTCAATAACTGACTTATCAATTTAACGTACAGATTAAAGAGGTATCTGTAGTGTATTATTATTAATATTATTAAATGGCTTTTGTTTACCAGCAAACGACTTAGTTTGGATATTCGTTTGACAGAATCAGGCAAAATTAACAAATAAAAAATTGTGTACGAGTTCCAGTCAGTGCTTTGTGTTAAATAACTAGTAAAAGTGTCAAATTGTATTATGTGAAAATTAAATATTAGTTTGTTTATACTTGTAATGGACTAAAAGTAATAAAAATCTATCACTGTTTATAATATCTGTGTGACAACAGCATAATACATCTGCATCATCCAGAAAAATTTTGAGTAATATCAAAAAAAGTTTTCGTGTTCCAATATTTAAGAGTGCAACTTCTGTTACTGATAATATCGAGTGTGATATTTTCCATAAGTAGAAGCTTTGCTTTGTTATAATTAAATATAAACTAATTATTTGCTGAGCAAAACTATATATTTTCGTTAAAATTCAACACGTGTTACAGTTTCGCCAACTAACTCTTTGGCTTCATCAGACACTATGTGATACAGGATAACTGTACAAACGTATATACATACAACAGCTAATGAAGCCAAAGAGTTAGTTGGCGAAATTGTAACACGTGTTGAATTTTAACGAAAATATATAGTTTTGCTCAGCAAATAATTAGTTTATATTTAATAATATCGAGGTATTTGTATATAAGTATTATTACTAGGAAAAATGTTTTTGTTTGACATTTCTGTACTATATAACCTTGATTGGGATGCCATATGATGAGTTTGCTTTAGGTACTTGAAGAGAACGCTGCTGAGGGAAATGGGAGTTTCCATTGAAAGTTTCAACAATTACTACAGACACATATACTAAAGTTAATGAAGTTAATACGGTAATCCAGTTGTTCCCAGTTACAGAGTTGCAGACCCCTTTTTTATTTTTAAGACAATATACGGATCGTACACCTTTATTTTGGTCTGTGCGTAGTAGTAGTATTAGTTGAGATGTAAATAGCAATATTAAGAGTAATTAAATTATTCTTATTATTTATTATTATATTTAAGTATTCTGCCTTTTCGCAGGTCCTGGGACTAATGAGGGTTTTTCATCTTAATTTTCAGTTTGGGCCTGGAAATGTTTCTTCCATGTTTCTCGATTTTCAGCTTCCTTTTCAACTCCCAATAGTTTTTTTTTTTTTTTTTCCAAATCATCGATCACTAGTGTTCTTCCTATTCCTCGCTTCCCTTCCATCTTTCCTTGTAGGGCGGTATGAAGAAGACAATTTCTTCGAAAAGAAAATATATATTTATGCTATAACTATACAACATATAGTTCATACAGGGGGTCCATGGCATTATTTACATGTTTTATAAATTGTGTGAGATCTAAATAATCTCACGAACCACCAATCGGAAAGGACTGCGGTAATGTATATTATTGGTGTTCAGACACTTTAAGTAAGAACAAATACGTAGATACATTAATGCATTCAGTTGTCAAAAGAATCATCAGAGCTAAGATATTTTGTAAAATTACTTTCATATAATTTTTCGTTTAGAGCTTTGATAGTATGTAAGATTACTTTCAACGGAAGTACGTAGAGACCATTTTTGTTACCTTGTACTCTTCATTGATTTCTTTGCTTACGACATTTTTTGAAAAAAATAATGTCAAACTTTTCATCTTATTTTATCTCAACTTTCTTTCAATAGCTACGTTTTGAAATATTTTAGTCTTAGAAGGACTTGGATACTATGAAGCCTTCAAGCATTGTAACATATGAGTATATTCGTGTTTAACTTTCTCTTTTTAAATTATGTTTTTATTTTTAGCTACAGAGAACAGAACAAAAACTTCGACAGTATGGGAGAGAGAAGTTTGTGGTGACAGAATTTGATGGTTTGGAGGAGGACATGGATCTAATGAAGACTGGTAAGTACTTTTTTCCTTTCTTTTTCATCTTGTTATTAATAATTTTTGTGCTGAAATTAAAAAAAAAAAAAAAAAAAAGTTTTAAACTTGAATGTGCGATTTGTTTTCTTGCAGTGCTGTTTTATTTTGCCAGGCGCAGTCATTATCGAAGTCAATGTTATTGTAATGTTGTTTGAAAATTGAGACTTGTATAAGAGCTTTTTGTTCATATGCAGGGTGTCTATTGGTCACGAAAGTCATGAAAAAGTCACGAAATTTAGCTTTTGGGTCATGATTTTTTTTTATCTGTATAAATATAAGCACAGACTGGAAAATTTTGTTATATAAAACGTCAAAATTCACCGCCAAAAATGTCTATGGGCGGTTGTAGACGCTACCAAATCGGAAGCAAAGCATGCTTCTATCGCATCCATGAAAATTCGGCCGAATTTGCACCCGAATTCGCTCTTGAGAATGTTACAAAAGTTTATGATTTTTAAAAGGAAAAGTCACGCAAAAGTTACGAAATTTCATTTTGAGATTTTAGTGGACACCCTGATATGTTTTGCGTTCTATACGTTCCACTGCGGTTTCTGAGTTGAAGTGTGGTATATTTGTACTCACGTTCAAGATGAAATTAAACAGCGGCTTCTTTCAGAGGTTCTTTAACAGTAATGTATATTTGCATCGTTTCTTTTATTTTTGTATTCAGGGTAGAAGTATTCTAATGTATGCACTAGCTTTGTATGAGAAGAAGAAGAAAATAATTAATGTCATGAATAATGTTGATTTTGGGAATGTTTAGTTATCAATTTTGTCACTAAGATGAAAGGTACAGCTACTAGGTACTTGTTTAATTGTTAATAAAAATAGAGTGAATATAACGCAACATGTTGCCATATCATATAGATAATGCATTACTGTAATGCAAAATTGCTAATTATTGAAAAATAGAGTGAATTTAAGCAGTTTGTATTAGTTTTTTTTTTTTTTTTTTTTTTTTATAAATATGAAGATTAATAAAAGATTTTAACAAAACGAACTAGTGTGACATGATAGTTCCAGACTGTTATATGTAGAAGATAGTCGGAAATACAAGTGTATGTTTTTCTGAAAATTTATTGCGTGTGGAACAATGTTGTTACAATAAACGCAATAAGATTTGTTTGGTTAAGCTTGACTGGAATCACAGGGTAACGAAAAAAATCCGGAAGGCCGGGAAAAGTCAAGAAATTGGGGAAGACCTGGAATAGTCAGGGAATTTCGATTTGCTAAGAATAAAATGGAAGTTTTAAGACTATTTCAGAGTGGTTGCGCGCTTGCTTTTAATTGATAACTTCAAACTTAAAAAAATAATGTGTTTTTCACTACCAGTGTGTAACAAACTTGTGGTTATTTGTTCTGTAGTAGTTGTGGGCATTATCTTTTCCTTTCACATGTACAGTGGAATGTCATATTGGTGAATCATCCACAAAATGCAGTTGGATCAACGATCCAATGTGAAATTCATTTCTTTCTTTTTTTGTTCCTGTTAGTTTCAATTTTATCGGAGTTTCCTGTCCTGTAATAAGTGAGGGTAGATTATCACATGAATTAAAGGATTTTGGAATATGGTTGCTCGTACTTGACCGTGTGTTTTCATTGTAATATATTTTAATTCACAAAGAGGTTTATTTTGGAAGTGCTTATGAGTTCACGAAAATAGTTGTATGCATTGGATCAATATTCAGTGGATAGCCGGGCTGCTATCGGATTCTTGATACTTATATATGGAATACGGTATGTCTTAGTTACCAAAGTATACTTTCTTAAACTTCGTGCTTACAATTCAACATTTATTGTTATGCATGTATTGAAACATTTAATTATTTTCTGTCAATAATTATACATTTGTAATAATTTAATTATGATGATTCGTCTTATAAATTCTAAATAATATTGTTTATTCTTATCTTGAAATTCTGACATTAAAAATGATGCAGCAATTTGCCACCAATATTTATGATATGAGTTCAAATAAAGTTTCAATCTGGGGGCGCGGTGGCTCAGTGGTAGAGCGTTCACCTCCGGTGCTTGAGGTTCCTGGCTCGATCCTAGTTCGCGCCGTGTGGACTTTGTGGTAGACAAACACCGTGCTCGTGGGTGGATTTTCTCGGGGTTCTCCCGTTTCCTCCCACTTTCTTCATTCCACCGTTTCATCCATTTCTCATCCTCACCGCCTCCCTTAGCCTAATCGGTATAAGCGTGGGACGTAAAACTTAAAGATTTCAAAGTTTCAATTTCCCTCCCTTTAGTCATTCTTTTAGGAAAATTTTATATGGTTTTTCAATGCCAATATGAAGTGTTATAGATAGATAGGTAGACGAGACGTGTTTCCAGTACATTGTGGAAGTAACAAAGTTTCATGATGTGTAGTTCTTTTTTAATGTTGATATCTTCATACCTTTACTGTACGAAAAAATCTTAAATGGGATCTCCATCATATTCCTGTGTTGCTATTCTTCACTTTGTTTTTCGCCAAAATAGGTGCGAGCGGTCCTAGGTTCTATTCTTGGTGTAGACACTCCTTTGAGAAAGTGTGAAAGCTTTTTCAGGGTGTCTATCGGTCACGAATGTCACGAAAAAGTCACGAAATCAGAAAACGGTTATGAAAGTCAAGAAAAAGTCACGAAGTTTAGCTTTCGGATCACGATTTTTTTTTTTCCTGTACAAATCTGAGCAGAGACTGGAAAATTTTGTTTTATAGAACGTCAAAATTCACCACCAAAAATGTCTATGGTCGGTTTTAGACGCTATGAAATCGCAAGCAAAGCACGCTTTTATCGCATACATGAAACTTCGGCCTTCGTTCTTGAGACTGTCCTTCAACTGGCATCATTGAGCAGTGGCGATGTAAATTTCATCGCATCGCCGAAACTACCTATGCTTCTAACGAGTTTATTCAACTGTGAGAAGATACCAAGTTTTTATTGCTCCAGGGAACAGCCTTTGAAAGTAGAGAAAGATAAAGATAAGTGCTAAAGAATATAGGTACCGTTATTAGTTTTTGAATGTTATAAAATTTCATGGTTTGGTAAAGAAAAGGTCACGAAAAAAGTCACGAAATTTCATTTTGGAATTTTAGTAGACACCCTGTTTTTAAGGCCAGCCGTCCAACTGAGATTTTCCTGGGTTTTTCTCATTCACATCTGGTAAATGCCGGGATGGTACGTAACATACAGGTCCCAGACCGCTTCTTTCCTTTCCCAGTCTTTTATTTCTTCCCTTTCCTCAGATAGTGTGATCGCCAAGAGACGTCATCCGTCATACATGACGGGCTAACATGGTCATAAATGTCGAAAGCCCAGAAATCTAATTCCTAATCCTGATCCTTTTTTGCCAAAATCCTTGGGATTTGGAACAAGGGAAGCAAAGAGGTTACTTTTTACTAACAGTACATTATCACGTGTTACATTGAATAAAGGAAACTGATCCAAACAATGGATCATATTTCAGTTTGAAATATTGTGCATGTTGATACTAACTTAAACACAAATTGCGCGATATTTATTTTGTAGTATATAAACATCAAGTAAGTGCGTTTTTTTTTCTTTCTTGCGTTTCTCTCTCTATTCACATTCCTTTCGTTCTTAAATCATTAACCCAGCAATTATTATCTCATTCGTGGGACGTTAAACTAATGCTTTAATGTGAAGTATAAATGTTAAACAATTAGCTTTCGTCTGTCAATAACCGTAAGGCACCTTCGGGAACGAATTTCCAATGATTGACTTCCTTCACCCGAGTAAATTACGTTCCGGGACACAATTTTATTTTTCTCAAGCTGTTTTCTTGTCGCTTTCTGGGGTGGAAATTTAGTTTCTTTTCACGTTGATATTCTAGTACAAATTAATGAAAACTATTAGAAGAAATTCCGATAAATAAATAGCAACCTGGGAATTGAGTGTAAATTATCGTCTATTAAGCTGACGATTGTGTGTAATTATGTGTTTTAGTTGAACAGTTTCATCTCTTTATCTTAGAAACTTAACAATGTTTAACTCTAGACTGAACACAAAGCTAACTTTGTTTGAAAAAGAAAAAGAAGTAGTAAATCCAAGTTTATTTATGCAGTGGATCGAGGCCGAGTACATGTCAGAAAAAAAATATGCAATCGCGAACAACAGGCTTTTATTTACGACAGCATATTGTTGTATACAGAAGCAAACTGGGAGGGAGAGGGACAGCTTTCTGCTGGCCTAGTGGTTGTGGTGTTCGGTGAATCCAGTATTTCTGTGGAGATAACAAGCATACCAAGTATTCGAAGTAGTAATGGTCGGTTTCCAAGTATTCCAAGTTGAGTCCTTCCTAGTTGTTAGATGATTCTTTATCATGGATTCAGGAAGTATCAGGTGATTTTTTTTCTTTCTTCCTGCAACATTTACCGGAGTGTTTATTCTCTGAGTAACATGGACGGCAAGCGATAGCAAGTTACATGAAAGGTAAAAAACATATTGTAATATCCCACATGATTTTGTTCATAAAAAATGACACATGTTTCTATTTACGAACACCAACCATGTGCACCTTACTGTGGATTACTGTGCTTACTATGGCAGACGACAAAACAACAGCGACACCACTGCACAGTGGGCCAGAATCAGAATCTGACTGGAAAAAAGTAGTTTTGGCAACTACGTCTAATCTACATTCGAACAGCACAGTTGTGTTAAGTAATAAATAAGGTTTCTTGCTGCGTATCAGTAAACACGGATAACAGCATATAGTGGCGGCAGCAGCACTTCAAAATTGATAGTTCATTATCTGTTTTATAGCGCGCTGAATTGGGGTAGTATGAACGTAAGGTTTGCGGTTTAATTGCGCATGTGAAAAGGCAACGAACGATCGCAAAATAAGCTATGAGTAAAGGTATGTATATGTACTTGCTGTTTGACTAAAGTTTTGATTGATTGGTTTACGTTGCTGTTCTGTAGAAGCATTTCTAGAGAGTCGAAGTATTCACGTATTGAAGAACTGCTATTGGAAATTGAAATTGAGATTTAAAAATGTACGTTCATGTCTGTATTGAGATCTTTCGTCATGATGTAGTTTGATATATGTATTTTGAAATACAGTTGTGATCTACTGCCCGTTCTTGCCCGATTTTTATATTTATCGTCTTTTCAGAGTTAGGTGTAGCGAGCCGGATACGCTCTTCGTGACGTGAAGAACCTGTACGAGGTATTGCGTTCTAAACCATCACTTTATAATTATGATACGAACAATTATGGAATATAAATTCTTTCTGTGGATGTTCTTCGCAGTGTGAGAGTGACTTTAACCCGAGAAAGCTAACGTGTCGTAAATTTTACGAGCGAGTTGTATTATTCTGATGCTCACTCCCCTCGCCCGGCGAAAATGGACTCGTCCGCTGAGTTCCGTTCTCTACTAAGCCTGCATTGTTGGGCAGTATCTACTTTGCTCAGTTTCCGGCTGTATTTCTATATGAACTCGTTAGCCGCTCGTAAGATTTACGATACGTTAGGAATAACGCTTGGATTTTTGTATTGTTTACTATTATTTTCTACTTCTAGAGTGAACTTACAGATACATTTTAGTGAAAGTATTGGTTTTATTTTATAGTATTTATTCAAGGAAAGTTAAAAAAAATGAATCGGACGCGTATTGATGGCAGTGACCTTATCGAGACTTATAATGCAACGAAAGGACACATTGATGCACTGGACCAAATGTGTGATCAGATGTGCAGACGTAAGACCAAATGATGGCCCTTGTGTGTCTTCTTTGGGATGATAAACATAACCCTGTTTAATGCATACGTCATTTATGTTCAAAACGTTGTGAAAATGGGTCAAAAGCCTCATTCTACAAGAAAATGCGCCATGAAAACTCACAGCAATCTTATTGATCGATGGCTCCAAGAATGGGTACAATACTCAAATTTGCCACGAAAACTCCGGCAATCCATTGCTGATGTCCTGAAAATACCGGTGCCATAGAAGAATGTTGTCCAGTCCGAAAACCAGCCTCGCACAATTTATGGGATTTGCCCATCAGCCAAGAGGAGAATGACGTCACTGTATTGCTGCCTCTGCAACAGGCCGATCCATTGAGAACATCGTGGGAAATGCTGTGTGTACTGCGCGGAAAGAGTTTGAACAACCAAACTGGCTGCAAAAATGTTCACTAATATGTATTCTTACCAACTGTAGTTATTAAAGTCCCAGTTTGTAAAAGGATATGTATGTAGTTAAGTTTTTGTAACCAGTCGTAAATTTTACGATACGTTAGCTTTAACGTAACTTTTTGAACATGTTAGCTTTCCAGGGTTAAGTGCCTTCAAGGAGTACGTTTGAGGAGGAAGTTTCTGTAAAAGAGTTTCACATCTTCCCATTCACCATTGTGAACACAAGTTTAGGGATATCATTTACTTCCTTCTCCTGAATTGGTACATTAGTAGGCTTTAAATTACGTATTTGCGTTTCCATTGAACATACCTCTTTTCTCGACAGTTCAGTTCTCTTTTCTGGTACAATAATTTAATGGGTCGACAAAATCTATTGAGACGATGGTTTGGGATTTTGCTACAAAATTGCTTTGTCAACCTCCCTATCTGATGTTGAATACAACTGTAAGGGAACAAAGGAGATAGCAAAAATATCTGAGCCACTAGTTCAATTTATTTTCTGTTTGAACTTTCTGCTTATATACATTATGACAACTGCTTCCATCGCAACCCCACTCACACACTAATTTCATTATGTCTCCATCTTTGATGCACTGTTTAATATAATCTTCATGTAAAATCACGATGCGCTCAAATGTCTGATTTACTATTGCTTGTAAATTATCTTCGGCTGACGTGTCAGTTACTATAATATTCTTTTCTCTGGGATAACGCTTTAATTTTGCTTCCCACACCACTTTATACGACGGATATATGTCACAATGTTTTGCCTTTGCACCTAGTCTCAAATGTGCATACTGTCTTTTTGTTAAGTTGTTATCTATAATAAGTGCCACGACTTCATCCGGAGAATAAGTGTTTGAGAGAATTTTGGCGAATGATAAGCCTTTTTGATTTTCGTTGCTCCCTTAGATGTCGTTTGAGTGATTTCTCCTAATACAACCGCGACATCTCTTTTTCCAGCAGCTCTCAATGAACATTGGGTAGCCAACACCAGCTCTTACACAGAATGCTTTGTAACGAGTGGTTGTACAAGTTTTTTCTTCGACTTTGTTTCCGGATCTTCGAAGAGTTTACTGGGTCTGCCTAATTTGCTTGTCAAAGGCCTATGCTCTTGGCTTCAAGAGATCGTTTTGAAACCAGTAAATATTTTATCAGAGAACTTAATATGTCCTTTTCCAACCAATCATTTTATTTGGATAAAAATTTATCAGTCATTCTATTACACAGCTTCCAACGCTTCTCGAAATCACTTTGAAGGCACTTAAAGTCACTCTCACACTGCGAAGAACATCCACAGAAAGAATTTATAATCCATAACTGTTCGTATCATAATTATAAAGTGATGGTTTAGAACGCAATACCTCGTACAGGTTCTTCACGTCACGAAGAGCGTATCCGGCTCGCTACAACTAACTTTGAAAAGACGATAAATATAAAAATCGGGCAAGAACGGGCAGTAGATCACAACTGTATTTCAAAATACATATATCAAACTACATCATGACGAAAGATCTCAATACAGACATGAACGTACATTTTTAAATCTCAATTTCAATTTCCAATAGCAGTTCTTCAATACGTGGATACTTCGACTCTCTAGAAATGCTTCTACAGAACAGCAACATAAACCAATCAATCAAAACTTTAGTCAAACAGCAAGTACATATACATACCTTTACTCATAGCTTATTTTGCGATCGTTCGTTGCCTTTTCACATGCGCAATTAAACCGCAAACCTTACGTTCATACTACCCCAATTCAGCGCGCTATAAAACAGATAATGAACTATCAATTTTGAAGTGCTGCTGCCGCCACTATATGCTGTTATCCGTGTTTACTGATACGCAGCAAGAAACTTTATTTATTACTTAACACAACTGTGCTGTTCGAATGTAGATTAGACGTATTTGCCAAAACTACTTTTTTTCCAGTCAGATTCTGATTCTGGCCCACTGTGCACTGGTCACGTGACGACGAAGGGTCATAAGTGCCACCTATATAACCAAGATTTCAGCGACAGGTATCAGTCTACGGTTGGTCACCTACACTCTTAGCTTACCTGGAGCTTTGAGAGGAACCTAACCCAAAGCCTTAGCTTGCTCGGAGCTCTAGACCTTCTTTCCTGCCCATTTCGTTTGCTCGAAACTCTGTGGAACTCCTAATTTCAGCCACCTAGCTTGTTCGGGGCTTTGTGGCCTTCAACTCCCATCTGCTTGCGTGGAGCATTGAGGGATCCTAATTCGACTCGATATTGCTTGATCGAAGTTTTGTGGAGATCCTTTTCTAGGCTGCTCTGGCTTTGGGATACCATATTTTACCCAAGTATTAGTGAACTTTTATTATAGTGACTTTGTAATATACTCTTTATAGGATTTTTGTAATAAAACTTCGTAGTGGGAGAAAAAGATTCCGGACTATAATTTGCTCTACCTATACCTGCATAAGCAGAAGTTTACAGTATGCAGATGCCACGTCCGTTTCAATATTAGGAACAGTTGTCTTCGTGAATCAGGAAAACAAGCCAGTACCTTTTGGCTTGGAGTGTTATTCTACATGTACCTCAACCTTTTCTTTCTGTATTTCTGGTGATAATGCGTGCTCAAATTTAGATTCTACGATGCAACTGCGTACGAGTTCGGGGATGAAATAGTGTACAGGGATTCTTAGCAAAAGGTAACAGTATTAAAGCAAAATTATTATCACATATTCAAAGTGTACTGTAGTGGCATACGTTAATGCGCACTGCTGCTAAAGATGTGAAAGTATCACTTATGTTCCCAAGCAGTGAGATTGGCGGGAAAATGTAGCTTCAACGTGACAAAATGGCATACACTTTAGTTTGTGTGTTATCACCATACTTTAGAAATGAACTAATTCAGCTGTTGAAGGAGACATAAATGTGTGATTCTGGAGTACCGTGAAAGTGCAAGTGTGTACGCGTTATTTGACATCGGTGGCTTTAGGGCGTTCTACAGCTCTTCATTTAATTGCTTCCAAAGAAGAGCTGTTACTTTTAAACTTAAAAAAGAATAGTCAGATACCAGTGAATGCGCTGTAAAATCATTGAGTTTCTAGGAGCTCTGTATTATTTATTTAAGGATGTTCCAGCATGCCGTACTGAGTACACGCCTATAGAGGCTCAGAAAATTTTCCAGTAAGGTTTTGTTCTATGTTAGTTTGAAAATAGTAGTATTGCGCAGCGAGCCATTGTCATTTATCCGTATATTTTATTGCATATTCAAGGCCTCAGAAAGGATAAAAATAGCTTTTCGAGCTATCAGATCGTGTTAGGTATGTTGGAAAAAGATAAATTGCTTATTCCTAGATGTACGAAGGCCATTTAACTCGAACTGGCAATACTGCTACGATTGGAGTGTTGTGTGGGCAGGAGACAAATGACGAACGTAGTGTGTTGCGTGGATGTGTACGAGTCAGTTCAGCGCTGCTGCCGTCCCCTATTACGGTGTGTGTGGCGAGTAGACATTGTTAAAGTGACTGTTGTGTGAAATACCGCCCTAACGCAATGTTCACGCGTGCAGAACAGCGTGTGGCACGAGGCGATATGCTAGGACGATTCACGAAGGATTGGTAGAGGCCTGTGGTGAAGCTGCTCTACCATATCGGACAGTGGCGAGATGGGTTGCAGCATTTCAGGCGGGACGACAGTCAACAGACAAAATGCACGGTGAAGGACATATGCGAACGGCTATGGACGAAATTCATCTTGCAAGACTATGGACGAATTGGCGCAGGATCTGAACATTTCTTCCGGATCAGTGTTCCGCAACGCAAGATCTTGGCATGCGGAAAATTGCAGCCAGATGGGTACCCCATGCTCTGACCGAGGTTCGAAAGTGGGATAGGTGGGAGTGTGCGCCCTTACACCTTCAACGTAACAATGAGGAAGATGATTACTTCTTGCACCGCATTATTGCAAGTGACGAAACGTGGGGAACATCCTACGAGCCTGGAATGGCACCATCCAGAATGTCCACGACCGAAAAAGCTTAGGCAAGAGCCAGCAAACGTGAAGGTGATGATAAGGCATTATCGTATCACATCAACTTCCACCGGGCGTTACCGTCAATGCTGCATACTATGCTTCATACCTCAATCACCATTTGCGACCAGCATTGCGGCGCAAACGTCCACGCCTCTTGAAGTCTGGACCAATTCTCCTACACGACAATGCCAGATGCCATACAACCAATCCAGTACAGACTCTGTTACGACGATGGGGTTGGGAGGTACTGGAGCACTATCCATACTCTCCGGATATGAGCCCCTGTGATTTTGATCTTTTCCGAAAAATGAAAGAACCTCTCAGGGGCAAACATTTCAGAGACATTCCCAGCATTATTCGTGCCTTAGGGCGCAATATCAACACCCTCTCACAAAGTGGGGCTTTGACAGGCATTCAGCGGTTACCAGACATCTGGCGAAGGGTTCAACTGGCTGGCGGAGACTACATCGAAGAACTGTAAGCTTCTTGAGGTGAGTGATTCACTACATTCCATTTCACAACTGTTGGCATTTCGAGTTAAATGACCCTCGTATATTCTTTAAAGCACTTTCTTCAGAAGAACCTTTCCTTATTGAATTTCAGATTGACTTTCCTTTCAGTCCATTTCTTTACAATACTTGATCGGACGTGTTAAAAATTGTGATGCCAAATTAGTTTGTACAACCAGTACTCTTGAGTTCTTTGAATCATGTATACAAATTGATATGGAAAATGAAGAAATTTTATTCCTGTAGAAGCGTTGACATTGATTTTGCTGCATATACTGCCTTTAAGAAATGTTAACCAACAATGGATGTGGGCATTTTGGATTTTTGCTCAAATTGCAGAGTACAGATTACAGATTTTTGCCACAGAGGATTCAGCTGAGCTCATTCTTTCACACTGTACTTTGCCCATGGTATTTATAGCATCCTTTATGTTATATTTATTCTGTTGTGTTTCTTTTCCACACCTTTTTTCTCTTAGCCGTTTCTATCCTTCTTACCGTACCACTGAAGAAGGAACTAGCTTGTTCCGATACTCATGGAGAGTGTTTAGTTTACCCACGGGCAGGGGCGCCCGAAGAAAATTTTCTATAACTATTCCATAAGGCCTTGTTTCCATTTTGTACTAATACACAATAACACACTGAGCAAGGCTATGTGATAATGCGTGTAAAAAAAAAAAAAATCACGTTATAGTTTCGGCTATGTTATATAGCCGAAACTGTAACGTGATAGTGTTTTTTTTTTTTTTTTTTTTTAAATAACATCCCATAGCTTTGCTCAGTGTGTTATTGTGTAAAAGAAAATTTTCTAGGGAGGGGCTCATCTCTATGGTTGCTGTATTATTTCTGGTATTTAATATACGTGGTTTTCTATATTACATGTATATTTTCGTGAGCCAGAGGGGGCCCGAGCCCCACCCTGCCCTCCCCTTCGGGCGCCAATGTCCACGGGAAGATTTATTGGTAAGTAACTAATTTTCTGTTAATAAGTCGTCATTAAGTTATAAATTGACTAGAGCTCTTTTATGTTTGTATCTTAATGTTTTTGCAGAATCTGATATTAGAGTGAATTCCGTGCAAGTCTCTTTTAACTTAACTAGTTGAAAATAATTGGTTAGATTGAAGTAGGACAGATGGAGTTGTTTTGCAGTTCAAAAAGTTTTGTTTGAATCCAAAATGTAAAACAATTATGAGTCAGTATTCAAGAACTAGTCAGTGTTTGGATAACTTTTGGCTAAAGAACGTGGATACTTCAGAGTAAAATGATTTTAAAATGTTAAAATAATCTTGATTTTCTCTCATGAAAATTAAAAGCTAGAAATATGATTTTCAATCAATGCGCAATGTGTAGCAGATAATTTAAAAGAACAAACTTTAGTAGCACGCAGATTTGTATACGATACAGTACCTTTTTCGGGTAGCCGTGAGAAATTATGCATAAGAAATTCTATGATTTATTATGCACAGAGTGCTCGTACTTTTTCTGCAAAAGCGACAAATCAACGACGAAAGAAAGAGGAAAAAAAAAAAAAAAAAACTAGGATAATAAAGATCATTCTAAACGAGCTTGAAGCTAAGACGACTAAAGTGTTTGAAGGCATGCGAATATTGATGAAATAAAGCGTTTGGAGAAGTGAAATGAATTACTTAATACTGTTGAGTTTTTTCCTAAACATATGTTGTAAATATACCGCAGGCAGATTCATGTACACTCATGTCCAAAATGATTGTCGCATATCTATAAATGTCTTCTTGTAAGAATATAATTTGATAATGACTTTGTAGGGTACTTTTAATACTGATACTATGTGTATAATCGGGAAATGTATATTTGTGGTAAATTTCATAGGAAAAGAATTATAAATACGAAAATTAGAATGAGTGAAACAAAATGTTGCTAAATGGACAAGAAAGTTTTATTTTTGTTTTATTGTTCTTATTTACTGCTCTTTTGACATGAAATTGGCCACATACATGTCTTTGTCGATTATGCACATACTAACATTATAAGAAATACCGGGCGAATTCGTTATCAAATTATATTCCTACAACATATTTATAGACATGAGACAATAATTTTGGACATGAGTGTACATACATCCACCCTTTTTCAGTGAATGTGTCATTGTGATTTTTTCTTTTCATATGTCACGAAACTTTTCATCGTGCGACTAAAGTTACAGATTAAAGTTTCAGGAAAGGCATTTTTGATTTGTGCAAGAATTTTTATTAGGTAAATGTTTTGTAATTTCATAATAAAATACGTTGTGTTTGTTTATATATTATTCGTTGGGAAAAATCAGATTTCTTTTCCGTAAATTTTGTCGCGATTGTGAATTACATCTAAATAAACCAAGAACTGAAAGAACGGAGTTCAGTCTTCAATGGGTCCCGTAAGACTGAACTCCGTTCATGGAAGCTCAGGTTTAAAACGCTAACTTCAAGTGCGATTAGAAAGTTTGGTGGAAGAATGGAAGATATTTATGAGAAATGCGAAGTATCTTTTTTATTTTCGCTATAGAAGTAAACTCAAAATTCTAGTATGAGTGTCTGAGCACTGACCTCGCTAGTGAAGAATGTCTGAATGTTGAGGGAACCGACTGAAAAGTTGGTCCAACAGCACGGTAAGCCAGAAACCAAGTTCGATTCTCGGCTCAGTTGCTCTTTCTGCCCATTTTTTTTCCCATAAATCCTTTTCTTATCTATGTCTTGACCGTACTGACAGCAGTCAGCGAAATTTCGACGTTTATTTACTTATTTTGAAAAAAAATGTAACAGGATGCAGAAGAATGATACATTTTGAGTGAATTTTGTATTAAACGAAATAGTGGGTGTTAATGGATGAACTAGAACGAAACAGAATAGATTATAAGTATGTTTCTAACCCGGGGTTGCTCAGTTGGATAACAATAAGAAATGGAATAATCTGTGGTATCATTTGTATAGATAAACAACATGGTTGCATTTGGGATATGTTATTTAAAGTCTGATTTATATACATGTTTGAAGATATCGTTTATGTATGGTTTATTTATATGTATGATGATTATTATAGTGAGCAGTTTGTAGTTCTTTATGGTAACTGTAGCTAATTAGGAAATGTAACAAAACATGATCAGTCTACACCCGTGCCGCACTGAAATACCGTTTCTCGTGAGAACAATGAAGTCAAGCAGAGTCGTGTATGGTCAGTAGAAAGATGGATTTTATCGATACAAATTGTGTCACCCAGCGTCATGAGGACAATTGGTGAGTTACTTGAAAGAATTTCGATCTAGAAAGATATTAACGGCAACCACATATTACCCCAAAGACACAAGTGTCACATGCTGGCTGGTAGGTCTTGGCCCCCTAAGTTTGCACTAGGAGTTTAGCTGTAGAAATTCAAGGTCAATGTTAATTTTAGTAATATTCATATTAATATAGTAGTTCTAATATTTGATAGCTGAAGGTACGTTTGCAAGAATACACCAAAATTACTTGCGAGACCTAAGATGTGTATACTAACAGCGTATACAACTATTTCTATATGTATGATAAAGTAATCAGAACATCAGTATAGCACCATAACAGTAGGATTATGATTTCTTCTAGGTATTGTGAGGAAGTAACATTAAATAAAACACTTAAGTATTATTTTTTTTATAAAAATGAAACTTTATACAACTTCGACAATATATACAACAACCGTAAATTTGTTTTGAAAAAAATTAAGAATAGCCCCTTTAAACTACAGGAAGACATTCACCATTTCCAGAATTTTTGTTCCTATAAACAAAATGTGTTGAGTATTTAGATCAGGTCATTATCGTAGAATTGACATTGGCATTCAGCACTCACATTTAATTGGGTAATTTAACCAGCGTACTTGCTACAATACCAAATCCCCACCCCAAAAGAGAAACAGGAGGTCTTGACAGAAATGGTACCATTATAAGGAATGTTATTTCGGAGGTGGAAAAAGAAAAGGAAAACAAAGGGCTAAGAATTAGGAAGGGATTTGCACTACTTCTGAATGAAATCATTGTTTAATTAGCAATGTTTTGTTGTTTTTAGATGATGCTGGCTTGTTCATCGTATTTTTTTTTTGTTTGTGACTGTTCCAGCAGTGTAGCTTTATTTAAAAAAAAGTTCTGTGTTATGTGGGAAGACTTAAGAGGGCTAATCACTGCGAAATTAAAATACTGCGAATTTTACAGTAATTATGTGAATATTTTCAAATAGATAAATGATAATCGAAATGTGGAACAAGAGCACCCTAGACAGTATTATTTTATATGAGATACCGTTATCACGATTCACTTATCTGCTTTCAATTTCCAGCCATTTAGAAAATCGTAATTTATTTTCGTGTTTCTAAATGGCTGCAAACGGGGAAAACTAGTAGGTGACTCGTGATAACGATACCTCATGCAAAATAATATTGTCTAGGACGCTTTTGATCCATTTCGATTATCTTTTATCTATTTGAAGATATTACATACTTACTGTAAAATTGGCGGTATTTTAATTTCACAGTGATTAAACTTCTTAAGATGTAAGTTAAATTCGTAATATAATGAATGAGCTACGTAAATGATTAATGGTTCTTCCTTGATTTATATATTTTTCTTAAATTAACGTATGTTTCTCTTTAGTAGACATAAGTAATATTGCTTTAAAGCAATGAAAAATTTGTGCAACAGTCACTGATAAACGCGTTCAGACATGCATAGATGAGTTGTTTATGGTGCAGTCTTTTGTTCAGTTAATTCGCCATCGTAAAGTGGATATTTTTTAACATAACAATTGATATATGGAGTGGGCCATTCTTTTGGTAGCAGGAATTCGACACAAATGGGTAGTGTAATCACTTTACACTGACGTCGATTTTGCAAATTGTTTTACCTATTCTTAGGAACATGATATAAACTACCTTTAAGTACATATTATGTTAAACAATTCTTTAAATCTGACGAAGTTGAAGTCGAGATTAATACATTAATATTAACAAATGTGAATATATAATTGATGTGTTACATATATTGTAATACTTTAAAGCAAACGAACTTTGTTTCAATGGAAAAACGGTTTAATAGAATATTATCTAGCCCTATCATCTGCAGGGAGGTCTAACTTGTGAATTTGTATTTACATACATAACAAAAATGAATTTAAGTGGTTCAAGATGGTCGTATTTTTCTGTTGCTTTAAAAGCCTCAAATGGAACTGAAAAAATACGTATATACCGTACATTAATCGATGCACTTGATTCTTTAATATGATAAATTCGAATCGTGATATAAAGTACAATAAGAAGCTTGTGTAAAAAATGATAGTAATTTTAGTATGGACCGAATGAAATGACTTGTTTACTTATTTAATAGGTAATAAGTAGATTAACTTGTAGGAATTGTGAATTTTAAAGCACTTCACTATTATTGCATTTGGCGTAATCTACTACACTAGTCCCTAACAACTAACACAGTTCTTGTTACTACAATATTTGTACATGAGGTATATTTCAAAAATTTGTCTTTTATAACAATAAAATGTGATGAGAATATATTAATTATGAATGAGTATGTGAGATGTGAAGAACCAGGATTGATATAGATTACGTACAAGAATAATGGGGTCGAATGACGATATAAATATATTAAAATTTATGTATATATATTTATTTATACTATAAAGAGTAAATGTTTGAGAAATATGATAATGCGTTTCTGCATACAGATGGTTATATAAACACACACACACACATGTATGAGGACACGCAAGATGATGTTGAAATATATCGATCTCTCTCTCTATATATATATATAATTCTACATTCTCCGTAACTGTATTAACCATACTTTTATAGAACAACCTGGTTAAACGAAACTAAATACGCTGTTAATAATATATAGAAGAGGGATCAACTTTTTGAGTAGTGAATAGTCTACATTATGACTTGATCGATAAACTTGGTAAGTACGAAGTTAAAAAATACTCCAACAAAATTTATATAGTCAAACGGAGAGGGCAGCAGCAAGAAATAATAATTTTAGATAAATTGCTGTAACTAAATGCCAGTACATGATTGTCAGCTTTATTAATGGGGGAAAAATCACCATTTTCTCATTAGATATCAATCATAGAAGTCGAGCTATAGTAAATATATTGTCAGTAATATCCAGTTCTAGGTAATTTCTTGTGTTATTATTATTCAACTAGTTAAAAAAAAGAAAGAAAAAAAAACAGACGTGCTTGTGTATTAGGAACAACAATTGTATGTTTTAAGGATGGATTTAGTGTTCGTAGCATAATTTTTAGAAAATTAGATTGATGGTAAGCGTTTTGACGGTAAACATAATACCTGTTAAAGTATGCTGCAATCTCAATTTCGGAAGTACCTATGTCGGAGGTAATTCTAGTGTTTGAATATGAATTTTCTTCCGGAGTGTTTTTCTGCTTTTAATTAGTTTAATTTTCGTGTGTCCAAATTTCACAGGAGTTGACTGTAACGCAACATTTCTCTTATGAGAATGTTTTCCAGTTCCAGTAAAGTGTTCTCGTTTATAGTAGATAGTATCACCTTTTAAGGTGACAGTGTTAGTGAGTCAAGGAAAAAGGAAGTTCTAGTAGAAAATATTTCTTTTCTTTTCTTTTTTTTTTTTAACTTAGTGGTAGGGTCTTCAAGAATATCCTCGTGATTTCATATATTCAGAAGTAGTGCATAATATATAGGGTAGATAGGTGCAGTAAAAAATCAGATAAAATCTGAAAGTTTACTTAACAACTACATGTACAAAAAAAATATAGTAGTAACCGATTACCATAGGCTGAAGTATTTAGCAACATCAACTCTCAATTTTTCATTATGGACACTTCTTAAAGGAGGTTTTCCCATTAATGCCAGATGATTAACAGTTCACATGTAATTAATTATTTGTAATTTTTTTACGTGATAGTTTTTGTTATTTTATGTTTATTAATCTACTTGCACCAATCTTAACGTGTGGCTAGTAGTTATTTATTATTTTTGCTTTCTTGTTACCAACTTTTTTTTTTAAAGTTCAGGTAACTGATCATCAGTTCGTTTTTTTTTAAAAAAAAACATTTTTTTTCGTTTCGAAGTTACAACAATATTTACGTTAATCACCTGAGTTTCAGGTTGAGCACCATTATTATTATTATTATACCCCTTTTTAAGGTACTTCTGCTGTGTTGCACGAGTGGATGATGTTGTTTTGTCTACCAACAAGACACCAATCACCAGCAGATTTTTCACCATATTTCTTGTTAAATTCTTTCTGAGGATTAAAAAAAAAAGTTAAGAGCATATTGTCTTCCTATTTAACTTATTTGCTCTCGTAATGGAGTTGTTGGGTGATTTTTGGTTCCTTTTTTCTTTCTTAAAAAAAAGTTGATAATGATGGTAATAATAATAATATAATACTAAAATCAACTTTGGGGCGCCTTTTGATGTTTTCGATGTTGATTGAAATTGGTGGTGAAATGATTTTTTTTTTTCTTTTATGGATTGTTGAAGGTGCTCCTTGGTTTTATCATCATACTAGCTCGTTTTAGTGTGTAGTCCCATCCTCTCCATCTGAACCAAACAATGCCTGAAAATAAAAAAGGGTAAAGTTTAGTATTTGAAAGTAATAATAATAATTATTATTATTAGAAATAGAAAAGTTATTTTCTTACACTCATAAAATTTATTCATACTAACGTAAGCTTCATGTATACAGTATATAATAAAACAATTCTGTTCTTTCAGTTCTGCCACTTTTATCATCGTACAGCGCCATGCATGACAACCTCACATATCTCTCTCACATAAAAATGACCATATTCACCTCTAGCCAACCTGTCTAATTTCTTTAGTGTGTAGTCAGTTTATTGTTATTTCTCTTATGTGGAACCAAATACACAAGAAAGAACAAAAAATCGTAAATGGAAAAGGAATATCGTGTGGAAGAGGGGAATTATTTAAAAATACAAGTTGTGTCCCCTATAACTATTTAAGATAAAAAAAAAAAGAAAAAAAAACTTCTTCCATAATAGGATCAGAAAAGAATAATTTAAAAATACAAGTTGCGTTTCCCCGCTGAATTGCTAAACTAAGTCTCTATTAAAAATTGTTTGCTCCGCGGATCTCCTGTTTTCGCAACCAGCCGTGAACCAATTTGTTTCACTAGATTCTTTGCCTCTTTGCTGAAAACAGCCATTGTTTCAACAGCAAAGGGAATGAAAATATGGTCCTCTTTTAAGCATGTATATTTTAAATGTTTTCGTCTGCACGCTATCTCTGCCGCATTTCCAGCTTCCTTAGATGTTGATACGATATGAGAAGCTGCTAAAGTGTCAACAAAAAGAAAAAAACTCACTTAAAATAGTATCTTAAGAAACCTTTTCTTATCTTAGATGGCATTTAAAAAAATAATTTTAAAAAATTAAATACAGTAGTGCCTCCTGAATCCGAACCTCCTAGAAACTCCAATTATAAATTCTAACAAATTTTTCCGCGGAATTCGAATGCCCACCATATTATTTATGTTTATTTGTGCGTATCAGTCGTTGAGAAGTGGCAGCCTAATATAGGTCCTGTTGACAGATGAGTTAATTTATTCAATGGTAACATCAATTGAACGTTTGAGAAAAGTTCAAAAAGGTCACCGACATCAAACCACTTTTGATCATCGGTTTTCAAAAGACCTCACGACCAGTTTAACTACAAGCTTTCGGTATTTCGGTACCAAAGAATACAGACAACCAGTACCACTAAAAAAGCAATCTCGTGATGTTATCTTGTAGACTCATCTTTCAAATTCTGGGATGACACACGCGCCATTATTCCTTTTTAAGGTAAATACATTTTTTTTTTTTTTTGTGATTTTCAATATTATTAATTTGTATTTTTATTAGGATACAGAAACCGATTTATCCAGTTTCTTTTATTTTAGAGGAGAAAAATTGCCCTGGAACTCGAACTTGGTTCCGGAACGGATTAAGTTCGTATTCCAAGGTAACACGGTAATTGGACTACTTTACTGAGTAGTACGTTGTATTTACTACAAAATTAACATATAGAAACTTTAATATTCGTAACTTTGTTTGATACTAAATATTAAATATAATATTTTAACATATGTAGGTATTATAGGGAGCTAACTTTAATGCGAGGCTGAGGAATTCAGAGTTGATTGGGAGGTTCCCCACCCCGTCGCCAAGAAACGGTCACTCGACGGTCCTGGGCAGGGTTGCCAGTGCGTTGTCAAAAAATTCAGCTAATACTCACTTAATTCAAAGATTTTATGCAATTATGCAATCCCTATCGAAGATTCCTGTATACGTGGACACACGCAAATTAGGCTGTGATAACAAATGCTTCAGTTTTTTTCTCCCCCGCTTCTTCGTCGCACTGCACTATGGCCTTCCTTATTACTTCTCTAGCTTCGCTGTGTATAGTTTGCCCTCTCTTACGCTGTGAAGCCATTGTCAAATGAATAATAAGCAACAAAACCGCAACCACAACAGCACACAACAAATAACCATCTCACACTCTCTTCAGAATGACATTCATGTGACAAATTTTTAACCCTGGCAACGCTGACATATAGAAGGAGGGTAAGGGAGTATTGCCAGAGTATTCTTGAAATTTTTTCCCCCTTTACCTCAGCCCCCGCTGATAAACAAGCTAGCTCCCTATAATACATTATATCTATATTAACAGAATTAATTATCTGAATTTGTAGCAAGTGTCTTTAAAATTGCAGTACATTTTATTGAATTACGTGAAAGTATTGTGATTTATTTGACTCTTCGTATCTTACCTTGTCTAGCTGTTAAATCTTGTGGATCGTTCAGGTACAGTCCATTAAGCCCTCGACCACAGGACTTCCACCACCATCCACCCTTCAGCATGGAAGCACAGTTGAGGCTAGATCTGTCGTTGTCTCTGCAGAAGAAACATCACATTATTATTATTATTATTTTAGTGTGAGAATGTGAATCATTGAGATAACCATGTGTTTAATTGAGACTACTGCAATGATAAATTCTGCAACATTATTAGCGTTTAACGCAAAGTAATACGTCCAGAGATTATATATATACACGAGGAGTAGTCGAAAAGTTTCCGGACTGTTGTAGTTTTGCATTTCTGATACAATCACAATGAATCAGGTACAGTATCGTCCTTACGTTGCCTAATTATGATTTTGACAAGTGTGAACAGATTATAACATACATTTCATGAAATATATATGAACACATATTTCACCTCACAGTACCGAATACCAAGAAAACGTTGATATAAGTGGAAGGCGACTTTTTCCTGGAATCAGGAAACTCATTATTTGATATGTCACCTCGCTGTACTAACACTAGAAAACTGATTATCTAAATGGAGGGCGATTTTTTTTCTGCAGTCTAGAAAATCGGTACTATTCGATATTTCACTTCATACTACTAAATACCAGAAAAATGAATATCTAATAGATCATCATTAAATATTGAACTCTTTTTTTTCATATTGTCTTGTAATTATTTCTTAGTGAATGCATACTCTGCACAAATTTTGCTCTATATATACAGAAGACTTTCACAAATCGACAGATATCCAACCAGATTGTGTTAGATTACAGGAAAGTTGTGCATGTTTAAGGAAGCCCGCCTTCACCACTTTACCGTTACGAAATGGGCTATCACCCTCCTTAGGGCCAGTTCTTAATGCTTTAAACCGACTTGTGTTTACAGTACTTGCAGTAGCCACTCAGTTAAATATGGATGCCGAACACACAGAATCTTTCCGAAGAAGGGCAATGGGATACATCAATTAACGCGATTAACTGAGAGTCATCTCCAAGCCATACCTACTGGTGGAGGGAACTCCTATAGCGAATAGAAATCATCTTACATCTCCAATGTTAGGTCCGGAATGTTGAGACTAGTTCACTTCGTACTTTTGTGGCGTCAGGAGTCGTCCCAGATTTGCAATGTACCGAATCCCATGGTATGACCACAACCTGGCAGTCCAATCCATTGCTGAGAACTTCCTGAGGCCTATTTTTCGAAGCAACAAGTCTTGTAATATGCTTTTTTTTTTACGACTCGTAAAATATGAAGTAAAAATTGTACAATAATAGTAAAAGTAATTTCTTAATACTACTACTGATATCTTTAATTTGTCATGTTTTCATGTCATATTCTATTGTACAATATTTGATTTTGAAAAATTTTACACTAATATTACAAGACTAGTTTAACAAATAAAACACAGTTCTGACCAGAGCAGAATGAAATATATTAAAAACTATACTTACAATGTGTTACAGTTTCAAGGACCTAACGTCCTCTTCATCAGACACCAACACTCTTGAAACTGTAACACATTGTAAGTATAGTTTTTAATATATTTCATTCTGCTCTGGTCAGAACTGTGTTTCATTTGTTAAGCTACTTATCCAGAGCCATGGAGTTTGTTCATTACAAGACTAGTAATTTTGAGAAATATGCCCGAGGAATTGGGTCGACTTTCCTGCGCTGCCTATTCCAGATTACGGCTGAGGTACCATTTGCACTGTCGGATCCAGTGACTTGTGCAGGCTGCCCATTTGGGAGTAGGACGAACCTTATTAAGATGATTATTATTACTTGAGGAAGGTTTTTCAGTACTCGCTCACTAATTAGTCCTAGTCGGTCTAGTCGGACTAGTAGTATACGGCCGAATTATAGAAAGTCTGCTGTATATCTGAGTGAAAGTCTGAAGATGTAAGGAGGATATGGATTCTGTAGAAACTAGTGATATTATCGTACCTGTTGTATGTTGAAAATGGACTGTGATTGCTGCCGTACCAAGGATCGTTCAGCGAGTCACCGGCGTTACCTTCATAGCCGTCAATCTCCAGCTTGTAGTATTCGGCTTCTGCATAAATCTTGAAGTGTGAATATTGAGCATATCTGAAAAAAAAAAAGATTTAAAGATATTGCTGTAAGTGCTTTGTACTATTTCATGTAGTCATAAAATCAACATTTTGTTCAGACATAAAATAAGTTAATTATGAACAATGCGTGTCTATAGAATTAGGGTTATTAGGGTTTTTGAATATCGTGTAATAAATTCCATTTGATCAGCAACATTTCACAATGTTAACATTTTCCCCTTTCATGTGGGAGATCCAGGATTGATTTAACTAGGACATAGCCTCAGTTCTGTAATATAATTTATAGTCTAGCACAAACAATTAAAACATAGTAGAAATCGGAATTAGTGTGTGTGTATGAAGTAAAATGGCAGCTTCCAGTTCAAAGAGAAGATTGTATAGTAAAGATTATATCAGGTATAATTTTACGTTTATTAAAAGTAATTATGCAACACACTGTGGTAGTTGAATATACTGTCCGTATTGTTCTTAGCAATGATGCTCTCCACCCCTTCCGATTGAAACGACAATTGTCAACAGTACATCCAGCCCTCGAAGTCAAATCTAAGGGATTTTTTTTTTTTTTTTAATTATGAAAAGAATCTCGCTAAAACGTATGAAGTTGGATTCCTCTGGAACCATTCACGAGCAAAATGAGAAGGTGGTGGAAGCATCATATGATCTTTCTCCTCTAATGGAGATTAAAAAAAATATATATTATTGGTGAGAGACTTATCAAACCTTGCATTGCATACTTAAGGCAACCAAAATTGTACTTGGGGAAGAAAGCCAGAAAAAAAAAAAAAACGATAAAATAACAGTTCCTCGATCGCATCGTCACCAGGCACGAAAATGTGTGTCTTCAATGTGATCTCGCCCTACAGCTCCGTCATCCCTACAGCCCTTTTATGTGAATTTCGAGTCATTGGCATCAAAATTCTTTGACAAATATACAAGAACTGGTGCCACGTTGCTGCAAATATCTCAACAAGGAAATGATGGTATGTTATGCATCACTAACTCCACAGTAATAAAATCATTTTCTTTTAATTTTCGTCATCGTCTTTTAATTTTATGCGCTGCATAAAAATCTTTAATAAAAAAAAAAAAAAATGATTGACAGTGAGAATGAACCATTCTATTTTGATGTGCAGAATTGAAAGTATTCGTTCTTTTGAAAGAATTATAATGAACCTCTTATGACGTAATTCATTTTTTCTTCTTATATGTGGAGTCGTATGGCAGAAGATAAACACTTTCAACTGAGTGTTACAAAGAAAGGAAGTCGAGTGTTATCTGTAGCATTCGCATAGATGAGCCGAGAGAGAGAGAGAGAGAGAGAGAGAGAGAGAGACAGAGAGAGAGCTAGAGCTATTGCGGCGAGAAAGAAGTTCTCTGAACAAGTTTTTGTCGAAATAGCATAAAGCGTTGTCTCTTCCCGTAAATTCTGGAATCCTTCTCATAATGTACTTATTAGTATCAGAATTCATTTTATGTAGTATCCACAAAATTTGGTTAAGCATTACGTAGGTTATATAGAGCATGGCTGAGTCTTTCCCAATGTTATATATGGATAAAATTAAGGAAGCACGATAAATAATAAAACGATTTGTTACAACTGAACACGAGTAATAGATTCTGCTTTTTATTTATTTAGTTATTTATTTAGTTTTGTAACCTGAGATGGCAATTGTCAGCAAAATTATTCGTGCAATAACTTCAAAATAAATGAAAGCAATTTTAATGGACTTTTCTGTGATGTAGGGAAGGTAAGCCATTGAAATCTGCAATGGACTCTCCATTCAGACACAGTGGCTCGGTGATAGTATATGTTTACCTCCGGTGCGAAGGATCCCGGGTTCGATCCCAGACCATGAGAGTTTATAGTGGACAACATGGTGTCCGTGTATTTTTTTCGGACTTCTCCCATTTCATCCGACATTTCCATTGCATCAATTCTTTTTTAATCATTCACTTTCGTTAATTATTACTCTCCTGTAATCTTAAAGAGCATATACGTAGAACATTAAAGATTTCATTTCATTTTTCCCCATTTGGATCTATTTAGCGTATTTGACTGACCATTTTAAATAGGATTATGAGAAGGGGCACATATTTAACTCTACATTTTATCATAGTATGTAACATCTTACCAGGCCTGGCGCTAGGCAATTTGCCGCCCCCCTTTTCTCCAGAAAGAACAAACCTTAAAAGCCACGATTTTAAGTATTCTACTCCATCTGATACAACGCAGGGAAGAGAAAGAGCACTCGCATTCAGAAATACTTGAACACTACAAATACAATCTCGTTGTGTCTGTTGTTTTTCTTTAAATAATAATCTGTTATGTTAGTGAAAGATAAAACAAACACATCTGCAGAGGGAAGATGGTGATCCTTTCTATAGAATTGAATATCGAGCTGCAATCTCAATATATTAATTAGCAATTCCAGTGCAACTAGCTCCTTTATCCTTATTTCTTGATTTTTCTTCTGCATCTGTTAATTAAAAATATATAGTTTCCACCTTCACTGATAAGGAACTTGTTTGTAATAAAGACAAAACTAGTTTTTATATCAAAACTGTGATAACTAACTAAATGGAATAGGTGTTCGCTACTGTTCGAGAATTGAGTTCTTGTATTTGACAACAACCAAACAGTTGATGCTCGGATTTGTTTGACCATTTGTTTTAGCACTGTCTATGTGACCTTAAACTAATGCAACCTAAACATGATTTATGGATGTAGATTCAAATAGGTCAGCTTAGTAAATTTAAATACCATCATCATGAAGTCTGTTTTAAACAAGAAATATTTATTGTAAATAATATAGTCATGACAGATTTTGGCGCCTCTCAAACCTTGCCGCCTCGTGCAAATGCACGTGTTGCACATATTTTAGAGCCGGCCTTGTATCCTCAGTTAACCAACGGGATATGCATGTGTCTCATGAAAATAAAACATCGATGGGATTAAAAAACAAACAAACAAACAAAAAGTTATTGTGCCATCTGTTAAGATGTGGTCAGAATAATGTTTTGTTTCCAGGACTGTCTGCAGATGTCAGGAATTTCGCAGATCAAACGACTCGTAGTTGTATATATCAAACAATCCTAATATTAATAAAACAAAATTGGTAGTCTAACGATTATAAAGACGGTATCCATCGGGGAAGTTCTTGAATATGATTGCCTCAAATTTATCCTGTTAGGGAGAAACAAGCAAGTTTCTCACAAGTGAGACACACTTTGCGAAACCAAAGTTGTAGGGAAAGTTTCTCTTGATGATGATGATAAATCTAAACTATTTCTGGTTCCGTAGTTAAATTAAGTTGTTTGTTTGGAAGCAATCTGACGGGTCTAACCGCGAAATAATTTCCTTCTGAACATCGCAGAAACTTGAACTAGGTTACAGAAGTGCAGAATAATATATTAAGCAAATAACTGTTGACACTTTTTTCGTATATATAGTTTCGTACTTTTTTTTTTAAATAAAATTTGCATTCACTTGAGGTAGGTTATAATGTAATAGTGTAGATTGCATATCTTTGTATTGTTCTATTTAACTTCGTGACTGGTACGCTGTAAATCCATTAGTCATCTAGAGAAGATTGTGGTTAGCCTTGCACAGTATCAAGTGGTGGAAAGGAAGAGTAGTAACAGTTAAGAGCATCTATTTAAAAGAAAGGAAGTGTTAGGTCATAAACGTTGCACAAAAGAATTTTTGGTTAAAACTGAAGATGAAAGTATTGCAAAACCACATTTATTGCTCTGTTATTCCTGATGATGTGAGTTAGTTGTTAAAAGCAAATTGAAATGTTATTTTGAGGAACACATGGTGGTGATACTAATTATAATGTTAAAGGGTACAATTTGAAAAATAGGTAACGTGAATGTCAGAGTTATGAGTGATTTGTCTTTGTCACTTGTAGCCTCAATACTTTTTTTTTTTTTCGTTTATAAGTGCAAAAGAATTTACTTGCTTCATAATCTTATAGGAGCAGTCAGGAAATTATGAAGATTTTTTATCTTATTGCATAAGTGCAGCTTCTTCAGTGAAAAATTAACGAACGGACCTGTCATGAAACTAGTATAAAGTGAAGACAGAAGAAAAAGAAACAACAAAAAGAAATGCTGTGAGACCGTTTTCTTCTCTTTTTTTTGCATATTAACGAAAATTTATGGGAACCGATCTGTTCGAATTTCGCGTTCTAATAATTTCGATCATAGCGAGGAATGTGATTTATTATTTCTTGTTTTAGTTTAACGTCCCACCATTATGTACCAAGGCTAAGGGAGACGACGATGATGAGTTGGATGATAATGATGGAATGAAGAAAGGGGAAAGAAGTGGGAGAACCCCGAGGAGCACCACGCACACGGTCTTTATCCACCACAAAGTTCACTGGCCGTGGGTTGGAGTCGAACCAGGAACCCTATGCACTAGAGGTGCTCTCTACCACTGAGTCACCACGGCCGGTTATTATTGAGGTCACGGTAGTTGATGTCGGGTGTATTGGGTGACTGGTTCTCCCAGGCTATGTGCGCTTGTGGTGGACAGCTACGTGACAGTGGATTTTCTCTAGGTTTTCCTATTTCTTTCCATATTCTCAGTCCATGAGTTTCTTTTATAATAATTCATTTTCATTAATCATATTTCCTTTAGCATGCAGGACATAACTGTGGAAGAACTGAATATTTAAATTTTTCATTGATCTTGATTTTATTTGATTTCAATTTAGCGTCTCTTTCAGCAACGAGGTTTGAGACGTGGCGCTTCAGCTTAGCGTGGGATCCAAACCCAATGAGCTCCGCCAGGAATCGAACCCGGGTTCCCCACGCCAAAGGCGCATACGCTAATCATTTAGTCACGAGGAAGTTCATTTTTCATATTCATTATTATATTTTTATACCTTTTTGCAAGCAGTGTTTTCTAATCTACAGCTAATATTGTACGCGTTGGTTGTCTTTTTTTACTCTTAGATACTCATTCTACCACTTTGTTCATAGTTGTGTTAATCATATGTTCGTTTCTCTTCTTCCTCCTCCTCCCCGTAATCTATAGTTACCAAAAATTACAATAAACCTGCATACACCTGGTCCATTCCGTTTTTATAGTCTTTTAATTTGATTGTTTTACCGAAAATAATTAATTTCAGGCATTATATATTAACGGGTTGGACAAATATGAAATAAGCCTTCAGAAGAATTAGGATAAAATGTAGTTTTCAGCCGCATGAGATTTTCTGTTGAAATTAAACTAGTAGTAGACATCTTGTTTTAAGAGACAAGAACTTTTGGATCACAATCAATCGTCAACATGTTCTGAGTTTGTACTCGTATTGTTAAAAAAAAGTAATTAACGTAGTATATATATATATATATATATATATATATATATATATATATATATATATATATATATATATATATATATATATATATATAGTGTCAGAATTTGAATCTGGTCACGAGAATTTTCGTTTTATACATTGATCTTTAAGATCATGATCAATTGCTCTTATGATTTCTAACGTTATACACCGAGCTCTTACAAGGAGACTTACGGAAGTGTCACTCACCGATTTGAATGAAACTTTGCACACTTGTAGAATATTGAAAAATAATCAATACGTATTTTTTTTTATTTCGGCAATGGTGTGGGTTTAATGGTAGAAACCACCCTTTGAACGTTAAGGATGGTATCGAAGCATAGGCAGAAAACAATCATTTAATGTAGAAGAAAACATACTACCATGGGGGTTTTAAGACAGCAGATTCAGAATCTGACGTCAAAACCACAAAATTCAAAATGGCGAATCCAATATGGCGATTACAATTACAAAAAGTCTTCTAGTTTGAAATGCTGTGCAGTTAGCCAAGAACAATCATAGTTGGCAGGGGTTACTGCGAGAAGGTTGGAGACCCCCATGGTAGTATGTTTTCTTCTACACTGAATGATTGTTTTCTGACTGTTTTTCGATACCACCCCTAACGTTCAAAGGGTGGTTTTTGTACTTAAACCCGCACCATTGACGAAATAAAAAAATACGTATCGATTAATTTTCGATGTTCTACAACTACGTATGCAAGGTTTCATTCAAATCGGTGAGTGACATTTCCGTAAGTCTCCTTGTTAGTCACTGACATGTGTTCGTCATATTGATCCAGTCAGCCAAGATTGTCACTACAAACTTCCATAATGATTCATGATAATGTGTGTATGTGGGATCCAGTGAGCAATTTGCGAATTAAGCCAAAAACTGCCAGTGATGTACTCAGTGCATTGAATCACTGAACACACATTATTTGGCTTTGAACCAAAATAAATGTGAAATGGAAGCCTCACTTACAAAAGAAAACAACACTAACGCAATTAGAGGGTATGCAGAAGAGCACTTTGCTGATATTTCTCTTTTGTTGCTACGTCAGGAGCATAGATACATGAAAAGCGATCACGACTCCTACAAATGAAACTTATACAACAGACTGTATGTAAAGAAACTCCATTATTCTAATAAAATGCTAAAGGTTGAGAAAGAAGAATCACTTTGGTGGGGGTCAATGGAAGGGTGACATTACCAGAGGGGCAGTGGAATCTCTAACCATCAGTCGTTTGATATAATAAGAGCTTCCATAGACACGCTTGGCCTTATTCAGAGACGTTCTGTCACGTGATTAGAGCCATACTAAAGAGTTTGACTAACATATATTTCCTGCAGTTGTCAGACCTTTAGTATGACGCTAATCATATGTCAAAACGACTCTGCATAAGGCCCGCTATTCTTTTTTTCGTTTGTTACTTTTTCCTAATTAAAAAAAAAAAGAAAACTAACAAAATGCTAGAAAGAATATTTACTACGAATCCCGATAAAACAAGATAATTCAAGAAACAACACAAATATATACAGAGGGAAAAAATACTGAAAACAGGTAATTAAATGTGAATAGGGTAAGACAGGAGAATTCGCGAAAGAACACAAAACCGTACAGATAAATAAAATGCTAAAAACAGACAGTGAAATATGAATCTTGATAAAACAGGAGAATTCAAGAAAGGAAAACATAAAAACAAAAGAAATCTTTAAGTTTACGTCCCATGGTTATGCCGGGTAAGCTAAAGGAGACTGTGGTGATGAGAAATGAATGAACATGGTGGAATGAAGAAAGTGGGAGGAAACGGGAGAACCCCGAGCAAACTCACGCACACGGTGTTTGCCCGCCACAAAGCTCACTTGCCGCGAGCTGGGATCGAACCAAGGTCTCCATGCACCAGAGGTGAACGCGCTACCACTGAGCAATCGCAGCCCGCAAAGGAAGACATGAAATCATATAGAAAGAAAGTGAGTTCTAAAAACGGATAGTAAAATGTGAGTCCCGATAAGACAGGAGGAGTCAAGAAAGATGGTTAAAGTTATACAATTAACGAACAATATGGTGTTAAGAGTGGTGAATAATGTGGTGTGCAATAGTAAATACAATTTGGGTCGATGAATGTGAGTTTAAGAAAAAAAATGCAAAATTTGACCCACACGGAGAAGGCATGTCAAATAAACTCGTATAGCAAATAGAGTATTGGTGTTGTCAGTTTGCAACGAAACACCCGTCACCCACACACGCACTCATCACTCAAATATTGAGAAGTTCCCGGTAGCCTGTCTTGTGTTTACGATGACGTTATGATTGGTATGTTGTAGGCCGACTTTTCAGGTAAAAGCTGTATTCAACACAACAACATACACTGTTGTGATGGATGTAGTTGTATATGGACTGTAGATAGATCTTGTCCTGGCATAATAAAGCTTAAGTCTTGGGTCTAATTCTGCAAGTAACAAGGATATTTAAAAAAAAATGAAAAAAATAAAAATAAAAAACAAAAACCGGTTTTGGGTTAACTGTTAATGTTGAATATTTAAACAGGATAGTGTAATCTCATAAAAGCTAGCTCTGTCATCGGATTACGTTGTACAATGTTTTTAAAGGAATTTAATTATTCTTATGAGCGTTTGAACATTGTGGCTATATGTTTGTAGTTATAACAGGCTTTTCTGTATTTTTGCAGCCTTCATCCAAGACGATAAAATCGCTAATGAAGTAACGTAAATGGCAAAGTTGTCGTGTAAACAGTAATAAGTTCGCCATTAAAGCCTTGTTCAGATTCTTGCTGATACAGCAATTATATCATGTTCTAGACTTTGTATAGGCCTACGTCTTTAAGTCCCTACTTGTCGATTGCATGTTTTGCTTTTCTGAAAATCTTTTTTCTAACAATGTGAGATTGAACGTGATAACCGGGTGAGTTAAGTAATTTCGTCACTTTTCGATGTCAATGAAGTGCAGGGTTCCAGAAGTTACATTCTTGGTTTCAAATAATATAGTTTGCTAGGTAAAGAAATTGTAGGCCAACATATAAGATCCATTCAATAAATAACCAGAAAAGTTGTATAAAATATACAAAACTTCGACAAATTTTGAGCTGCTTTGTTATTCTTTGGTGGTGTCCTAGAACTATTATCATATGGGCCTGGCACGCTTGCCTCACGAACGGGGTGCTGGGAATCAGTGAAACAAGATGGCGGCACTCTTACAGGTTTGTACCAACGTGGAGCAGTGGAGTGTCATTACGTAGAAAGCTCATTTTTTCGGAACCTATCGGAAACAAATGATAACGGTAGTACGTCATGCTTGAGTCATTAATACATTAAAAGAGCTAACGCTCTTAAATGCAAATGCGTGCACAAAAATGTTCAGTTTGACCGCATTATTGAATTTCCGAATCGGGCTGATTGCGGTTCGATGGTTTTATCCTGGAGAGTTTTGGTAACATTTAACGTACAAGTGTAATGTAACCACTTTCATAATATTTGTGATTCCGGTAGGGCATAAGATTCTTGGTGTTTAGGAGCGTTGTAAGGTAGTTGAGAGTATTATTCACATCTTTAAGTAGCTGGTCGGGTATCAAGAAAGCCAGAACGGATAGCCTTAAAGTTGATATGCTGACTACGCATCACATTTTAATGTACTGGTTAATCTGGTTAATATGAGATGCAAAGCTAAGTTTATTTTCCCATACAGAAGATAAGTAGGTAAATGTCACAAAAACAAAGTCAAACGTAAGTCAGATTTTATCATTACTGAGCTATCATTGATGATGGTTAACGTCATCCTTATCTTTCAATCGAAGTAGAACTTTGGTTCAAACCTTGCTTCTGGCAACATTGACTACATTATCTCAATTTCGACAGGTTTATGCTAAGGATGATGCTTTTAAATATGGTTTGGTAATTTTTTACTTCGCATTGTTAATGTCTGTTGTGAAAAAAGTTTTATAGTTGTATCTGGAATTTCTCACTACATAATAAATAATAATAATAATCCTGCCTAGCAGATGGTTATCGCGCATTGCTGTGGTGCGCAGGTCCCAAATTGAAATATAGAATCTTTGGTATGTGCACTAAAAAGTCAAATAATGACACTTGATTGGTTTAGTTGGATTGTGGTTTAGTGTCAGTTTCAGCACTAAGGCTATATGAAACGTGGACCTACAGCGTAACGTGGGGGCGACATGAGCTCCCACCAAAAATCGAACCCGGATCTCCTGCGTCAGAGTCACACATCCGAACTATATAGCCATGAGGGAACTCAGTAGCGACTGGAGCTGATTTATTGACCACATATTACTTTGGCTGATCATAGCCTTGCGTATGCTGTAACTCGTTGTAGATCAGTTTGGTTTATTCAGAATATTATTGAGTTACGTTGAGAAATTAAATCGTAAACAATAACTGGTATTTTTAAAAATAAATTGTCATGCATTAAAGATACAATTTACACCGTTAAGTTGTAATTTATATCTAATAAAGAAATGCCGAACATAATTTTGCAATTAAAGCCATGATTTATAGATAGAAACCGTGCAGGCAAATTTGCACTGTGTTGCAAATTGAATCTTGATTTTATTTCTCTTTCTTGCCTTTTGTATTAGTTTATCTTACCGGTTTTCTACGCCACCATTTGGTATTTAATATTCCGAGGAAAAGGTCACACGTTATAGTGAGAATATATGAGGACAGTTTATTGAGGAAGGTCATGGTATGTCGTAGTGTTGCTGCAGGTTACATCTTCCTGTGTGCTTATTTCTTTTCAATTTAATCTGCCTGAGTAGGTTAGTAAAATCTTTATAGCTTTCTAGCTGACTGATTCTGGTTAAGTGATGGAGAGGGACAAAAATGAAATCGTTTTTAGCAGCCAGAGAATCTTAAGGCTACTGTTATGTAGGTTTCACTTGAATAAGCTTATTATTGTTAAGTGTGAATTTACTGAGCAAATGTAAAACAGGTAGTATCTTACTTTGCGTATGTTATTGTGAGTGGCTCATGCAGATATTTTCCAGCACAAGGAAAGTATTTCTGTATAAGGATTGTGAACTATAAAAATGTTTTTGGCATATGAGTAAATTTTGTTGGTAAAATATTCCGTGATTGGCTGGTAAGTAACTTGTAGAGATAGTGAAGCTCGGAAGCGTATCTCTTGGACTTGAGGTCTATAAGTTGATAGCGAGCTAGAGCCTTCAAGTGAACCTCTGCTGGCGCTGCTGTCGATGTGTGGTTTCCCATACCTCCGTCGAAAGAGGAGGGACAACTTGCTGCGGCCGAGATCTTTCAATTGTTGGATGCAGAAGCGTTGCCACAATTAATTATTTCACGGACTTCGCAGTGTTCTGCCTTGTTAGCCATTCTAAGTAGCCTGCGAGCTTCACTCGTCCGGACCAAACGATTGAATGACAAATTGGCAACACGGCTGAGGTAATTCACTTCTTTTCCCTAAGCAAAGGGAGAATTTCCTCCGTCAAAGGGCGCCGGGGGTGGGGACGAAATATGTTTCACATATTTTCTGAGGGCACACTTGAAATAGAAAGCTTCTAAAACCTGAATCCCAGTGAGCTCGAGCTCCATTGAGGTGTCTTGAGCCCAGTTGAGAATAGTGAGCATGAGCCAGCGCAAATTCGAGTGAGTATCCCATTGGAAAACTGACTTAACTCAAGTTTGAAGCTCCCACACAATACGGTTGTTCGTCCGTTAACCTGTTCATTTCCACGCAAAGAGTTACTTTCTTTAATATTTTCCATCAATTACATTAGTCTTCTTCCTCGTACTCTTGTACTTTTTACTTCATGTCTAAAGGAATTTTCGGTGGCGTAGTCCTATAATCCAACTCTGAGAGAAGATAGGGTAGTGGGGAACGACTTATAATCTGAAGGTTACTCTTGCATAGGCGTCTACGCTCTCGCAAATTTGAGACCAGATTCAAGCCCCTGTTGTGGTTTGGATTCACGTTAATGTCCTTTATAACAGCGATGTTGTATCAGGACGAAAAACAAACGAAAAAACTAGCCTTTAAAAAAAAATGCTCTCCTCTCTAAACTTTTTCCAGACTATCCTAACATTTTCTCATATGTTTTCGTTTCACCTATCTAATTTTTTCCAATAGTACTAACTACATTAGTAAGTACTATAGTGGATAAAGTTAGGTCTCATATCACCCTGCCATGCCAGATGAATGTAAGCAGGTACTATAAAATGAATCAGGGCTACACTGAGGAGAATATGAGGACTTCACATCCATTACTTTCTCAACATTTCAGTGGATAAAATAGCACATTAAGGCATGCCCACTTCTTTTGGACATACGTTTACACATCTGTTTCTGATAATGCTGGTAAAATTCGAATAATTATTTGGAAAATGATTAATTTTTCTAACAGTTATTTGGGTAACGAACAACTATGCGACTAATTATTTGAATAATTTTAACAACACTAATTTCGGAGTGACTGAACGTTTGAGCAACTTTCGTTAGTTTTAACATTCTGCCAAACATTTAGGGCCTTACGCAGAGTCGTTTTTACGTATGATTAGCGGCATACTAACTATTTGACTAATGCATGGTCATCAGAAGTGTATTCAGAATATCTGATTAGCACGTAATAGTTGACTAAGTTAATCACATGTGACTAATTAATTTAGAGCAGATAGTGCCCTGTTATTTTAGTATTATTTATTTATTAGCTATTTAGCCGAGTCCCCTAAAATAGGAGAACTGTTTCTTAAAGTGAAAAGTGAGAGATGAATAGAATATTTCCAGTTTTGTGAGGGATACATACAACTGATCGTTAAATTATCATCCCGTATTACAACATAAGCCTTCTATCATCGCTAATATTAATTGGCTTCCACTTATTTCTGCCATAAATTCATCCTGCAGTTATATTAATTATAACAATTATAATTATATAACAAGTTAATTATAATCCAATTACGTAAGTTATTTATAAGTTGTGTTGTCAAACCACGAAGAAAACATTTCGAATTTCGTATTATATATATATATATAGGAGCGGATCCAAGGGGGTCTATAGCCGCCCCCCCTCCCTTGACGCTCAGTATACACTGGATAAAATGGACTTCAATCCTGCTTTACACTGGATAAAGCTGTAAACTATGGTTTAGCCCCTCCCTTGATCATATCCTGGATCCGCCACTATATATAATATGTATTAGTTATATTAGTTAATCATACCGAAATCGACTTATTAGCTGAACTCCAAGCACTCTCTGAATGCCAAAGAATACACTTTCCGTAGTACAGAACTAATACGACACTAACTAATCGCGTGACTACTTTATTAATGAATTCTCTGAATACCGCCCTTAAAGTCTCGGTAAGAGAGATTCCTTTCACGTCGATTAAGTTAATCATATTTTAACTCGTATATATAATCAGAAACATTGTGTTAACCAACTTTAATTTTTAAATAATTATATGCATGTGCAGTGTTAAGTATAACGAAGTTGCTATAACAGGGCGTTAGAGTAAAATTTCTTAACTATTTGTCTCGTTGTATTTACACTATGAGTATACACATGCATATGTTAGTAAATTTCTTTAACCTCTGAACTCTTGGATGTGTGACCTGTTACGAGAAATGATACCTTTAGAATTTGTACGCCAGGCAACCTAATCACTCATAGCCTCTATTTCTTTCATTAGGGTAAAAGATGACTCAAGAAGTTAAGTTACATCAGACTGACTTTGATAAGTAACAATATCAAATAATCAAGCAGCTATTCTTAGGTTAAAGTGTCTATATGTAGAAGCAAACTAACAAAAAGGCAAATAAAAAGAAGTCTTCAAAATAAACAATATGACACACATCCAATGGTATTGCTCAATATTCGTTATAGTCTTACCAATTAATCTTCATAATGGCCAATGCCAAACGAAGAGATCTGACGCTGGTCAATCAAGATGGCAATGACTTTCTCTCAACGTAAGACTAAAAACAATGAGACCTACTTGCAATAGTTATTTGTCATTAAACGAAGTGTTCTGTTGCCGCTTGTATATGGTAAAGGTAAGACGATACGGAACATCTCTACTAGTTGGTTACAAGGTAAAGAGAAGTAGCCGAGAGTTACAAGTACTTTGTAATTCTTATGACAAGTCAAAAAAAATTACACACCGAGCGACTCAGACACAAGTGCTATGCGTTCATATGTGCTGTGGTGCATACAAATGCTCATATGGAAAGATGAAAAAGAATGCGAAATAATATCTCGCTTTTTTTTTTCAGCAGGTAGAAGAACGTTGCATAAACTCGCTGGCACTAAATCAACAAAACCTTTGGCATACAATTAATGGCGGCACTCCTTTACAGCGATAAAATTGAGTGCTCTAATGAAAGTTATGTTTCCTTTCAAGCTGAATATTCGCACCTGATGACATTGTATATATTATTAACATATATGGTATGTTTTTGTAGCGTAATCATGGAAAACTTCATTTTCATGGATTCGTATCGTAGAAGAAAATGTTAGTACACGAGTTCGCACATTTTATTATCTAACGTTCGTTAATTCGTGATTAGGTATCGTATTCTGCAGGAGTAGAGCTGACATATCGTAAAGATATGTGAATTATCCAGGTAGGCACCCAGATTTTGTTGGGAGGGGTCGAAAGTATGGGGAAAAGATCCAATACTACTAGACGCTACGTCTGTGTAGTATTGAACGGTGTTATTCTACATCTGAAAAGACAAAGATTTACTCCTTCCCATAATTAAGCTTACAATAAATCGCAAGATACTTCTCTACATTTTTTGGTGTCAATTTGTGACATTTGTAGCCAGGACCTCTTAACATCAATAAATGTTACTGAACAGTATTTATAGAGAGGAGCAGGCTTAGTGTCTATATTTTCTGGCAAGCTGAAATTTAATCCTTGAAGATGTTTTTCCATGACTTCAATTGTTTTGTAGTTGGAGTTCCTGGCAATAATATCCGTCAATTTCTTTCTCTACAGAGCGCCCGAATTTACCAGAAGTTGCCTGGAGCTTGTGTCGAATTTCATCAACTAGAGCTTAGCATTCACTGAGCCATATTCCTCCCATCTTTAGTTTCTGAATTGATATAGACATGATTTTACACTATCTTCATCATTATCAGATTTCTGTTAGTCTTGCGTCGCGACTTATATTAAATTTGCATTTTATTATGTTAGTAATCGAAGACTCCATGAGGAAATACAATATAATAAATTAAAAAATTATGGCCCATGCGAAATCGAAACTTTTAATCCATATTAGCTGTTTCGTAATTAGACACGAACTATTTTGTCTTGCAACGTAACTACTAATCGTATTTCTTGCAGCGTAAATCTGATGTCAGAGTATTTTAGTTTTCAAGAAAACATGGTTAGTTAATGCTAAAGCATTTCGATATACTTTAATGACATGCCTTCGTGTCGTGCATGAGTGGAAAAAGAACATCATTTAAAACACTAGAACACTGTTGTTATGTTGTGCCAGTTGATCAATAGGATGAGAACTGATAGCTGTAATTACGGAATAGTTGCCCGGCTCATCTTCGTTGATGCTTTGTAATCAACTTACAAGCTATATAGCCTGGTGGCCTGATTCCTTCAACATGACATCCAACTCTTCACAACTGCCAGTTTGTTGAAGAGCTTTTGCAATAGATGAGCATACTTACTGGTGGATACACTTTTAATATCAAATGAGCCTTCTTGTAGTATATTGATGTAGACGGGTAACTACATTGTGAATGCAATCTCTTTCTTTCTTTCGTTCTTTTTTTCCTTACTTGGCTAGCTGTGTAGTTATTTCGCATTTGTGCTGCTTATTTAGGGTACTTACAAAGTGAAAGTCTTGCTGTTAGCAGTATTATGGCCCGCTGGCCAAAATTGTGTCCGCTCAAGTAATGACGTCACGTGTTAGACGTAATGTGAGTTATTGTTGACAGAATATTCTTCCTTTTATCGGACTGATTCTGGCAATAAGTTTTGGCTAATTGTTATCTTTTTTTTTCTTTCTCGTTCTTTCAATAAGTATTTATTTTCTGTTAAAAGGCACATTGAATGGCAAACAATTTTAATATTTTTCCTTCTCTGCTGTAAAACTCATGTCGTACTAGTTTGGCGTTAGAGCTCATGAAGGGTCATGGCTTACCAGAGTTTTTAGGTTGATTATATGTGTAGACCGGCTTCCATTGCTGTTATTTGTGATTTGTCAGACTGGAATGCATTATCTATTTATTCAGGTAGTTTCCAAATTGTGTCACTGCAATGCTGGCTGAAATCAAAAATTGTGTGTCTCGTATGGGAATCAAATCGTGGACCATGGGCGCTAACCTTCATCTGTTGGTACCACAATTTCTTTTTTTTTTTCTTTAGTTTCAATTGTTTTTGGGTTTAAAAAAAAGAAGGATAAAGAGAGAAAATACAGTCGAAAGTAAAAGTCTCATTTACATATCTTTCCAAGACCTGTGAAAGGACTTCACTATTCTCGTAAGTATTTTATTGCTGATACTTTCTAAATGAATTGACAGATCATCTATAATACAGTGTGGATGCACGTAGTACTCTAATTCAAGTTGCAAAAACTTGATGCGTAGACAAAAATAAATAAATAAATAGTAGCTTTTCCATGAAACGAGAAATGTTACTAGACGAGAAGTACCTTTTAAATTTGAGACGAGACGAGAAACTTGACAATAAAAACACGATAAATTTTTCCAGTTTCGTGAGCAACACTAATTTACCCAAATCTTAGATATCAAACACTGTTTTAGTGTTACAGGATTCATAGTATAAAACTGAAAATTGATAAATAGATTGTACGAACATAGTAAACTGTAATAATAGACATAGTTTAAACGTGATCGTACCACACTCTTTGTGGACCACTTATGACGCGGAAGGATTCTGATAACTTGTAGTGAACTTAAGAAAAAAAAATCAGGTCATATTCTATATTTTGTACATGAATTTACGAAACGAGATAAGAAGTTTTTTTCGAGTCGAGACGAGAAGAGTTCTTCGAGAATCGAAATGAGACGAGACTTCTAAAAACTTATGAGAACGAGATTAGAAATCCATATTTCTCGACTCGTGGACAACACTAATGAGCAAAGCCCGGGTTTATATGCTAAATGCATGTTTATATTAACATGCAGAAACGTATAAAAGAATTACTTTCTTTCCGACGGACTTGTAAGGATTTGTTTGAGACTTATATGATAGAGCATATGAGTACATATATTGAGTAAATTTCGATGTGCATACATATTTCGTAAACTTTGCATGATACTGCATGTTTCCGAATTCTATTGCTGCATACTAGCATATTTCAAAGTATATCACAAGGAACTAGCATATTTAAAGTGAACTGCATCACTTTGTAAACGCAGATAGAATAAAACTTTTTTTTTTTTTTTTTTTTTTTAAGCATTGAATTCGTTGCTGACAGCGTAGGTAAAATAACTTACGATTACGAAAATAGCGGCAGATAAATTTTGCTAATTATTAGGCAAAAATCCCGGGTACAAAACAATCTGTGACATTGCAAATGTATTTAAAGGTGAAAACATGGAATTGGAAAAGGACCTAACCTTTTCGACCTACAAAATGTTTCTCACTGATAAACGCAGAGGGTTTACGGAAGAAAACTTAAGGAAGGCGTTCATTGCAACAGAGGTCATTCAGGTAAGATATTTTTGTAAGAAACGGAAAATTTATTTTCTTAGTGTTAGTTTTTAATGCATATTTTAGTGCATATTTTTATATTTTTCGTGCATATTTCTGAGTTTGTTTTTGTACATAGAAATCCGGGCTCTACTAATGAGTATAGGCTATGTCCCGCAGAGGCGATTACGAAAAAGATTGGACGATAATTATTAAAACAGGGTTCATACTGACCTTGAGAGTCGAGGAAATATTTCAAAATATGTAGAAAGTCAGAGAAATTTGCTTTATTTCACAGAAGAGTAAGAAATTTGCTTTAGCTGCCCGCAAAAGATGTGAAGAATATCTCAAAGAATCCAGATAAATTGAAAAGGAAAGCAAGAAAAAAAATTGGAAAAAAGATTATATTTAGAATTAAGAAACTTGAAGAGTGCTGAAAGATGTTAAAACTTCAAACGTTGAAAGGAAAAGAACAAATTAAATAAAGAAATAAATAAATAAAAAAATTAAATGACACACGAAAAAGTAAATTACGTTTGTTTATTATAGATAATCAAAGAGATACGCCAAATTATGGTAGATGGCTTTTTTTTTTTTTTTTAATATTTCATGAGTGTGTTTAAAATGACAAGATATTAAATATCATTAGATTATATTTCAGACAATGTAACATCGCGCTCAGGAGTTATAACTATCGTTCTGCTTTCAGATTTCTGTAATTCCTGAATATTCTTTATAATTCCGAGCTTTCGACTCTTCCCTGAAGTCTTGGTCACGAAGGTTAAAAACAGGAAGAAGAAGAATAAAAATATCAAGGAATAAAATAAAAAGGACTTACCGAGAGAAGAGCTGTGCTGGAAAACACCTTCTCAAGTACGCCGCTGGTCTTCGAACGTGTAAATTCACCATGTTCATAATTCGAAGATTACCGGCGTACTTGACAACGTGTTTTCCAGCACAACTCTTCTCTTGGTAAGTCCTTTCCATTTTATTCCTTGAAATTTTTATTCTTCTTCTTCTTCCTGTTTTTAACCTTCGTGACCAAGACTTCAGGGAAGTGTCGAAAGCTCGGAAAGCTAAAAAATATTCAGGAATTACACAAATCTGTAAATAGAATGACATTAGTTTATAATTAATGTTTAGTCTAGGGTTTTATTGTATTTCAAATACAGGAAGTTTGACTCATCACAAAGACAAAAAAAGTAATATACTGATTTAAAAAGAAACCAAACAGCTTTGGAGATGGCGGAACTTCTAGCCTACGATCAACTGTAGCTTGCCCCATCGTTGTTTTAATTGGAAGACTAGTGGACAATTGAGCACGTCTGCTTCTGTCTACCGGAATTGAGAACGTCTTCTACTGGAATTCACTACCTCTTTAATTTAAGTAGACTCTCAGTTTTCCTTATGATGCTTGTCAACAACGAAAATTTTACTCTGCTTGAAGTCAAATCGGAATCATGCTTCCCCCAATCATCCAGCTACACAGAAGCAGATCACGTTGTACAGTCTGCAGCAAAAAACCTGGAACATGAAGATGTAAGTTTATTGTGAAACTACGCCTAACAGCGCAACATAACGTCGTAAGTGACACGAATTACGCCAGGAGAAACCTTGGCCTCCTCCCCTGCACATTTATTTTGGAACAAAAGACTTCGTCGTTCCACATTAAACTTACATGCTCATGTTGCAGGTTTTTTGCTGCGGATTGTACCAGGTGTACAAACTCGTGAGTTCGGCTCAGTAAATGAACACGAGTAGAAAGCACAATGATGAAAATGGGGCCTCGTCGGCCTTGTCGAAATTAGTGAGAGCGAGTTGCATTTAGGATAGTGTGCCTGAGCCCGCACAACCCGAAATATCCATTATCCGAATGTTAACAACGCTGTAGTATAAATCTGTATGAGAGGGGCAAAATACTTGTGTAGGGAAGCAATTTACACCGAGATCTGTATACTGGAAAAGTTCATAATGGCTTAGTTAAAAATTCTCTATTTAGCAATTCAGTGAGCTGAAAACATTTTAAACTTGTACAAGCAAGGTTGTAACTTTCTTGTCTGTACAAATGTACATCGTGTTTTGCTGTCTGGCCCCGCTTAGCGTAGCCGCTAACGCTGTCGCATCTGGTACGAGCAGTCCCGGGTTCGATTCCCGGTAGGGACCCTCGGTTGAAAAGCTGTAATAATAGCTTTTTCAGGCCAACTATCGGGAGTGAGGTTTTTCCTGGATTCCTCTTAATCACACCAGGCAAATGCCGGGATGGTCCTAACATAATAGTCCCAATCCGCTTCCTTCTTCCATTCCTTTATTTCTCTCCAATTCCCCGGGCAGTGGGATCGTCGTGGAACTTAATCCGTCATATGTGTGACGGATTAACATGGCCGTAGATGCCGAAAGCCCAGAAATCTAATTTCTAATCCTGATCCTAAGTTTTGCAGTTCTCTTAATGAAATAAGCTCTGTTAAAGATAGTAAAAAGGATCACTCCTAAAAGTTTCAATTTCGTCAGCTAGATAGCAGCCGCTGGTGTACTGCGATCTAACGGTGCGATGTGTAACTTACAGTATTCTAGAATTATACACTTTTATTTCTATAGTAGAAACGAGATATGGATAACCACCGTCAAAATTAGAGTGGCGCGTGGAGATGTTAACGCAGGGATGCAAAGAAGCAACAAAATTTTACCAGCCCAAGAAAAATAAGCTACCAGCCCACATCCAACAATATAAATTATTTACTTACTTTCGGTATAATATTAAGGGTCTTCACTACAGCGAAATTAAACTTTCGCTAATTTTAGAGTTTTTCTCTAATATCTTCAAAACAAATAAAAATATACGAAAAGCTGAAACGTAGTGAACTACACAATACGATTTTTCATGTGATACCTTTACCACAATTCACCTATCTGCTTTTGGTATGCCTCTATTTACAGAACCCACAAAAAATGCTAAATCTATCTACGGTTGCAAATCGAAAGAAGATAGATGAGTTCTGGCAAACTCGTATTATCTAGTTCGCTACGTTTCTGCTTTTCGAATATTTTAATTTATTTTGAAAATATTGCAGAAAAAACTCTAAAATTAGTGATAGTTTAATTTCGCAGTATTGAAGACCCTTAAATACTCGCCCGCACCGATAAACCACTCAACCCGTGGGAGTGGTTATTTGCATCCCTGTATTAAAGGATTGATTCTATTAACAATCTCGACCGAAATAATCGCTTTAGCTATTTATTTTTTTTAAAAGGTAGAAAAATGTTCCAAAAATCGCTGTGTTTCAAGTATTTTTGCTCGTGACCTTACAAGACTGACTAACATTACAATCTTGTGAGACCCACTGCCTTGATCCTACTAAAAATGATAAAAAAGTAAATATTGGATAGAGAAGAAGAGAAAGAAGCTGATCATAAGTGAAACTTGGTGTCCTACATCAGGCTCCTTCCACTCAAACCTTTACATCCATTGAAGATACAATAACAGGCGTTCATTTTCTGTATTTGAATGGCTGAGACTTAACAAAATTACTGCTTATTTGCTGACGTTTGTACCGTAATTTTATGAGTTAAAGCTCAAAATGTCGTAGTGTATTACATAAACCAACAGAGGGACTTCAGTATGGTTTTCGTGATATTCTCATTAGATGCGGTATCACTCAATGGAGAAATGGTAGGAGTAATTGATTATATATATATATATATATATATATATATATATATATATATATATAATGTACATAAAACCCATTTCGACAGCTCCTTGAATCCATCAAAAAAATGATCACGAACAACTCATCTCATCTGAAAGACAAGTAGCATGAAGGATGTTCATGAAATAGCGTATCAACTTTCATAAAGAACTTGCAATGTTAGATGATGCGCATTAAGAAACTAATCTTGGTCAATTTGGCACTATTGGTATCCGTATTCGATTTCTTTCGGGAAACAAAAGGAGCATTTGTCACAGTCTGTTTTAATATTTGGTATCTGCACACGTGCTTGATGTGAAAGTTTTTTTTTTCGGTGTGTTTTAAAAGTATTTTGTATAAGCACTAAGCGTATATTGACGTTGGTAAAGACAATTGGCTCAGTGGTAGAGGACTTATCTCTGGTACGCTTACCTCTGGCGCAATCCCCGGCCAAGTATGTTGAGGACAACATCGTGTCCGTCAGTTTTCTCGGATTACTGCCGTTTCCTCCCACATTGTCATTCCATCATCATTCGCTTGCCTTAATCATCCGTCTCCCTTAGCCTAAAGACATAAACGTGAGACGTTAAACTGAAAGATTTTTTTTTTTCATTTGTGTATTGACATTGCATTCTCAGACGCTTTCAAATAGTTTCCTCTAAAAGGGAATGAACGTGTTAAACATAATCGGCCTTATGCAGAGTCGTTTTGATGTATGAGTAGCGTCATACTAAAGACCTGACTACTGAAGGAAACATGTTAGTCGAACTCTTTAATATGGCACTAATCACGTGTCAGAACGACTCAGCATAAGTCCCAATGTATACAATATAAACAAAATTAAGAAAGTATTTTTTAAAAATGTTTTTCTTATTATTGTATATTCTGCCTGTTGGCAGGTCCTGAAACTAATAGGATTTTTCCCCTCTTTAAATTCAAGTCTGAAAATGTTTTTTTTTTTCACATTTCTCGGTCTTCAGCTTCCTCTTTCAGCTCCCAAAATTTTCCTCTATTTTTCAAATAATCGAGAACTTGTGTTATTTTTCCTACTTCTGATTTCATTCCATCTTTCCTTCTTTGGCGTTACGAGAAAGAGTCAGACGTGTCCAATCCAATTGATCTTCCTACAAAGAATGGTGGGTAAAAGATTCCTCTTCTCTCCTACCCATTTTAAAGCATCTTCGTTTCTTAGTATCTCCAACCTTTTGTTCTTGTGAGCTGACGTAAAATACTAATTTATTCTAAATATTTCTGCAATCAACTATTTGATTTATTTTATAAAATACTGGATATCTTACCTTTTGTTGCCTTCAAAATCCTCAAGTTCTACCCGAAGCATATATTCTTCATTGTTCGTGAGCATGTAAATATTTTCATTACCGAGCCAGAATTCTTTGCTTGGATCACCAAATCCATTTTTGTAGTCGTTCCAGTCTCGGTTGAAATTCTCTCGTGGTTCACCATAGTCGTCTCGCCTTTGGATCACCTGCAAAACAGAGGAATCTAGAGTTGGAAACATATCAAATAAAATAAAATGTAAAAGTAACCAATAATCTGAGTGGAAAAAAGGCATTTACTTTTTCTTTGATTTTTTTTGTGTAGATTTGTATATTGTTTTTTATGACTTTGGAAATATTCAGCATGTATTAATAAAACAAAACTGACTAAAGGTAATGGGCCATATGCAGAGTCCTTCTGACGTGTGATTAGTGCCATACTAAAGCGTTCGACTTACATATGCTTCCTGCAGAAGTTGGGCGTTTAGCATGACGCTAATCATTTGTCAAAACGACTCTGCATAAGGCGGAATGTGTCTGAAAGCGATGTTCATTGCCGAAACTTTTATTCAAGCGTTATTAATATATTTAGTGTTTTGGTTAGTTTTTTTTTTTTTTTAAGTAAATGTATGTCTATATATCAAATTATACATGCTATACTGAAGATGATGATATGTGTAATTGTTAAAGTGATGTATAATGTTAGCAATATCTATATCGTCATTTTTAAGTAGTTAAAATCTTCGACCTATCTTTCGGATTTATTAAGCTACTACTGAATCACATTTGAAGTGGAGTGTTTGAGAAGTTTTGGTCAATACAAAGATGAGATAATCATAATATAATAATACTGTAATAAAATGTGACGCCTTTGCAGCTTAAGAGGGCAGACTACTAAATATTTTTCAAAAGCTAACAATTTTTCTTTTGCCTGTTTTTTCGTAAGTGAAAAGAGATAATGAAAGGTAACTTATTACAATAATAGATAATGTTATTCTACACCTGAAAATACGAATCTGAAGAATAATCAATGTTGCCATCCATATAAATGACAGTGTGGCCAAAATTTGAATTACCCAAAAATCTTGGTTAAGTTAGAGACTAGAGAAGTAAGCTCAACGGTAATTGATGACTTATCATGATATGTGTGTTCCTTGTTAACTACCTTTTAAATAATAATTGTATTAATTTTGTAATAACTTACATACGTTTTTACAAAATAAACAAGTTTTTACAAAATAACTCGACACTAATATCGGTCATTTTCGATCGTTTGTATATATTTTTCCCTCCCACAACTTCCGGGACTGAATATGGATTTAAACGACATTCATCTCAACGACCCCGAAAACTATGGATTCGGTAATCTCCCCCTCCCCTAAGTCACACCGTTCAAGTGAAATGATGATAACTATCCCAGGTCCGACCTCATTTATAAACTTGAAAACTGTTATGTTGAAAACTTGATCCAGTTCGGTTGGGTGGTTCAAGATTTGTTAAGCCTTCATCCCGGCGAAATTAAAATACCGCTAATTTTACAGTAATCATGTGATACCTTCAAATAGATAAAAGATAATTGAAATGTGGAACAAGAGCGCCCTAGACAATATTATTTTGCATGAGGTACCGTTACCACAAGTCACCTAGTGGCTTTCCGTTTTCATTCGTTTAGAAACGCGAAAATAAATGTCGATTTTCAAAATGGCTCAAAATCGAAAGCAGATAAGTGATTCGTGATAACGGTTTCTCATGTAAAATAATATTGTCTAGGGCGCTTTTGTTCCACATTTCGATTATCTTTTATCTATTTGAAGATATCACATGATTACTGTAAAATTAGCGGTATTTTAATTTCGCCGGGATGAAGAGACTTAAGTCACCAACATAGTCACTTATTTATTTATATAGATTTTCTCCCCTTCATGATCTTTTACGCCTCTCCCCTTCAGGTACCAAAGTATGAGAACCCATTGAAAAAACTTAAAAGTCGTCATCTATGAGTCGAACGAGATGGAGTTTTCGTGTGTTAATAGTGTTTTGTGACTGTCTTTGGGAAATGACATGACGAAAACCAACAATGCCAAACTCAAGATCATTTTAACGTTCAACACTGCAATCATCAACAGAAGCAGATGTTATAGTAGTGACACCGTTGGGATTCCTTCGTACGACATAAACTGGAGATGCGTGTGTTCTCAGACTGGAGAAGCAGTAAAGATACGCTTTTTCGTCAAGGACAATACTTTTTTTTTCTTACTTTTTGTTAAAAAAAAGAAATAAAAAAGGTCTAAAGGCGAAGGCCATTACAAGTTAAAAACAGGGCTTCACCTACCGAAATACATGTTTTTTCGAAGAAACGGTCACGAGGAATTTCCCATCACCGGGAACGTCAAACTGTGTCACGCACATATGTTTGTGTACAATCAGAATGACAAAGAATGACGACACGTTCTCTCCAAAAGAGTAAATATTTTGATTTGCAGTGAATAGAGGAAGAAAACATCATTTCAGCAATATTTCTTAAGAAAAAAAAAGTTTTTGAACAGATAGTAATGCGACCAGCGATTGATTTTTGTCCCTCGTTTTGGAAGTTGGACTTCGTATGGCCAATAGATGTTAAAGTACGTTATATTGAATGTACTAGAAGTAAAATTAAATTAATTAAAAAACCTTGGAGAGAATGTCATAGAATAATACTAATTTCTTTTAGATAATAGTCATAATTACTACATTGATGCACTCAGTTTTTCTTGAAGTCTGGAAGGAATTTTCTCAAATTCCAGAATGTACATAAAATACGTGAAAAGCTGAAAAATAAGTATACATCAATAGATTATTTATTAAGTGTGTTAAGTTCCTAATATGACAGTTGCATATATATATATATATATGTATGTATAAAGCAGATATTTTCGTCCTTTGATATTTTAAGGAGTTTGGTTTCCCAAAAATCTCAAGACCCACCTTACCTGATCTCTTTCCCCTTTTAAAATGGGAATTCTCAAAACCTCTGCGACTTGGTTTTGCTTATTTTTATCGAAGAATTTATATACTGTTTCATTTTCCTAACTTAACAGAATTTTGAGAAACTAAATTTTTCGCATAAATTTTGACCCCCGTCCTCCCCTTAGGATACACATTTTAATCAAAGTAAAATAGTTTTAAAAAAAAAGTTCGAGGCAGATAACTATATCCAGAAATTCATTTCAAAGAGTTCAGCCGTTTTCCTGTGATGCAATCCATTTCATTTTTATATAATAGATTTTCTACCATTTGATGGCAATGAAGAACAAATTTATAAAGTAATTCTACGAAATACAAAACAGATTCCATTTCATTCATCGATTTTTTTTTTGTTTTTTTTTTGTATATAACTGCTAGAACATTATTGTTAATACATGGAGATACAGATAGTAGCAGAGTGGTCGCCACGCAATGAGGAATGTGTGCATGTGAGTTATTCTCCATTTATCTGTAGGGATTACTATATCGCGGCGGGCATGGGTATCGTGCGCTCCCATCTGTACGTCACTGCATTTGTCGGGTGCGATTCGACCCAACAACGTTATCTTACCGCTTTTATCATATTCGGCATTGTATCAACGCTTTTGTCAGTTTGTAAATGCTTGTTACGTGAAAACGGTGCCGACTTCAAACCCTGTTCATTAGATGCCTTTTGCTTAATTTCATGTTTACTATCAC